>NC_050449.1:66523364-66833364 GCF_903995425.1 Onychomys torridus | reverse complement strand
CATTCTCAATAAAATGATAAGAATTCAATGGGAAGCAGCAAGAAGTCAAATCAAGGGCGGAAGGCACTAACGCTGGCAGGGCTGCCAAACAGACGGGGCAGTGGTTCCTTAGATCTCAGCTAAACCCAGTTCTCCACACAAGAGAAAGTCCCAGCTCAGTGGGCGCTTCAGTGTGCTCCCAGGTGGTCATTGGTCACGCTATCAGGCCGTGTGGTTCCCATCCCTCAGGGAGATGCCGGGTGATGCATGACTTTTCCTGGCAAAGTGTGGACAGATGCCTATTTACCCCAGAGAGGGAGTTGATAATAAACCCAGGTCCAGATCAACAAGCTCACTAGCCTCACAGGAGCATGGGCAAGGGGCCACCTGTGGGAACATGGGGGAGGAACTACCCACAAGAACATAGGGAAGGATACCAACATGGATGAGGAGGTACTCACAGGAGCGTGGGGGAGGGGTTATTTATAGGCTCCTGGGTCATGGGTTACTTACAAGAATGGGAGGGGGGGCTACTGACAGGAGCGTGAGTGACCCAAAACAACTGTAGCATGGACAAGTCTCACCCCAGCATGGGTGACAACCTCCCAAAAGCTCCATCAGTGGAGTCCTCAACACAGTCATTCTTCTACCTCCTCTCAACTCCAGCCTCTCCCAAGATCGTGTACAGCTGAGGAAGGGTTGCATCTAGAAGAAGGGATTGGCTGGAATTTCACATGTCTCATGACAGCCCACTTTCTAGGAGGGGTTGTTAATAGCCCTGATCTTTAATAGTCTCACAGGTGACGCTGCTGCTCTGAAGTCAATGCAGCAACAGCCACGTCAAGCCCAAGGACAGCTTCACAACAGTGACATTGCACTCTTCTGTACCCTAGAAGCAAGGAGACACTGCAGCTCCAGCATGAGAGACAATTGGAAGTTGAGTTGTAAAGCAGAAACCTTAGCCAACTTGGATTTGGGGCAGTGCAGGAGAGGAGAGGTCTACAAGTAAGATGATATAACTTGGTGCTGAGGGGTGAGATGCTGAGGAAGAGCACATGACCAGGGCTCTGCTGGAGTAGCTGGGTGAGAGGGACAGTTGCTATTCACTGAAAGAAAGAACAGAAGCTCACCAGACAGAAGGGAGGGTTAGTGAGGTCAGCTGGAAGCAAGACATGTTTGAGGCACCACATGGAGGAAAGAGTTCCCTGGGCTCACACACAAAGTTTGACCTCATATATGGAAAATTTAGTCCAAAACCAATCCTCAGTCAGGGCTACCTTTTCTCCCAGGGAACATTTGGTAGTGCCTAGTAGATACATAACCAAGGAGATGCTATAGGTACCGTGGGACAGAGACAGAGAGTCAACCAACATCCTATGATACACAAAATATCACCTCCCAACAAAGAGTTAAATAAACAACCCCAAACTGTCAACAGTGATAAGTTTAAGCTCTCTGCCCTGGACTAAATGCTGCTCTGCTCCTACCTGACAACATTTTAAAGCATCACTCCATTTTAAGTAAGTGCACTTTACAAAAAAGCTCAGAATATTTAGAAATACAAAAATCTCCAAGAGGCCAAAATTAAAATGTCCCCATGCCTGGCATTCAGTCAAAGACTATCAATAATACAAATAAACAGGAAAAAATAAAATGTATAAGAAATTAAAAAAAACAGTTAAAAGCAATTAAGAAGTAGTCAAGTCATAAGCAAAAATATTATAAGAGTTGTAACAGGATTCCACATCTTGAAGCCAAGGCTCAGAGGGCATCACAGAATGGGGGGCAGAAAGCTTATAAGAGTCATTGGTTGGAGAGGACAAGGCAAAGCAGTGTCTTCTGGGCATGACATGATCATCACACACATGACCTTGAAGCAGCTGTGTTCACCTGTACAGGATCGAGCCAGTCAAAATTCCAGCATGGATGGGGGAGAGGCTGCTTTGGCCCCACCCCTAGCTGAGGAGGTATTGGTAGTTGATGGCTGCTGAAGGAGGAAGAGTCCATTTTATTCAGGGATGTGGCCCCTGGTGGGTAGACCATGCCTCAGTGGATGGCCCACACCCATGCACATGAGCAACACTGATTTGACTCAATGGATTAAAAACAAAACCAAAAAAAGACATAAAATTGGGAGGGAAATATGTTAGGGAAGTCTGAGAGAACTTGGAGGGGAGAATTGGGGGTGGGTATTATCAAAATACATGGTTTGCATCTACAGATTTCTGAACTGACAAAGATATTAAAACATAAACAAGGTAAGAAGGTTGAGTGTATCTAGATATATCTAAGATGTAAAATACACAATGAGACTAATAGCAGAGTAGGCACTGAAAAAGAAATCATGGGCAAACTTGAGGGCATATCAGTAGAATAGTCAAAGAATGAAAGAGAGTTTAAAACCTGAAAAAAGTGCAATGCACCAATACACTGCAAGTGGTCTAACACACGTGTAATCAGGATTTCTGATGGAGAGAAGAAAGGACGGGAGAGGGAGGCGAGCTTGAAGAAATAAATACCAACAATTTCCTGTGTTTGGTGAAAGCTATAAGTTAGAGGATTTCAAGATGAAGGAAACATAATTGCTTTTATATAGGCTTGGCTAGATGCTCAACACTCTGTGTACCAGACACATCCGCCTACTTGCCTGTTGTAGATTGAGTAACAACTCCTAAAAATGTCCTGACATCCTAAAGACTTGGTAACTGTAAATATGACTGCTGTGACCAAAGCTGCTCAAGGAAGGGTTTATTCTGGCTCAGAGTTTTAGGATATGGTACATCACGGTGGGGAAGTTGTGGAAGCAGGGGGGTGAGGCAACTGGTCACATTTTATCAGCAGTCAGGAATCAGAGAGAGAATAATGTTGGTGTCCTGCTGCTTATTGTCTGTTTAATGCAGTCCAGGAACCCAGCCCAGGGGCTGGTGCTACCTACAGTTGGGGTGGGTCTTCTTTCTACAGTTAGCAGATGTGCCCAGGACTTTGTCTCTTAGGTGACTCTAGGTCTTGTCAAGATAATCATCAATATTAGTCATCAAGAATACCTTATTTGGATATTCAGATACAGTCCTACTGAAATGAAATCATACTCTATCAGTTATACTCTATCCATTATGGCCAGTGAGTGTCTAAGAGAACAGAGAGATGAGGAGGGGAATACAGGGAAAGATGTCTTGTCCACCAGATGACAATACCAAAAACTACAGGGAGAAACCTTAGCAGAACCTCCCGGGGCCTCTGAGAAAACCCTGACCTGCCAACAACCTGATTTTCTATTCCTGGCTCATTCAACGGTGAATGGAAAAGTTTGTGTTTGTTTCTATGGTGTATTAAGCCAGCTTCTTATGGTCATGTGTTGTGACAGCCCTGCAACACGGACCTCCACAGAGCTTGTCAGAATCAGCCTGACAACACTCCCTCTGCCTGAGAGTAGAAAAACGTTGCAGTTCAAAAGACTTGTTTACCCAGCACTCCAGAGGCAGAGGCAGATGCATCTCTGTGAGCCTGGTCTACAGAGCGAGTTCCAGGACAGGACAGGCTCCCAAACAACACATAGAAACCCTGTCCCGAAAAACCAAAGAGAAAAGACTTGTTTCATGGGCTCTGAACTCACTCCACCTGCCTCCCTCAATGTCTTAGAGATGAATACAGACAGAAAGAAACTCTTGTCCTAGATTACAGTCATTTCTTATCCACCACCCCCACGCCATCCTGACCTAAACCCCACAAAGCTGGAGCACTAGGGAAATAGTTCAAAGGAGCGTTAGAATGTCCAGAAAATAATCCTGTTGTGCAAAGCTCCTGACATCCCCCTTCAGTGTAGCAGAAGGACCAAGCTGATGAAGCTCCTAGGTAGAGTGTCAGTCACTTAAGGAAAATGATGTCCTTTGACCCACAGAACTTCTGCAACTGTAGGCAATGGTTAGAGACTTGCAGGAGGAGAAAGGACCACAGTGGCCTCAGGTCCACCCCATACATACTGTAATCAGTACCAGTACGCAGCAATGTGTTTGAGAGCATGAAGAGCCCTTTAATTCTGAAATGGAATTCAGCCAAGGACTCTAAGCATGTGACGGCAAAAACCTAGAGAGCAGAACAGAAACACATGGAAAGACGGAGGAGAGAGGTCAGGAAGAGGGATGCAATGCCTGACAGCAGCTCAGCTGCCCTAATTAGCAGTCAGCCATCTATTTCATACCCAGATGTTCAGTACAACACTACATCTCCCAGAGTTTGGGTTTTTTTTTCTCCAAGTGTGTGTGTGTGTGTGTGTGTGTGTGTGTGTGTGTGTGTGTGTGTGTGTGGTGTAAGGAAGAAGGGCTTGTGACTGAGTGCCTGGCTTCAGGATTCCTAGGTGCAGATGGAGTGAAACCAGCCTGGTTCTGCAGCAGCAGACGCAGCAGCTACTTAGAGCTGGTCCTTGTCTGGTCTATTTTTAGCAGCAGTGCGCCATGACTCTGCACTCTCCCCTAATATAACTGACAGCAGCAGGATCCCGCTGTGACTACAGCTAAGGACCCGCAGCATCTCGGATCCTTCTGGACAAATAACGAAGCAGTTCTAGGCTGCTGAGACGTTCAAACGCTGCATATTATTTTCCAGAATTTAAGAGGCAAAAGGGAAGGAAAAGATTCGATATATCAACATTGACTCTTCTTGGGGACTTTTAACCAGTCCCTCCAGACACCATAAAGCCTGAGAGTTAAGTAAACAGATGCCAACATAGAGCACAACTGTGATTAATATTTTCTAGCATTAGTAAAAGCTGAAAGTAACGCTGAGGTTGGCATGAATGCAGTATCTATGTTCATTTGAAGCTATAGAACAGGTAGCTCTTAAGCAAAATAAGTTAAATGATATTAATACCCTCTTTAAAGGTGTCTTTACCTTTAAATATCTTATGGTATCACAGATGCCGTAAGAATTAAGAGATAATAAGATGTTAGAAGACCACCAAGAGGTAATAGTTGTCCTGGAAACTCTATTCCTGTTTTAAAATGTTAAAGGGGGGGGGGGGGTGTTGGGGATTTAGCTCAGTGGTAGAGCACTTGCCTAGCAAGCGCAAGGCCTGGGGTTTGATCCTCAGCTCAAAAAAAAAAAAAAAAAAAAAAGGACTACAGACAAGTTCAAGAACTCAGAATGTTAAATCTGGATTGTTGGGGAAGGGAGGAATCTGATTCAATTAACCAATGAAAAATCATAATGATTAGAGAATACCCTTAATAATCATGGATTGGAGCTAGAGAGCTGGCTCAGCAGTTAAACATGCTTGCTTAATCTAAGTTCAGTTCCTAGTGGGGCTCCTGGATCAGACAAAGGCAGGCAGCAGGTGTTTCTGCAGGAGAGGGTTTTAAAGGAGAAAGGGGAAGTCTGTGAGGGTGAGTTAGTAAGTCCTGATTGGACAGGTTAGTCAGTGTAGCCGAATAATGAATTTTGGTTGCTGGACCTTGGGATTTTGATAGTTGGACTTTGGTGATCAGTCTCAGGAATGAGTCAGTAACCAAACAAGGAAACAGACCTTGGGGGGCTAGCTTTAGGAATGTAATCTAAAGGTTTAGCAAAGGAGAGGTTAGAAGAAATGGCAAAACCTGTCTGCAATGCTTGGGCCTATTAGAGAGCCCCTCACCCACTACCCACATCAGGAGGCTCACAGTCATGTTTGACCCCAGGGGATCCAATCCCCTCTTCTGGATCCTGTGGTACCTGCACTCGTCTAGCAGATACACACACGAAGGCATAAATAAAAGTCTTAAAAATAATAATAATAATAATAATGATAATAATAATAATAAGAAGAAGAATGTAGCTGAACCTCAAGGGCATTGTGCTAAGTGAAATAAGCCAGTCATAGAAACACAAACATTAGCAGGTGTGCTAGTACATTGTGTCTAAGTAGTGGGGAGACTGAGGCAGAAACACAAGATCAAGGACTAACCTGTAGGCACATCTGTGAGGTACTGTCCTGATTAATGATTGAAGTGGGAGTCCTCAGCTTGCTGTGGGAGGTGTTAGCCCTGGGCAGGTAGCCCTGAGTTGTGAAAGAAAGCAAGCTGATCAAGCCATGAGGAGTAAGCCAGGAAACAGAGTTCCTCCATGGGCTCTGCTCCTGCCTCCAGGTTCCTACCTAAATTCCTTCCTGCCCTGACTTCCCTCTGTGATGGAACATGACATAAAAATTGTAAGCTGAAAGGCACCCTTTCCTCCCCAAGTTGTGTTTGGCCATGGTGTTTTATAAGAGCAATAGAAACCTAACTAAGACAGCTTTTATCTGGGGTGGACAGATATTTGTGTCTCCCCAGGAAGTCACACAACAGCAGGACCATTCTGAGGCGTCTTTCTGTCTTCTCTATGGCCTGCGGTGAGAACCTACTCATTAACACACCATGTGTTGACTTCCTTCCCTGTCTCATTACCCCCCCCTCGCTGATGGTCACTGATGGCGCTCCCTGGGCCAGCCAAACAACTTATGTACAATTCTTTGTCACCATGTTTGCTACAGTGAGAGCCCAAGCAAAAAATAAATAAAAATTTAAAAAAACATTTGGGACGATGATGACTGCCAAAACCATGTGCTATGCAGCCCCCAAGTGTCCAAAGAGCTGCTCCAGAGCTCTAATGGGATGAAGGGAAAACATTAGCATGTCAGAAGAGCCTTAGAAACTACCCCAGGCAATTTTAATTCTGTCTTATATTTATCATGGTGCTTCAAAATGTTTCCAAAAAGCAAACTATAACACAATAAAGTTGCCTCTGTAAAATGAAAAACTTGGAAAACTAGCAGACTAGATGGTCTGTCATCCTCTCTGGGGCCCTTCTTAGCTCTGACATGTGGAGCCTCTGCCAACACTTCTGAGAAGTTCGCACTCAAGAGAATGGTCCACATTCACTTTCATTTTGTCATTTTTAAGCAGAGGTGGAGTTTATCAAAAACATTTTTCAAGATTAATTTATTTTTATCTTACACAAATAAGTGTTTTATCTGTGTGTATATAAGTGCACTGCACTCACGCCTGGTACCCACAGAGGCCTAAAGAAAATAAGGATCCCTGGGAGCCAGAGTTGTAAATGATTTTAAGCAGCTATGAGAATTCTGGAAACTGAACCTTGGTCCTCTGGAAATACACCAAGTGCTCATAACTGCTGAGCCATCTCTCCAGCCCTCTAATAGATCCTATTAAGTACAGAGGTTAATAGAAAGACAGGGGCTTAAGAAAGGGGTAAGACATACCCATGTGTTCCCTACATTTAGTTTTTTTCTATAAACTGTGACAGTGGAAATGATATAAACTGCTAAAATTGGAAGGTTTCCCAGAAAATTAGAAATGCACCCATTTGGGCTCTTTGAGACACCCTCACACTTGGCTTAAACATCACAGCCTGGAAAGGATCCCTCCCTTCTAGAAGGTGGGATCATTGCTCAAAGGACCTGTTTCTCTGCAGCCACTCCAGGCTTAAACTCAGACAAAGAGCTTGAAAGGAAACTCTGCCCCTCTCTTTACCCCCAGTAGAAACAGACCAAGTACAGGACATTCAGCCTGGAACCTGGAGCCACAGGTATCTTCCCACTGGCAAGCTGGTTTCCCATAGCATCTCATTGTTCCAGTAAGGCATGTTTGCTTCTAATAAACCATCTCACATTTAGCTTGGCTGCAGGGTACATCCTTATGGACAAAAATATTCAATAATTACCATTCCCTGTTCTCCAGCACTCACAGCTCTGACTCTGTTAAGGTCTCCTCTCCTGACTGGATCAGTTACCACACACTGTCAGCCACATTCCAATGCACAGAAGCCTCTCCACACTCCTTCTTTTCCACCTCTTCCCAACCCCTGAAACCAGTTCATGTGGAATTCTGTCGTGGGCCAAGTCCCCTCTGCCTCTGTCTCCCTAGGGGCTCCTTTGATTTGGCCAATACAGATTCATTCTCAAGTAAGAGCCACTGTCTGTCTAAGGCGAGGCTGTCATTTCCATCCTGTTTTTAAGGATTTCGTGCCGACTGCAAGTGTTGAAACAGGAGCTGTGTTCCATATTGATCCCTAGGATGCCGTCAAAGTCTGCTGTGATCCATAATTAAAGAAGAAGGTCTCTACATCTGGCCCCTGAGCGCTAATCCCCAGTCTCCTCCATGCTGCCTCTTTACAACAGTCTCAGGTTAGACCTTAACCTTTTCACCATTTCTACCAAAATAGAAAAATTATGTTTAAAACAAGCCTTTGGTCATTTGAAATAACCTTTCACAGTTATATGCCCTCGGAGTTATGAAGGTTGCAGATTGACAGTGGAAAAAGTAATGCGATGCCTCTTTCTCTTTATCCTGTCTTTTAGATAATTGTTTCCTCTGGTGGTTTTGAGTTGTTGGTTTTTTTAATAATGGCTGTTTAAACTCAGCAATCCTGACAGAAAGAACATTGATTATATATTAAGGAAAGGTTGAGCAGAAGTACACAATTTGACCTGCACCAGAAGAAGCTGGATGGAATCTAAAGCACGGCCTCTCATTTTCCCAGCCCTTGATCCCACTTTGGGCTGCATAGATCCCATAGATCCATACTCAGGCTATGCACCAAGACCCCCCTCCTCCCTGGATGGCCCCTCTGCTGTCTTAGAGCACACGGCTGTCTCTCACTCTGTTGGCCCTTTTTTTATATTCTCTTCCCACAATCCTCTGTACATCTTCATTTCACTGGCCCCTCCCCCTTCCTGCCCACCCACCCCCTGTGCATGTATGTATGCTGGTTCAGGTGGGCAGGTACACATTCATGTGGGTGCATGTGCACATGTATGAATATGTATATGGTGGCCAAGAGACAACCTCAGGAGTCATTTCCCAGGTACTGTCCACAGTTTTTATTTGTGACAGGGTCTCTCCAGAGCCTGGATCTCATCAAGTGGATCAGACTGGCTAGCCAGCAAGCCTCAGGGATGCACCTGTCCCTGTATCTCCAGTACTGTAAAAGCATGGACCACCACACCCAGCTTTTTAAAAAATATATATAGAGATTCTGGTCCTGATGCTGGCAAGGCAAGTATTTTGACTTAGCCATCTCTTTAACCTTCTGCCCTTCTCTTTCTCTGTACACTTTCTTAAAACCATGGCACTGCAGAATGGGAGCCTAACTTAAGCTCCCTGTGACCTTTAAATCATCTATATCAAATACCCTCAGCCTGAGCCATTAGAAGTCACTTGTTTAATCCAGCATGTGTCTCCCTGAATCTTTCACCTAGAGGCCCTGGCTCTCAGCCTTCAGTAGCCCCTGACAAGGGCAATCCCTGTGTGTGTGACAGCTCAGAAGGCAGTCCCCTCTCCAGACTACCCATTGAGTAGTCTGAGCTCTAAACTGTATCCCTTGGGTCCCCTTGAGCCCTTTGCCAGAGCGAGTCCCAAACTTCATAGGTACAGAGGCTACTTCTGCTAGCCTACTGTATGAAGGTAGTTACAACTTAGCCTTGGTCTCTTTTATGGCCCTGACTTGCCTGTCTTGGTATCTGTGCCTTATAATGCCAGGCTTAAAATGATTTGCTGGCTACTAGTCTGGCATGTGTGCTGGATGTAATCCCACAGCAAGATGGTTAGCCTCTTGAAGGTATGGCCCTTTACTTATCCCTCCTTCTGTCATCAAGAGCAAAGCCTGGCTCACAAAGGGAGCTTCCCACAGTCTTTCCAGACGCCTCATTCAGAACCTTCCATGATGGCTCCTGGTGTGCACATTCTAAGAAGGAACTGGGGTGCCTTGCACTGAGGCTGTGGAAGAAATTACCACTCTTTACAGTTCTTGTCCATTAGGTTTGTCTACACAAGAAGTCTATGCACCTGGCTCAGGGGCAGCCATCAGAAGTGTCTTTAAACTCCGTAGACTCCAGCCTTGCCACTGAACTCTTGAACAAATTCCTCCACAATCAGGATCCAAGCTTGAACTCCCTCCAGGGTTTTCCATGTAACTTGTGTGCTCCCCCATACTTGGAAACCTTGCGATCATTTTGCTTCCTGGAACAAGCTTAATTTCTGCTTTATAGAAAATGACACTCAGGGTTGGGGATTTAGCTCAGTGGTAGAGTGCTTGCCTAGCAAGTGCAAGGCCCTGGGTTCGATCCTCAGCTCAAAAAGAAAGAAAGAAAATGACACACACTGTATGGTTGCATGGGAAATGTCCCCCGAGGGCTCACGTGTTTGAACACTTGGTCCCCAGCTTTTGGCACTATTCAGGAAAGTTGTGGAACCTGTAGGGGGTGAAGCCTCAATGGAGGAAGTGAGTCAGGAGGTTTTATGGCTCCACCCCACTGCTGTCCTGATTACAGATTAAGATTCTGCTTCCTGGTTACAGATTCCGTGTGACCAGCTGCCTCACATGCCTGCCGCCATGCCTTCCTCACACTGATGGAGTGCATCATCTCAAACTATAAACCCAAATAGACCCTTCGACTTTTAAGCTGCCTCTTGCCAGGCATTTGGTCACAACAGTGATAAAAGCAACTGTATTAGTCAGGATTCTCTAGAGTAACAAACCTTATAGAATGGATATATGTGTATATGTATATATGTATATGTATGTATATATACACATAGAGAAAGAGAATTTATTAGAAAGACTTACAGTCTGTGGTCCAGCTAATCCACTAATAATGTCTGACTGTGAACAGAAAGTCCAAGAATCCAGTAGTTGCTCAGTCTACAAGGCATGATGTCTCAGCTAGTCTTCAGAATACACTAGAATCCCAAAGAAGCAGACTCTAATGCCAGTGAAGGAATGGATGCACTAGCAAGGCGAGGGCAAGTGGGCAAAGAGCAAAAGCTTCCTTCTTCCATGTCCTTACATAGGCTTCCAGCAGAAGGTATGGCCCAAATAAAAGTCATGTGTCTTTACACTCCAAGACTGTCTCCCTACATCAAAGATCTGGATTAGAAGTAGATCCACCTACTTCAAATTAAGCAAAAGTCCCCACCATGTGTGCCCTCCACTTTTTGGGTTTTAGTTCATTCCAGATGTAGTCAAGTTGACAACCAAGAACAGCCATCACAGCCACACACTGCCCAGCACAGTGGAATGATATAGGACCCTTGATAACAAGGGAGGAGATGGAGCAGAGGCAGACAGAGGACTTGGTGGGGAACACAGGGTGTGTTGTCACAGCAGAAGCTGGAAGAGGACTGGGGGTGCTCATCCTGGCCCTACAATCTTTCTGGAGACTAGAAAGGAGGCAGCAGAGGAGAGAGAGTAGATTGCATGAGAAGCACATGGGACGACAGAGACATCGAAAAGAATCAGGTTCAAATCTTTCTGTCCTCCCAGGCACCATGACATTAATTTCAGTTTCCTTGACTGAGGCCACACTGAGCATGAATGAATGGGTGCTAGCAAGCCCAGTAGAGTGCATGAACACACATCGTTCCTGTTCTGCTTAGCTTCTAGAAGAACCCAAGAGGATGCTCTTTCCCTGAGACCCCAGTGAGGGACAACCTTGGACTTCATCACATATGCTTTACAAGTTATCTTACTTTATATTATTTATCATCATTATTGTGGGTAGACACATACACAATGACATCATTATTATTGTGGGTAGACACATACACAATGACATCATTATTATTGTGGGTAGACACATACACGATGACATATATGGAAGTCAGAGGACAATGTGTATAGTTGGTTCTTTCTTGCCACCTTTATGTGGATCCCAAGATCCAACTGAGACCCTCAGGTCCACCTAGCAAGGGCTTCAGCCCCTGAGCCATCTCTCCAGCACAATGCCACCTATAAATAGTGGATGTTTTCCTTGTACTTCATGTGCATGTTTTAAAATAAATCATAGGGTTACATTCTATTAAAAAATTCTTTCTTGACCTTTAGGGTCCCTACATATCCCCACTAAACCATCAGAAATCTTTTTGAGAGAGCCCAACTTAAGAGAACATCAAAATCAGACTGCAGGAAAACAGCCTATAACAACCAACCCAGAGAATCTGTCATTTTTCAAAGTAGAACATTTAGAAACTGAAAAAGTGAAACTTTACAAATCACTCTGAATTTAACACTGGGTCAAAGACTGTTGATCCCTGTCTGTCAGCTCTCAGCATTCAGGCAATAGGCTTGCTGGGTCTGTGTGTTTACTGCTTGGATGTACTGCTCCCACGGTGAGCAGTGAAAAGAAGCAGTCACGTGTCCTCTTAGTCCAAAGAAAAGCTGACCAATAGCAGTAGCTAACTGCACAGACGATTCAGAACCACTGAGCCAGCCCTTCCTTCCATTAGCATGCTCAGCTCTGCTCTAAGCCATGGAAGTGGGGTGCTGCTATTTTCATCATTTTATACAAAAGGAAGCTGGAAGTTGTCCAAGAGTGAGTTAAAATTATTTTTATTTGTTATTTTATTTTTATTTTTTTATTTTTATTATTTATTAATTTTTTAAATATACTATTAAATAAAATTTTAAAGCCAGGCATGGTGGCGCATGCCTTTAGTCCAGCACTCAGAAGGCAGAGGCAGGCAGATCTCTGTGAGTTTAAGGCCAGCCTGGTCTACAGAGTGATTTCCAGGACAGCCAGAACTATAGAGTAAGACCTATTTCAAAAAACAAGAAATTAAATTAAATAAAAAATATTTTATATAAAGACGCTGAGGCTCGGAATCATCAGGTGAGTGGTCCAGAGCAACACAGTGAGATAGAGGAAGCAGTGGAGCTCTGAAAAGCCACACTGCTGATCCAAGTGTCTGACTGCCTCCATGTGACTCTGTCTGGTCAGCAAAATACTATGGGAAGCCGCTGTGGCTTATTTTGTCAGCTTGGCTGGATTTACAGTCACCATGGAAACACACCACTCTGGGTGTGTGTGTGTGTGTGTGTGTGTGTGTGTGTGTGTGTGTGTGTGTGTTTGAAAGAGTTTCCAGAAAGGTCTAATCAAGCAGGGAAGACACGCCTTGAATGTGGAAAGCACTATCCATCCCATGGGCTGGGGTCCCAAGAGTGAATAAAAAAGAAAAAGGGGCTGGAAAAATGCTCAGCAGTTAAGAGCACTTGCTCTTACAGAGGACGTAGGTTCGATTCCCAACACCCTCATGTAGGCTCATAATCATAAACCCAGTTCTAAGAAATCTGATGCCCTCCTCTGACCTCTTCAAGCACAAGGCACATAAATGGTGTACACACACAGGCATGGGGCAAAACCCTGATACATACAAAAAGCAAATTCTAAGAAGAAAGAAATTGGATGTGCTTCGAAACCCCATAAGTAAGCCACCTAAAACTAACCAACACAGCACTTTTCCTCCCCCTCACCCCCACAGCGTACACCAGTACTCTATTTATGCTTTGAAGGTCCTTCATATACATTCTCCATTGGTCTCACTGAACTTTAATTACCTCAATTAGTTTATAAAGCTTCGAATGCTGTTTGCCATATGGCAAGCCTTGGCAATCAGCTGTCACTCTTCCCATCACAGATAATAGTGCCATTGTCATCTGCAGACACGTCTCCCTGACACTTGGAGATTCTCAAGGACTGGCACTGTCTCATTCACCCAATATCTGGCACAGACTAAGGCATACCACAAGTCCTCAAAAGCATCACTAAAGAACCAATGGCATGGCTCAGCAGGCAAAGATGCGTGCCGCAAAGCCTGCCCACCTGATTCTGATCCCTGAGATGCACATGATAGAAAGAACTGACTTGCCAGGTGGCGGTGGCACACGCCTTTAATCCCAGCACTCAGGAGGCAGAGCCAGGCGGATCTCTGTGAGTTCGAGGCCAGCCTGGTCTACAGTGTGAGATCCAGGACAGGCACCAAAATTACACAGAGAAACTCTGTCTCAAAGAGAGAGAGAGAGAGAGAGAGAGAGAGAGAGAGAGAGAGAGAGAGAGAGAGAGAAGAAAGAAAGAAAGAAAGAAAGAAAGAAAGAAAGAAAGAAAGAAAGAAAGAAAGAAAGAAAGAAAAGAAAGAAAGCAAGCTCTCCCCCAAGCTATCCTCTGACTTCTGCATACCATGGCATTTGAACACATGAAGATGCACATGTGTATGCATGCGTGCGCACGCATGTGCGCGCGCGCACACACACACACACACATAGCTATTGAAAGGACAGTTCCATTCCCAGCCCTAGGCATAGAGCTGAATCTGACCTTGTCAAGCTAATTTACTTTGAGCTAGACCTTGGATTGCTCTGTCTCTCACCTATTACAGACTGCTGGGTGCTGTAGCCACTGCTAGTGAAATCATCTGGAATATACACCTGAAACAAACAGTACACAAGAAGCCCAGGCCGGCACTCCAGCAGCACTCACCATCCATGGCTGGGAAATGGCTCATTTTATTTTCAGTGAGCTGTTAGCATGCCGGTAGTGCCAGTTAGTAACTTGATTTCCAACAAAATCATGTCATCTTTTCCCCCAGATCAATTGAACTGGCATGCCAAACCAATCTGCACAATGAGTTTTTTTTAATTAGCAAAGAATTAAATTTCTCTTCATAATACTAATCATGTTTATAACAGAACATGTCAATATACACTATAATTTTACCTGAACCAATTCTCTGCTGAAATGAAGGTATTGCCCTTGTTTCTGTTTGTTTGCTTGCTTTACAAGACAGGGTTTCTCTGTGTAGCCACTCTGGCTGTCCTGGAGCTCACTGTGTAGAGTAGGCTGGCCTTGAACTCAAGTAGATCTGCCTACCTCTGCCTCCTGAGTGCTGGGATTCAAGTGTGCACCACTGCCGCCACCGCCACCACCACCACCACCTGGCCTTGTTTCTCAATTCAACTTTGCATAACTAGTTTTGGACAGCTATTCTAGAGGGGAAATGTTTTCATATTTTTCATCTAGAGATTCAAACATATTTAGATGAGTTAGGAAATGGACCCAGCCTCCCAACTGGAAATGCAGTTTTATGCCTAAAGACAAAGATTGCCTGTGTGGGCCAAGGAAGTGGCTGATCAGATACAGGTTCTTGTCACCAAGCCTGATGACCTGAGTTCCATCCTCAGGACCCACATGCTAGAAGATGAGAACCAGCCAATGAGGTTGTCTTCTGACCACTATTCCCATATCACTCATACATAGAAACAAAATCAATAAACGTCAAAAGGAAAATGTTTTAAAGATCACCTATCTGGACACTCCTCAAGGAAGCTACACACGTATGTCTTCATCTACCATCTGTCTAAGTCCCTAAATAAATAAGGAGAAAGAGAGAGTTAGACAGAGTTCTGAACCAGTAAAGCAAGTCATCCCTACCTGAATTAGCTTCATAAACAGCCACTTCAAATTTCTCCTGGGCTCTCATTGCCTACTCAGGGATCCTGTCAATACACTGGTGCACCTTATGCCAGCCCACACATTTCCCAGAAATATGCCAGAGAATATCTAAGCTCTTAGGACACAAGGTCAGAGGGAGCTTTCAAGTTCTGGCCTTTGAGTAGCCAAATCAACCCCAGTGAGAAGGTCATGGGTCCATCTGCCTAAGACGGTTTCATCTTTCAAGAGCAGAGAGATGCTAAAGTAATTTGTAACTTGTAATTATTTCAACTTATATCTGAGTCTTTAACTGTTGGAGAAATATGAAAGTGTGCAGAGAACTATTCCTAATACACAGACATTAGAACATATTCAAATACTCAAGAGCCTAGTCTATCTCTGACATTGGATCAATTCTGTTTGGACACAGGATTTCTGTAAAGCATATAGGACTTGTCATCTTACCAGGCCCTTCTCCACTGACCATGATCACTTGTCCATTCATGTTAGAAGACGCATAGCCATCAGCTATGAGAGATATTACCCGCTTCTCCCTGAAGCTCACCTGATTTCCTCTTTAAATAATACAAACCATCCTGGGCTATAGAGATGACTCTGAAGTTAAGAGCACTTGTTGCTCTTAGAGAGGACCCAGGTTCCACTCCCAGCACCCACATGGAAGCTCACAACCATCTGTAACTCTGGTTCTAAGGGATCTGATGCCCTCTTCGGGCTTCTGTAGACACCAGGCTTACGTATGGTACACATATTCACATGCAGTCAATCACTCATACACATAATGTTTGAACAGAGATAAAGAACAGAGTCTGGAAGACACTCTCATAAAAACAATTTCACTAGTCTAGGGATCCACCTCTCTAACTGAACAGGTTTGGAGGGAGTAGAAGGCTTCCCAGTTACAGCTGCTCTGAGATCTTACGTGTATATACAGACCATACACCAGCTGGGCATAGTGGCTCAGGTCTGTGGTCCCAGCACTTGGGAGGTTGAAGCAAGAGGATTGCTATGAATTTTAAGTCAGCCTGGACTAAAGAGGGAGTTCCAAGCTAGCTTGGACTATATAACGAGACCCTATCTCAGAACAAACAACAACAACAAAACAAAGCCAACCAACCAACAAGGAACACACACCAAAACCAAAACCCACAAACTCCTTGTGAGATATGGTAGTTCAAGGATATTTTCTTGCTACATACATACTACCTCTGTGTGTGTGTGCCACCACCTCCCAGCTGTTAGCCTTATTTATAGGCATATGTGAAGCACATCTTTGAGACCTTAAAATAGCTGTAGAAATACTTTAAAGAGTTAAGTCAGTGTCCAGAAAGGCTTTAAGAAATCATTGGAGAGATGACTCAGTGGTTAAGAGTGCTTCTTGCTCTTACAAAGGACCCAAATTGGGTTCTCAGCACCCATATTGGGTGACTCACACAGCTTATAACTCCAGATTCGATGGATCTGACAACCTCTTTTAGCCTCCATGGGCACCCACACACATGACACACATTCACACAAACACACAAACACACATAAATAAAATATAACATATATTATATAATATTTGTATTGATTGGAATTTATAAATTATAAATTATGTCTGATATATACGTGTATCTTTTGAAAACAAAGCTGGGCTCATTTTGATATCATATAAGGAGGCATTCACATTACACCTAAGTTTGAGTATCTCTTGCTGGCCTTTACCCACAAGGATGACAGTGTCCTCTTCTACCCTTAGCAAGGACACTCAGGAAAACAAAGACAGCTCTAAACATCATAAATATGACTCTCGATATTTCTATCAGCATAAGCATGCAGCCCCACATCATATGGTGTGATCATTTGATATACAGGCTATAACTTCTTGATGCTAAGGAAACATCTCATGACTTTAGAATAGACACTTCAGTTATTCCTGATTGCAATTAATAAAGTGATGGACTCAAAGAGGAGGCCATAATTCATGGACCCAATCTCAAGTGGCACCTTGGGGTTTCTTTGGCACTCAGAGCAGATCTATTCTCTCTCTGTCTATCACAGCTTAGGGATAATATGTCATGAGATCGTTAGAGAAACATAAATAATTCAGAAGGACAGGTCTCTAGGGGTAGAATGGAAGAATTAAGTTTGACTTTATTTTAAGCCAAGTCATAAAAGCTGCTTCGGATCTGCCAAGGTAGATGACAAATCCATTTAAAATACAATAGTCAATCCAGGAGGGTTTTTTTTATAGCTAACGAGTTGATATAACCTCAAAGCCCCTGCCAAAAAAAATTTAAACCCGTAAGTATTTGCTTTGGGGATAGAAAATATACGAGAATGTGAGAAACTGGAGTCAGGATGAAAGGGGAAATGTCTGCTAGCAACCTCACATGGAATAAGCATGGGCTAAATCCATTGATGGAAGGTTAGTTCAGTGGGGTTAACCGTGTTATTTAAAAAATAAAAACAATGTCTTCCCAAATAACCTGATGTTGTTACACTACAGCATTTATTGTAGCTATGATGAAATATCCTCATTTGACCAACTTCCCAATGTCCTGGGTGAGCTTTGGTTATGAACTCCCTTGGTTCTTCAAGTTCAGAAAACAAAGACGGTCTTACCAAATAGATACAATGCATGTGAAAAATACATAATTGAGTTTTAAAATAACTGTGCCTAAGATCTTAACAGGAATAATGAAAATAAGGGTAGCCTTGACCATAAGCAGCCATTGCCAGATTGCTTGTCATGGTTTCCCAAAAGTGAGACAAATTTTTCCATAGTTATTCCAAACAAATATTCAGACTTGCTGAACACGTCTGGGACCAGCACAGGATGTAATGACGATCGTCTCTCACACTGATCCAGCTGCCAGAGCAGGAATCAATACATATTACAGCAGTGATTTGCTAAACTTCCTATCTGAAAAAGAGAAATCAGCCTCTATTTAGGCAAAGGAACCAAATATCCATCACTCTCCAAAACGAGTTTTTAGGATGGATATTCAAGTCCCAAAGAAAGCAACATTGGTGAAATTGGGTTGAAAAATAATCTCAGAAAGTAGGGCAACCAAGTTACTTGGGAGGCTCAAGTCACTTTCTTTCTGCACTGGCAGACTCTGGAGTGACAGAAGGGACAGCCTCCAGAAACGGTGTCACAGTCAAGTATCAGCTCTCAGATGGAAGCTGCTTTCAACTCAGAGAAAAGCACCATCCACTAGCACCACCTCATCTCCACATTCACCTCCAGACTTACCCACACGTGCAAAAATCCACCTCACTTTTCCTCCAAGAAACATTGAGGACCTAGTATTAGGATTGAACTACTTGAGTCCCCTCAACTCCATCTATTAACTGTAGTTAATTCACAAGTGATGAAGTTAAGATATGAGGCCTTTGGAGAGTAGCAAAGTCCTGAGGCCTCTTTCCTCACAAACAATATCAGTTCCCCCAATGACCTAACTTCCTTCCTTTCATCTCCCAAGACTTCCTCCTCCTCACAGCAGCACCAGAGGCTGAGGACCAAGTCCTTGTGGTCTTGGGGAACACTTCAAATCTGAATCAGAATGCCCTCTCTTAAACCCAGGCTGGATCGGTGAGTATATTGAGCTCACAGTCAGCAGTTCTTCTACCTCCCCCACCTGGATCAGTCTATCCATCCATCTGCTTTTTCTCACCCTTATTCAACAGCCTGAGTCCAATAGGAAGAATTGAAAACCTAGCTCTTGGTTGCAACTACCAACACTTACTAGTAAGAAAATGGAATTGTAAGATGGATTAGAGCACAGGAATAATCAAGATTTGCAGATGAGGGGACAGGATCCAGGGAAAGCAAATAACTTACAAAGGTTTTGGAGGTCATCAGAGCAAGGTCAGAGCCAGCTCCCCAGGCTCCTGGCTCCTGAGCCTGGCTTAATGCTCTTTTCTTGAAGCGCATCACTTCTGCAGCTAGTTGCTCATTTGTGAATGCCACACACAGGAGGAATTATATGCCATATGAGTGTCCCTTAAGATATCAGAACATTTCATTGGTTTTGATTTTGTTTCTTTTTTTTTCTTTTTGAGCTGAGGATCGAACCCAGGGCCTCGTGCTTGCCAGGCAAGTGCTCTACCACTGAGCTAAATCCCCAACCCTTTTGTTTCATTTTTATCAAGATTTTCCTTGTCTAGTTGGGGGGGGGGGGTAATATCAACAATACAAGAATCATAAAGAATCTATAATAATTGATTATTTTACAAATAATCACTGAATCCTAAGGTTACTCCCCAGGGAACCAGCATCAGCTGGGGAGATTGCTGTTCTGTTTATTTTTATTTTTGAGACAGGGTCTCACATAGCCCAGACTGGCCTCAAACTTGCCACACAGCCAAAGCTAGCATTGAACTCCTGATCTTTCTTCCTCTGGCTTCTAAGTGCTGGGATTATAGGTATGTGCTACCAACCCAGAGGAGCTTTGTTAACAAAATGTGTTTCTTGTGCCCTTTTAGACCCTGTATGAAAACAGCAAGCTGTACGTGTACAAATTCAGATCTTGAGACTCTCTCGCTGCAGGGTGATGAGAGTTCCTTGGGTCTGCTTTCAGTAGTGCTGGTTTCTGTTAGAAGCTCATTGCAAAATGGAAAACAGAATGCTTTTAATTCAGTCCTGAGGTTTTCTTGAAAACCATTTTAAGGTATTAATTGTTAAGCTATAATTTCTACATGTAACTTCATTTGGCTTTTTTTCTTTTTTTTTTTTTTAAGGAAATTAGAAACAACAAAGATGTTGTTGAGATATCCCATCCTCTTTCTAGATCTATAGAGCAGACTGTCAAGGAGGAAAGCCACTTGTATGGGCATCTTTAAAGGTTTCTCTTTTTTTTTGGGGGGGGGGGTTCAAGACAGGGTTTCTCTGTGTAGTTTTGTGCCTTTCCTGGAACTTGCTTTGTAGACCCCAAGCAGTTCTGATGCCCTTCTAGAGGATATTTTCCTACACAGCTGCAGCCCCCAAAGCTTGGTGTGGGCAGGCTTCTTAGATATCCACTTCTAAAGAAACTATGTGTGTTCTAGAAACTTCTTGGCAGCTTTCACTCAAGCCAGATTCCTAAGCAGTATAACAATAAATCGTGGAGTCAATTTAATCCCATGTCCAGCCACATGTATAGATTAGCACATCTCTCAACCCTTGGCAGAGAAGCTACTAATTTGCAGTACAAGTAGATTAACACAGACACCCACAACCAGTCAGGTTCAAAGAATAAGAGACTATGGACTGCTCAGCCCTAATGGAACATCTATACTACACCTTTTCCTCCCAAGGAATCATTGTGAAAGAGGAAACCAAAAGATTTTAAGAGCCAGAGGTCACGAATGACTGCAAGGAAAGAATGCCTTCTGGACAGAGTAGGGTGGTGTCACATGTGAACTCACAGCAGTTTGGGCAGCACACATGAGATCTGTGCAAGTTCAAGCCCGATTTTTAAAAATCCCATCATGGGGCTGAGAGGATCACTAAGTCCCACTCCTGGCTGGGGAGCTACTGGCATCCGATCACTACTGAGAAAGAGTCAGTTTTCTTTAAGAGTATAGCCGCTGGTAGGCTGACCACGCTCCAGTGGAAGGCCATATGTCCAAGGGTATATAGGTAGCACAAACCTTACTTGATGAGGTTTGGGGTGGGTGGGTGGGTTGGTTGGTTTTTAAGGAGACAAAGTTGGGTGGGTAGGGAATCAGGATGGATCTGGAAGGAGTTGAGGAAGGAGAATGAACATGATCAAAACACATTGTACAAAACTCTCAAAGAACTAATAAAAAAAACAAATGATTCTCAAACTGGGCATGTATCCAAGGGTGACCTTGAATTCTGTTCCTCCTGAGTGATTACTGACATATGCCATGCCCCATACACGCAGTGCTAAGTATCACACAGCCCAGATTCGTATAGTTTATTCCCACTCTCTTTCAGATGCACCACCTCACTGTGTGGATAAGCTTCTTAAAGACATTGTGATGTAGTTAGACATAACCTTATGTCATACAACATTCCATCATGCTTTGTTTTATTTTGGCAGGGCTGGGAATTGGACCTTGCATGCTTAGGAAGCACCGTCGTCACCGAGCTACATCCCAAACCCTCTGTGCTTTTCTGCTGCTTTATTGTAACTTTGTGTGAGCCTGAATATGTCAAAACACACATCAGGACAGTCTTTCCTCATCTGTCAAATGAAAACTTTGAATTCCTCTGCAGCTGAACATCCTTTTCTCTAGCTATTCTTTCCTTGCCTGTGCACCATCATTGTCCCTCCAGGCCCAAACTGAGGAATACAAGTCCATTATAGCCATGCTTCAAATATACAAAACCAAGTTGAAATGCAAGTATGATCAACACACTTAATCTCCTCAAAAACCAACAGAGGCAGAGGCTATCAGAAATCCCATTAACAGATAAGGAGTCAGATTCAAAAATATTGACTCGGACTGGGGATATAGCTCAGTTAGAGAGTGCTTGCTTGGCATGCATGAAGCCCTCTGTTCAATCCCCAAAACCTCATAAGCCATGGTCACACATGCCAATCACCCCAGCACTTGGACTGTAGAAACAGGAAAATCATGAGTTCTGGGTTCCCTCCACTGCTTAGCATGCCAACCTTGGGTACTTAAGAACCAGTATCAAACCAGTTAGCAATGTTCCCACATAAGTGGCAGAACCCAGACTCCAAACAGACCTGGTTATTTCCAAAGCCTTCTCTTCAATGTCACTCCTCCTCCTTTAGAAACTTGACTAGCTACTTGGCTCAGTTTTGCTTCATGCTCACATTGTTGGGGCCTGGGGTAGCTTGGTCTTGAGTTTTGCATATACACAATCCTAAGCCTTTGACTATAACAAGATATCATATTTTTTTCTATTGAGGTACACACACTCACACACACAATATTCAATACATGGAGACAGAATGTCCCTGCTGGATCTCCTCTTGTGTGGCATCTCCACCATACCCTTAATGACACACAGATGGTGAAACTGAGGCCCAGCTCCAGTCCAACATTAACAGATCTAGTCAGACACAAGACCCTGATGAGCCCACTCTTCATGCTGCCTCCCCACCAGGCATTACCAGGTCATTTATAGCTACAAATGATTTTTTTAATACATTCATCAATATTTTAGAGACTGGTGAAACCCAATTACAAGATTTGGATGCATCAAAGCCTTTCTATGAGGCAGAGAATATTTAAAATTCCATGTAACTTTGTCTTCAAAGTCACATGAGACCATGAAGAGCACACGGAACTCTGAAGACACATGCTTGATTACTTATCTCCCTACACACCAGTTAGTCTGCATGTTAGAAAAGACTTGTGCATTTGTATGTGAGAGAAAGAGAGAGGCAGGGGAAGAAGGGGGAATTATTCCTTCGACATTCACAAAAGAATTTAATCAAACTAAACTATACATAGCTGGGGTTAAACCCAGGCCCCTGAGCATGTTAAACAAGGGCTCCTACTACTGAGCTAAAACCCCAGTCCCTATCTACAACTTTTGGTTCTTTGAAAAAAAATATCGCTAATCCTTCACTACTCATTTCTCTTAAAACATTCAGATTACTCACAATGTAATAAGGAAGCTGAGCCTAAGAGCCAAGGGATGGTGAGGGAGCATTCCATCTTCACACCACGTGTATTTGTTACTTTTTTACAGGGTTCTCATCCTGCAACAAAAAGTTGGAGGCAGGGGTGGGGAGGAACAACAGTGTATGGAATGGTTTATTTTGGATCACAGTGTGGGGACAGAGCTCAGCACAGCCGAGGAGGCATGGAAGCAGGACCACCAGGCTACTGGCTGCATCCGCTGTCAGGGAGCAGAGGATGCTGGCGCCCAGCTTGCTTTCCACTTTCACAGCCAGTCCCAGACCCCAGCCAGGAGGATGGTGCTGCCCACATGGGTCTTCAAACTAGAACCCCTTCACAGACATGCCCAAGGGTTTATCTCCCAGGTCACTCTGGACCTGTCCGTCAACTGTCGTTATTAACATCACATTTGGTGCCTATAGAAATTTCCTCCACATATTTCCTAGTTGAAAACAGATTCCTACCGTTCACTGCTGAGCAGGCATTGGTGTACCCACATCATGAGGTTAGGTAGTAGGAACAGGGAGACAAACAGAGCACAGACCCTGTCCTCAAAGATCTCAGAGTCCGGGCTGGAGAGACGGCTCAGCAGTTAAGAGCATTTGCTGCTCTTGCAGAGGACCCAGGTTCAGATCCCAGCACCCACAGGATGGTCTACAACTATGTGTAACTCCACTTCCAGAGGATCTGACTCCCTCTTCTGGCCTCTACACACACAAGAAGCACAGTCATACATGCAGGCACACAACAGAAAATAAGTTTTTAAAAAGGTAGTCACTCATTAGCACAACACCATTCCTTTAACCCCACTCCCTCTATACACCTGAGTTATTACCTATAAATCATTCTCTCTCCCTCCTTTATCTGCAACAATGTATTCGTTTTAAAGCTGTCATGTATTCCCTCTTCGTTCTGCAACACTTTAGTGGTGTGAAGATGGAATGCTCCCTCACCATCCCTTGGCTCTTAGGCTCAGCTTCCTTATTACGTTGTGAGTAATCTGAATGTTTTAAGAGAAATGAGTAGTGAAGGATTAGCGATATTTTTTTCAAAGAACCAAAAGTTGTAGATAGGGACTGGGGTTTTAGCTCAGTAGTAGGAGCCCTTGTTTAACATGCTCAGGGGCCTGGGTTTAACCCCAGCTATGTATAGTTTAGTTTGATTAAATTCTTTTGTGAATGTCGAAGGAATAATTCCCCCTTCTTCCCCTGCCTCTCTCTTTCTCTCACATACAAATGCACAAGTCTTTTCTAACATGCAGACTAACTGGTGTGTAGGGAGATAAGTAATCAAGCATGTGTCTTCAGAGTTCCGTGTGCTCTTCATGGTCTCATGTGACTTTGAAGACAAAGTTACATGGAATTTTAAATATTCTCTGCCTCATAGAAAGGCTTTGATGCATCCAAATCTTGTAATATCCACATCATATTTCAAAAAAATAATAGATGTGGTAGTCTTCAAAGAGCTCAGTCCAAGAAAGAAAAAAACACAAAGCAGATATACTGCAGATGTACTTAGTGGCTGGAAAGGTGGTTCACTCAGTAAAGTGTTTGCCATGCCAGCACAAAGACCTGGGTTCTGATCCCCAGCCAGCCATGCCAGACTATACCTATCATTCCAGCAAAGGATAAGTAGACACGTGAGGATCCCTGGGGTTTATGGGGTAATCATTCTAGGTGGATCAGTGAGACTTGCATTTCTCAAAATCTATGGTGGAGAGTGATTAGAACAACATCCAAGGTCAGCCTCTGACTGACTGACCTACACATACATACATACATACATACATACATACATACACACACACACACACACACACACACACACACACACACACACACACACCATGTTATTACATAGTTCAGCAGAATCACCACAACATTTGAAAATAGGATGGTGCTCATCTCTGCCACTCAAGAAGTGTCAGGAAAATCCATTCTGTCCTGAGCTCCACAAAGGAGTGACCCTGCTCACAGCATGACTTATGACACTCCTGCCTTGTGTTAAGAACTCCGGTTGCCCTGACCCATATCTGTCTGTTTTCCTCTCTTCCCCAACTCAGCTCGTGATGCCAGCTCTTCAGACCATCACACCAGCACCCTTGACCCCTGCATCATTCCCTGTGTCCAATCATCCTTGTCTTCTGAGTTCACACCCATCATCAACTCTGCCTACCTCTAGCCGCCTGTGTTAGCAGCCAGGGCCATCATTACCCCTTGCCTAGACATCACAACTACTTCCAAATTGGTCTTGCTGTCTCCACGATGCCACCCTGGAAGCATTCACACATCATCCACCAAGGCAATCGTCCTGTAACCATCATCCCAGCTTTTCACTTTAAAACTCTCAAAGGTCTCTATGTATTTCATGAATGGAAAGTCCTTAGTGAAGTCTGCCATCCCAGAGGGACCTTGTATCTCCCCATCCATCAAACATGAAGGAGACAGATCTGCCCTCAGTGTCCAGGCTCAGCCCTGGCTTCCCTGGCAGGAGAATGCCAAGCACATCCCACTGTAGAGCCTTCACAAAGGCTGTTCTAGCGGCTGTGAATGCCCTCCTGCAAGCCAGCCGTTCAGCCCCTTCCTTCTACCTGAGGAGCTCAGGCCAAACTCCTTATCTTCATTCAGTGCAGGATGGGTAGCTCTGAATATTCATTTTAAAATCTCTCCACTGTGTACTATACACTCCATAGGGGCAAAGCCTTTTCTCTTCAGCACTTTGCACACTGTCCAGCACAGTGAGTGTTCAACAGTTCTGAGCAAAGAGCTGACCAAGAAATAGGAGTATAGAGAAAGGACAAAAAGACAGCAGCAGTACCAACCACCTCACTGGAGAAAGATCAGTGCCTCCCATCACCCCAGAAGTCTTCGATTCCCCTCACCTTTGCCTTCTTTTTAACAGCTTTATTGATCTATAATTTATATACTATACAATCTACACATTTAAAGGTATAATTAGGACCAGAGAGATGGCTCAATGGCGAAGAGCACATATCGTTCTTGCAAAGGACCTGAGTTCAACTCCCAGCACCCAATTCAGGCATCTCACAGCCACATGTACCTCCAGCTCCAGGGGATAGTCTGGCCTCCAAGGAACCCATGTCCATGTATAGAGACACACATACACTATACTTCTCCAATCTCTATAGAGTTCCCCAGCCTAGATGTTTTCTACATCTGTGACAGGCTCCTGCCCTATGTTATGTCACCAGGTCCATCCATGTTGTAACACATAGAAAGCATCAAATCCCTTTTTTGTTAAGTATACTCTGTTGTACAAATATAGTGTGGAACTGGTCATGGTGGTGAACGCCTTTAATCCCAGCACTCACTAAGTGGAGTCAGGTGGATCTCTGTGAGCTTGAGGCCGGCCATGTGTTTCTTCTGTTCCACTCCCCTAAGGGAGCTTCCCAGCAGAGATCCTGCTCTGCACCGGCAAAGGAAGATCTTCACCCAAAACCCTTTTTTTAAGAGATTTATTTGGGAAGGAAGAGTCCAGGAGAGCAGCTGCCTCTGCCAGGGTGGAGAAGGACAGCTGCTAACTGGACAGAGGGTCTTATATAGGGCTTCTTAGGGGCCAAGTTTTTCCAGGGAGAAGATTTTCAGGGAGGGAATTGGTCAGATTTCAATCCCCTTGAGCTTGGACAAGCTCAGATTGGCTAGATTTCGTGCTCAGGGATTGGTTGGTTTTCCTGCTCAGGGATTGGTTGATTTCACGTTCAGTTGGTCAGGGACAGATTTGGTTCTGGTTTCAGGGACAAGTGTGTTTCTTTCCCTGGTCCTTTTTAGCCTTTTGGCTTCGGTTTCAGGGCCAGGGTGTTTCTTTCACTGGCTCTGGTTCCAGAGCCAAAGTGGGTTTCTTTGGCTCTGGTTTCAGGGTCAGAGTGGGTTTCTTTGGTTCTGGTTTCAGGGTCAGAGTGGGTTTCTTTCCCTGGTTCTGGGTTCAGGGTCAGAGTGGATTTCTTTCCCTGGTTCTGGGTTCAGGGTCAGAGTGAGTTTCTTTGGCTGGCTCTGTGTTCAGGGTCAGGGTGAGTTTCTTTGGCTGGCCCTTTCACCCTACACAGTATTCTGAGAAGGAATCACACAAGTGACTTCGACACATAAATCCATTGCAGAGCACCAGGCCCCTCCTCAGCTAGCCCTGGAAACTCAAGACCAAGGGATAGAAAGCCAGTGGCTTTCACATCAGCCCTGGAATTTTGCAGTAATTGCTTCAAACAATGAAATACTGTGCTGTGGAAATTGCAAATGACTTTTTCCTGAATCAGGTTGGTGTTCCTAAGTCTCTTTGGATGTTGGTTCTTCCACACATCTCTGTAGGAACATACCCACACCCTGACTCTCTCTGAGGCCCAGTTTTCTCAGCTACAAAATGGGTAATTTGGGTCTTAAAGATGAAAAGACCTGGGAGATATACAAGTGAAATACTCAGCCCGAAGTGCAAGGAGAAAAAAGCTATTGTCAGTAGGACCTGAAGATGGGGCATTGCACCAGGGAGCCTGCCTTCGCAAAACAAGTACCAGGATCGGAGCAGATGTTTAAAGTGGTGGGCTGCTGTGTGACAGGCAGGGGTCCTGGGCTTGATCTCAGAACTGCAATCAGTCACTTCATAAGTAGAAGTATGTCATCTGACCCCTCATTTGACCTTCTGTCCATCACTCTGATCAGAGCGATGCAGGACTCAGGGAGGTCACCAACTGCCACAGTTTCATTTCCTGTTGCTGAGATAAAATACCCTGGCAAAAGTAACTGGAGGAAAGGGAAGGGTGTTTCAGCTCATAGTTCAAGGATACAGTCCATCCCATGATGGGGACATCAAGGCAGAAGTAGCTTGCAGCAGCTGGTCATGTTGCATCCATAATCAGGAAGCAGAGAGTGATGAATGCCAGGGTTCAACCCCCTTTCTCCTTTTTCCTCGGTCTAGGGATCCAGCCCACAGAATGTGCCACCTATAGTGAGAAGGTCTTCCTACCTCATACCTTGGGGCTTGCCCAGAGCCCCATCTTCCAGCTGATTCTAGATCTCATCAAGTTGACAAGTGAGTTAACCATCACACCTACACTCCTAACTTCCTTCTGAACTGGCATGGCGTTTCTCTGGCTTCCTAATATGGTGGGCACACCAGGGGACTCCCAGCATCTGTGGTTTGCTTGGACATCTAGACAAAGTTCGTCTCTTGAACATCATTGTTGAAACATTTCTTGGGTCTTGTAGGACTTCAGCCAGCTCCTATGCTTCAGGAATAGCTGACTAGGTGACTGGGTATTGCATTCTATTCTAAATTTTATGCTAATTGAAATAAAATTATACTGGCTTGAAAGAGGCCAGCTCATTAATATAGCCAAGTTATGCCCAAGAAGCTTAAATAATCCTACTATTATTTAAAAGACTTACAGCATCTTAGAACAGTTTTATCTCCACTTTGATTCAGAGACGGCCTTATAGATGCAGCCTGAGTCACTTCAATTATAAATGCTTGTTTACTTGCTATTAGTGTGCCCATTAATGGAATGTCAACCAGACCAAAAGCTGAAGTTCACTTCAGATCTCCCCACCAAAGCTCCAAGTTCATTTCAGATCTCCCACCAAAGTTTATACTTCTGCAAGCAAAGGGCAAGAAAGAGCCTCTACTTCTTCACCATTTAACAACCAACTTCTGTAGGTCAGGGATGGGCTTTATGAGTTTGTGTCTTCCCTGCCTGGTGCGAGACAGAGTCTTAACAGAAATAGAAGACAATTCCTCATGCTGGCAAGCACACAAGATAATGTAAGGCCCTGTTAGGATGTTAACAAAGTAGCTAACTTCTAGGAGAATGTGACTGCTTCATGTTAACGAGGCATGAAGCTGGTCCTGAATGTGATAGAAGTCAAGAGTACCACCATACTCCAGAGCAAGGAAGGGATTTCAGGCTGGAAAAACCACACAGGGACATCTGGGCCCACTGTGAGGCTGGGGGACTGGGATTTTATCTAGATAGCAATAAGGAGAATTTGGTTGTTTGTTAAACAGGGGATAGAAGAAGTCTGAATTTGCATGATAGCTCTGGTGATTGTAAAAAGAATAAACTAGATAGGGAAAGCACTAATCACAAGGTCAGCCATGGAGAATGGAGGATTTGTTAAGAATTTGCCATGGGCCACATGGATAAGAGGCACAATGTTCTCACAGAACTACAGGACTAAAGAAATGAAGGGTGTTGCGGGATATTTGATCACACTATGTGAAGATGTGCCTCTCTCTGTCCTTCCTTGCCTGCCTAAGACACCTTCTGATTGGTTTAATAAAGAGTTGAACAGCAATAGCTAGGCAGGAGAGGTTAGGCTGGACTTCAAGTCAGAGACAGGAACTCTAAAAAAGAATTTGGTGCTAGAGACATGGAGAAAGTCAGAGGTAAGGTACTGAGGAGAGGTAAGGAGTCATGTGGCAGAACACAGATTAATATAAATTGGTTAAATTAAGAGCTAGTTGGGAACAAGTCTAATCTAAGGCCAAGCTTTCATAACTAATAAAAAGTCTCCCTGTCATTATTTTGGAGCTCGTGGTCCACAGAAAGCTCAGTTACAGAAGGATACTGAAGAGATAGCTCAGTCCTTAAGAGCACTTACTGCTCTTGCAGAGGACCTAAATTCAGTTTCCAGCCCCACATGCAAACTCACAATCACCTGTAACTATAGCTCCAGGAGATCTGGCGCCCTCTTCTGGGCTCTCAGGCACCAGCACTCACACACACTTACACACACACACACACACACACACACACACACACACACACACACACAAAATCGATATCTAAATTCTTTTAAGTAATGAAGTTTCTCCCCAAATAACTGTTGGATACATTCTTATCTTTTCTTTGGGCATGGCCCAGCAAGCAGTGCTTGGTCAATATTCCTAACTGATTTGCAAGTAGTTTATCCTTTTGACACAGCTGCTAGGTGCTTTATCAGTCTTAATTGGTCAGCAATAAATTATGCTTTTCCCTCTGATGTAATCTCAAAATTTCCCCCTGGGTTACCATAATTTCCCTAATTCAGGCACCAATTGTTACATGTATGAACTTATTAAACCTTCCCAGTTCCCAGAAAGAGCCCAGACTTTGTAGACAGTCTGTCTTGGACTGTGTCCTGATGGTGGATTTATTTAATGTCTCTTAAATTCTAGGTCACTCTTATACTAAGTCAACCAACTTTTCTTTTTTAATTTACATGTGTGTGGGTATTTTGCCTTCTTGTATGTCTATGTATCAAGCCAGTCCAAACCCCAGCATACAGGGGTAGATGATCTTCATACCCCACCCCTTACAGAGTAGCTTGTGGCAGTTGGTAACTTCTGTGGAAGGGAACTCCATTCTTTACTAAGAGCGTGGCAACCACTGATTTTCCATACTCTGATGGATGGCCCCATATCCATGAGTATTCACTGAATTAGTGCCTGCAAAAGCCAGAAAAAAAAAAAAAAAAAACCATCAGATATCAGATCCCCTGAACTGGAGTTGCAGGAAGTTGGGAGCAGCCATGTAGATGCTGGGAATCAAACCCAGGTCCTCTGGAAAAGCAGCCAGTGTACGTAACTGATAAGCCATCTTTTCAACCCTCAAACAACTTTTTTTCTCTTTCTATTCTTGAGACTTTCATGAATATATGACAAAATGTGATCATAACCCCCCAATTCTCCCCTCTAGCTTCCCCCACATCCTCCCCAACATACCTCCTCTCAACATCATGTGTTTTTTAGTCTCCAACTAAATTCAGTTAATGCTTTGCATATGCTCATGGGTGTAGGGCCATTCACTGGAGAATAGGAAACCTGCCAGCGGCCACAGTATTTGTAAAAATGGTTCTCCCCCAAGCAGCTCTGCAAGGGATGAGGCCTGGAGATCGTCTACCCCTGTAAGCCAGGGTTTGGACTAGCTTGATCTTGTTTTTTACCTCTCTTGAAGATTTGAGGGTCACATGACAAAGTTCTGACCAATAAGGCTCTAGCAGACTACTAAAGAGGTGAGGAGGGGAAGGATGGGTTTCTGGGTAGCTTTTTTAAAACCCATTTTTTTCAACTGATAAACAGTAATAGTACGCATCTGTCTGTACTGTGTGATATTTCAGCACACATCTACAGTGCATTGGATCTCAGGATGACTTCAGGCATTTGTCATTGCTGTGTGTGGGATCATTTACAGTCTTCTCTACTAGCTATTTTGAGATATTTGTCTTCAGCTATATTTATCCTACTGTGCTGGAGAATATTAGAAGTTACATCTTCCTGTCCAATTGCACCCCTGAATCATTAACCACCACCCCCTTCTTGATTCCATTTCACCCACACCCTTTGTGGCCTCTGGTTATTCCTGAAGATCAGCTTTCAGCTTCCACACACAAGTTAGGGCAAGCAAGGTCTGTCTATAAGGGTCTGTCTGCCTATACCTGACTGTTGCTTAAAATAATGTCTTTCTTTTGTATCCATATTGAGGCAAATGCCAAATAATATTCCACCAAATATGCATATAATATATATAAATGGGTCTTATGTCAGTACTATTTACATTTTTTTAAGAATGTCTATTCCATTTTTCCCAGGGGGTGTCTTTGAATCGCTGATAGCATTTTTCTCTCGCTTCTTTTCATGAATATTAGTGTACTGAGTGAGGCACAAACATCTATTTTAAAACCATGAAGGGGGAAAAGTTATGACCGCACTAACATATTCTGTTATCTTCAGCCAGACTCTTCCAAAATTATTTATTCATGTCAAGGTCACTGATAACCTCCAAGGTGCCAAATCCAGGGACTGATTTCTTAACATTTTTGTTTATTTTGTGTAGGTCTGTGTGTAGTATGTATGTATGTGTGGGAGTATGCACATGCTACATGTGTAGAGGGCAGAGGACAACTTACAGAAGACAGTCCATACCTTTCTTTAATCATGTGGGACCCAAGAAAGGACTGCAGGTCATCAGACTTGGTGGCAAGTGCCTTTACCCATGGGATCATCTCACCAGTCCCCGTGGTCAACCTTTTGAAAAATCTGTTTTACTTTATTAAGCTTTTGGAATTCTTTGCCAAATCATGATTTAGTGTTAAACCAATAAGCCATTTAGTAGTACTTCAGTGTTCTAAAATTTATTTTTGACTGGGTTTTTTCTTTCTCTTATAACATAATGTCTATCTATTGTTTGTTCTCTAAGATGTGGATCTCTGTGACCCAGACTGGTCTCAAACTCCTGGACTCAAGTGGTCCTCTCCTCTGAGCCTTCAGGTAGCTAGAACCAACAGGATGCACCATAGCATCCTCCTTCTGTACATCTTTCTTGGCTTTCTTGTTGCCTACTAGTTTTCTTGCTTCACAAGGAGGGAGATGGTCTTTGTCATCATGACGAAGGCATCAGTATACCCAATGGTCAATCCTTAGTACTCATGTTAACTGACCCAACAGCAGAATTTGGTGGCTGAACTCTTCCTCCTCTTTGAATGCTTTTTCCCCACCCCTGGCTTCCAGAAGTTTCTACAGCTTCCAATTTACTGCTGTTCTCCATCTTCTTCTTCAGTTGCTCCTCCTCCTCTCTCTAATCTCAATGCTCAGAGCTCCTTTCCCCACCTAGAACCATTTCTCCAACCTCTATCCCATCTTGATAGCCTACGCTTCCATGCTAACGAATTCTAGACTAACACACAGAACCATCCACCTTAGATCTGGGTATTCAAATATCCAAAAACAATGCCTGAACTTCCCTTATCCCTATAAGACCTCAGTTTCCTGAGGCCTCCCCAAATTCAGTTAGATTTTTTTAATGTGTATATATGTGTGTTTACATGCACAGATGCCAGGAAAGAGCATCAGATCTCCTAAATTTGAAGTTACAGGCAGTTGTGAGTTGCTATACAGGTGCTCTTAATTGCTGAGTCATCTCTCCAGTCCCTCAGTAAAAGGCATTTTTGTCCTGTTTTGCTCAGACTAAAATCACTAGAGTCATCCTTAACTGGTATCTTCTAAATCCCACATCCGGTCTGTCAGGATACTCTATTGGATCGACCTTCCAGGCATCTCCAGAATCCAGTGGGTTCGCCCCACCTCCTCTCCCACTTCTGATCTCCTCCCTGGTCTCAGCTGCCTCCTTACTGGGCCTGCTACAGCCCCTCCTGGCTTCCCACAGCACCTGGGAAGCTCCTTCCCTGGTACTAGAAATGGAATCCAGGGCCTCCTGCATTCTGAAGAGCGGAATAACACTTTGAAAGCCTCAGATGCAGCCACACTCAGCCTCCCAGCAGCTCCCCTGTGCACCTCAGCATGGGGGGAGAGAGGAAAACTTGGGTTCAAATCCTATGTTGTTTAAGTCACCCGCGTTTACACTCCTCTGGTTGCATCTCATTTTCCTCAGCATTTTATTTTGATATTTTTCATATCGTCTAAAAAAACAAACAAACATAATAACCACCCACACTTTCTAAATTCAGACTCCCTGTTCTTAATATCTCACCATCTCCTTCCCCTCCCTTGATATGTATGTGGGTATACACAAATATACATTTTTGCTGATCCATTTGAGTCAGATGAAAACCTCTTTTTTTAACCCATAAATAATTCAGCATCTATCTCCTATAAATAATGCATTCTTTATAACTACATTACAATCATCATGCCCCAGAAATACTACCTAAGCACAACATGGCCATCTCCTAACATTCCATACATACTTGCCCAATCATCCCAAAAGGGTCATGAACACCATTTTTTGCAATAGAATCACCCACCACGTGTTGTTTTAATGTTCCTCTTCTGTGTCGTTTTCATGACACATACTTTTTAAGAGGACAAGTTGGCTGTTTTTTAGAATTCCCCCGAGCTTAAATTTGATTCATTGTGTCCTCATGGTTAGCTCACTAAGTAGGTCACCTTTAGTTGCCTCTAACATTTTTTTTCTTTTTTTGTGGAGCTGAGGATCGAACCCAGGGCACTCTACCACTAAGCTAAATCCCCAACCCCAAACATTTTTTCAATTAAAAAAGAAAATCTACCATCCTAGCTTCTTGTTCTCATCAGTCAAAAGCTACTTTCATCTGGGGAACGGCCAGCACATAGCAGACCCTAGGGTAGATGCTCCTCCATGGTCCATTGGGGGACCAGAAAACAATTATGCATTCTGGTGCAGCTTGAGCTAAGTCAAGATTTTTTTTTCTCTTTTGTGACTGCCCTGCAGAGCATCTCACAGAGATTATAGGCCACTGGGTTCTTCCATCTGCTGTCTAGTTTTTAATTGGAAAGTTTAACAGTCCAATGTATAGGATAAAATCTAAATCTCTTTCTTTCTCTAAGCCTCCCTGACTCACTTCCTTGGAAATGGTATTAGCAAAGTCTCATGTGTGTTCAATTGTTCTGTATCTACAAGCATCTCATGCACGACTCTACATCTCAGTTTCAGCGGCTGAGATCCCAGTAGGTCAGCACAAACAAACCTCTGTCTTGCTCTTTAATAGCAATACAGCATTATGTCAAGTAATGATGTAAACCAACCCCGGGATTCAAACTGGGATTAACTATAACCTACCAAAATGATCCCCAATTTGATGAATTTTGTCCTTGTATTAGAAACAGAACTACACCCTCACCCCTCATCAAAGCTCCTTTTTGCAACAGAAGGAGACAGAAATCCACAACTGGTCCAACTGCAGAGAACAACTGACCAGAGGGGGGCCCAGCCCCAGCTGATATATCTACAATACAACCCCTACACCTGAGGCTCAGGGAACAGCAAAGAATAGAAGTCTAAGAGCTGGGGTACCAAGACGCCAGCTGCGGAGATAGTCTCTTCTAGATGTGAAAGGGAAGCTGCACCCATAAGAATCTCAGCAGTATGGCTGCCTAAATAAGACTGGCACGGTGACACCACCAGTGGACAAGCCATCATGGATAGGGGAAATTTCACAAGGTTCTACCCCTAGATGGAGAGCTACAGGCAATTAATAACTGCTAAAAGGGGAGAATCCATTCTTCTCCAGAGACGAGCTATTTGCTCTGTGGTGGTTTGAATAGGAATGGCCCCCTACATTTATGTGTTTGAATGCTTGGTCCTAGGGAGTGGCACTATGAGAAGGTGGGACCTTGTTGGAGTAGGTGTCGCCTTGTTAGAGGAAGGGTATCACTGTGGAGGAGGGCTTTGAAGTCTCATATATGCTCAAGCCACGCCCAGTGACACAGTTCACTTCCTGTTGCCTGCAGATCAAGGTGTAGAACTCTCAGTTCCTTCTCCAGCATCATGTCTGCCTGCATGCTGCTATGCTTCTCATCATGACAGTAATGGATTAAACCTCTGAAACTGTAAGCCACTCCCAATTAAGTATTTTACTTTAGAAAAGTTGCTGTGGTCATAGTGTCTCTTCTCGGCAACTAACGAAGCCACAGTCCAATCCCAAGTGGTCAGCCTTAAACATATGTACATATGAGCAATAGAAAATGGATGCATTGGGCTATATTTATATATACATATCTGTGTAAATGTAACATAAATAATTAAAGAAGAGGTTATGAATTTGAGGGGGTAGGTGGGGAACACGGAGAGATGGAGGAGGGCGAGGGAATGAAGTAAATGATGGAAATATAATACTTGTGTATGAAATTCTCAAAAAATAATTTAAATTTTTAAAGGAAATTATAGGAGAAAAAGAAAGAGCTACAGAACCACCTTTGAGTGTCAGTTCACACACCGATCTTTGGATAAACATCTATGTACGGATTACCAGGCAAAGGTACAGGGGTAAATGTTCAGTTTTGCTAGCATCCAATTGCTCTCCAAAATAATTGTACCCATTCCTTGATTATTCATAATGTTTGAGATTAACAGTTTCTTTATGTTCTAATACTTGATATTATTAAAGTTAAATGCTATCAATCTGGCAGGCAACCTTTTTTCAATTTCCAGTAACTGTGGATAATGTTATTTTTTTACCTTTTGTGTTTCTTTCTCTGTGAACTGCCACCCCATTCCTGTGTCTGGGTTTCTACTGACTTATTGTGTTTTCCATTATTAAATCATCTGGCACTATTTTGGCTGAAATAACTATTAAAGAAAATATGTCTTTCCTTTTATAAGAAATATAGGAACTATTTGAGAATTTAAGCTTTTTCCTGTGAGTTTATAAAGCCTAGGTTATAAAAAAAAAAAAGTCATATATTCTATTTTTACTACAGCATGAAAGGCCACAAAAGATACATCATAGATTTGCATTTACGCGTTTGCCATTTCAAATTTGATAAATCTAACCAGAGAATGAAAAACTTTCAGCCTATATTTAATATTAAAGTTGACTCTCTGGGACTTTCACTACTTTTTTATTTAGTTTTTTTGGAGAAGAAAAATCCTCTTCCTGCAGTCTCTTGTAATTACTCTTTTTTATTGGGTCCTCCAGTCTTGGACATAAAGAAGTCCTAAGCATATGTCGACACTCAGTAGAGTCTATCATATGGAAGATATTGCTTAGTTGCTAAGACAATGTATACATAAGGCCAGACCTCTCTCAGAATGTCTTCCTCCCACGTCTCCACCACTTGAGAGGCTGAGGCAGGATTGCCAGTAGTGTGGGGCCAGCCTTGGCTATATAGTGAGTTGGGGGCTAGCCAGGACTACAGTGTGAGATGCTGTCTTAAGTCTTGCTCTTCTACATTCTCAGAAATCCTCACTTTATCCTCATTTTCCTTCACTGTGTGCCAGTCAGCTGCTTCAGTAGGAGGTGCCAAGGTCTGAACGTATTTGCTCTGAAATTCATGTTACCAGCGTGATCATCTCAGAAGGTGACCATGAGAGTGCCTCCCTCTTGAGTGAGATCAACATGCTTACAGAAGAGGCTTCACGCAGCTTTCAAATGCCCTGTCCTAAAGCCCACCAACATCTGAGGCTCCAGAGAGAACCCCAACAAAAGCTAACACCTTGGTCTTGGACTTCCCAGATCCCTAAACTGAGAGAAAATATATTTTGTGCTTTATAAGCTACCTAGCCTTGGGTGTGCTGTTATAGCACTATGGGACACTTGGTTGTACATATGTCGGCTGTCCTAGACTAGAAGCCCTTTGCAACAAAGATGTGATCAATTCACACCCTTCCTAGGGACTCAGTAGAGAACATGGATGCGGAAAATCCTCAGCAAATACATTGAATGAGCAAAGAATGCGTGGGGTTGCATTGACTATTCACTTTTACCCATTAACATGAGGCCTGATCTCACTATGTCCCAGCACTCCCCCACAGACTTGTCCCCTCAGAAACAGGAAATAATCAGGTGTTTCTGAATATAATCAAAATAGCCCTTCAAAACCCAGCTTCTCATTGTTGGATTCCCCCTCAGTGACTATTAAAACCAAATTATGTGAGATCCAGGCTGAAATCTTTAAGCAGCTGTTTCCCTGTTAGATGAAGTGTGGTTTTCTTCATCCCCAAAGAGGTCATTCATTATACAAAAACACAAACTGAGAGCTCTCAGAAACTAGGGTGCCTGGGGTTCCTGTCCCACCCATCCCGAGGAAATAGCCTGGCCTGCTAGTGAAGGACAGCCGTTCATCATCACATGCAGTCCAGCAGTGGGAGGGAAGCCTCCAAGAGGTGCAGAAGCAGCCTGCCTTCATGCCCAGGTCCAGCTGCCTCTGGTAGATTCTACAATGAATGGTAAAAAAAAGTTCCCTCTCAGGGCTGGAGAGATGGCTCAGTGGTTAAGAGCTCTTGTTCCCCGCAGAGGACCTGGATTTCTTTCTAGAACCCACCTGGAGGTTCAACTGTCTATAACTCCAGTTCCAGGGGAACCAACATCCTCTTCTGACCTCATTGGGCACACATGGTGTGTGTGTGTGTGTGTGTGTGTGTGTGTGTGTGTGTGTGTGTGTGTGTGTGTACTCACATAGATATACACACAAATAGATTTAAAAAGTATTTTTTTAAGTTTTGGCTCAATTCAAAACTGAAATTTTCTCAAGACAATGATAGACAGCTTGTTGGACCCAGGAGGAAATGTCATTGATTGACTAGAGTCTAAGAGACTTGAGGAATCATGACACCCATGACACTCCATACTGGGAAGCAGCATGGGGGGGTCCTGGGGCATCACAGATGGGAAATAACATCTCAGAACTCAGATCAAAGTGGATTCCAGAGAGGCCCCAGCTCGCCCTGGGTGGAAGTAAGAGCAGCTTAGGAAACAAATAACAGGGGTATGTCGCTTTTTCCCAAAGCCAGTGTGGAAGCAAAGGAGGCGGCAGAGACTCCTGACATATCCCACAAGGGGCCACAAGGTCTCACTGGGAGGAACCACAGCTAGAGAAGGCTTTTCATCGCAGCTCATTATACTAATGGACCAAAGGATGATAATAAGCTAACTGAAGAAAGTTCTTGCTATTTACATCTCTGCTTGTCTGAGTCATGTAAACAACAGGAAGTAAACAACCCGGAAGGCTCCATCTTCATCTACGCAAATACAGCTTTTATCGGCTGAGAAATGAGACAATTAGTTTATACAGGATCTAGAGGACAAAGAGTCAGAGATAATTTATGTCCTCGGGGGGGGGGGGGGGGGGGACACTTTACAAAGGTGATTAAAGACCTTGAAATAGAGAGTGTATCCTGCATTATTCACACCCCCTGTCATCACAAGGGCCTTTCTTGGAGGAAGTTAGGGCCCACAGGATGGCTCAGCTGGTGAAAGCTCTTGCCACCAAGTTCAACCCAAGTTTGATCCTTAGGACCCACATGGTGGACAGAGAAAACAGGTTTCCTCAAACTGTACTCTGACCACCACTACCACGACCACCACGCCGCACGAGTGCGCGCGCACACACAGGGATAAGAAAGGGTAACAGAGGTGAATAATATCACAATACATTGTATACATATATAGAATTGCCAAAAAATATTTTTTAAACTGGGTGTGGTAGTACATGCTTGTAATCCCACCTTTGGTGGGGTGGAGACGGGAGGATTCCCTGGATCCAGACTAGCCTGATCCATGAGCCCCAAATCCTGCTGAGAGACCCTGTTTCAAAATCCAGGTGTCTAAGGAAAGACATTTTCTGGGCACACAAAAATAATATTCTTTTATAAAACCTTCCTCATTATTTCTCCCAAGTTTCATAGTTTTCGTCATCTTTGGTCAGTTTTGCCTAAGGATAGAGCATACGGCGATAGTCCAACTTCACTATTTCTCATGGACATCCAGTATTCCCAACACGATTTATTGAAGCCTCTCCCATTTATTATACAGTGTTTATTTGCTGTATAATATTATTTGACATTAAAATATAAAATTTGGGGGCTGGAGAGATGGCTCAGAGGTTAAGAGCACCAACTGCTCTTCCAGAGGTCCTGAGTTCAATTCCCAGCAACCACATGGTGGCTCACAACCATCTGTAGTGAGATCTGGTGCCCTCTTCTGTATACATAATAAATAAACCTTTAAATATATATGTATATAATTTTATATGCATTAAATTTACAACCATTAAAAAAAATCAAGATGGGGGTTGGATAGATGATTCAGTGGTCCAGCACATTTGCTGCTCATCCAGAGGTCCAGAGTTCAGTTCCCAGCACCACACTGAGCAGCCTGCATAATATGCAAGTTAAAAGGGGCCTGCCTGGGATGTCTTTAATGAAACGATCTGTGGGATTAAGATAGTCTGTGAGATTAAAACACATACTACCTTTGATCTCATTGGTTTCCATGACTCCATGACTGGTATCTCTAACAGGAAAAATTAAATGCTGCTGATACTACTATTCACTAAAGATGCATAGATGTGCTACATATAGTTTTCTACAAAGGCTTGATTTGAGGGGTTCATTTGTTTGTTTTCCACTAGTGGGGACTGAACCCAGGGTGTTCTGATAGGCAAGAGCTCAGATCTACAGTATCAACCTGTGTTTTGTCTTTTATTTTGGTACAAGATCTTATTAAGTTGCCCAGGTTGGTCTTGAACTTGTGACTCCCATACCCCAGCCTCCCAAGTAGCTGAAATGATAGGCCTGTGTGGTGGATTGAATGAGAACGTCTCCCAAAGGCTCATCTATGTGAACACTTGGTCCCCACTTGGTGGCACTGTCTGGGGAGGGTTAGAAGGAGTGGCCTTGTTGGGGGAGGTGTGTCACTGGAGACAGGCTTGAGAGTTCAGACTCATCATTTCTAGTCCCCTCCGCTTCCTGTTCATGGTTGAGGTGTCAGCTCTCAGCCTTCAGCATCCTGCTCCAGCTATTACAGAGGGCCTGAGCTCTCAGAGAAGCGCTGAAGAAAGCAGAATTGTTAAGCATGCCTGCTTGTTTCTTCAACAGAAGAAACTGATACCTGTTCTCCACCCAGAGACTTGGAATAAACATGCTAATACCCGATCATCTTTGCTGTTCTGTAAAGCCAGCCCTCACTGAGTCCCCCAAATCCTGAATATTGTTTCTCAGTCAATAGAACCTATCCTCATGAAAGAGGTCCCACATACTTTGCAAAAGAGTTTGCTACTATGTTTATTACAAATCCTTTCTCCCTAGGCCCTTGTCCTCAAATGCTGTTTTTCAGCCAATACAATCATTCTGGTGGGGAAGGTCACAGGTGTTTTGCTAAAGAGACACACTTTGCAAAGGAGTGTCGATGTAGCCATGCTGTGATAATTGTCATGAGGGAACTTTTCTCTAACGTTTTACTGTGTTTACATTAGTAAAAAAATAAAACACTTGTCATCAGACTCCAGAAGTTCTGATCCAGCACCCACTAAGGCAAGCTGACCCGAGTTTCAGTCTTACCTCACCCAGATCATTTCCCCACTGGCCATGATGCTTTCGGGGACCCCCATAGCTACCATGCCTGCCACTTGCCGCCATGCTGCCCCCATCATCACAGACACCAACCTTCTAGAACCATAAGCCCAAAAGCTCTTCTATGAGTTGTTTTGGTCATTGTGTTTTATCATAGAAATAGAAAATAACTAATACACTTTATTTTAAATTTTACAGTATTACTTCTGCTACACAAAAGATTAAACTTCAATTCACCAAACATTTTCTTGATCCTGAAGAAAAAAAAAACGCTAGACAAAGTAGGCTTATAAGGGACCGGAGTGAGATACAAACAGATCATGGCTCGGGAATAAATAGAAATCTGTGTGTCTGCTAAGCACACTAGAGAGTTACTAGTAGAACTTGCAGAGGAAACCAAACTTGATGAAATTAAAATCAATAAATAAACCAAACTTGATGAAATTAAAACCAGTGTTCTGTAATCACAATAAGGTTCTGGTCACTTGCAAGTTCTAATATAGGCATACAAACAGTAGCAGACAAATTTCAATCAAGTAAGAGGAGATTAAGGGTAGAAATGCGTGCTCAACCCAGTTTCTTCCTTCCTGCACCACAGGGCATAACTTCATGCCATCTGGTGATTATTAGGGGAGAGAGCTACCATCTGCCGTATCTGCTAATACACAGGAGAGGGGCAGAGCTCTTGCCACCCTGTAAGCCTGTGGAGATTTCACAATGCCTGTTTACATGCCTGAGGAGCCAGATGCTAAGTTAGAATCCCCAGTGTGTGTGTGTGTGTGTGTGTGTGTGTGTGTGTGTGTGTGTGTGTGTATGTGTGTATGTGTGTGACACACTCAACACCAATGGAAGACATCCCTTCATTAACATGTCCTCAGTGACGCAGGGGTCTGGGCTGAACACACCTCACAGCAAGCCCCCTCCCATCCTGCCTGACTCAAAGCCAATATTCTGTTAGACACAACCCAGAGTGACAAAAACTGTATGGCAGCCAGGAAGACACACCATAACATGGAGACCAATAGAACTCAAGTAAAAAGAGCTTGAGCCGCCTTCTTGCCTATATCCCCACAAGGAAAAACAGAAGTTACTTTGTCCTATGTGACATTCTATAAGCTCTCAGGGAGGAATTATTAAGGAGTCGGGTGTTTCCTCAAGACTATGAGAAATGCATTTCCTTATGCTTAAAAAGACAGGAGAAAGATTGGGCAGTGATGGCACACGCCTTTAATCCCAGCACTCAGGAACCAGAGAGGCAGATCTTCGTGAGTTCAAGTCCATCCTGGTCTATAGAGTGAGTTCCAGGACAGCCAAGGCTACACAAAGAAACCCTGTCTTGAAAACAAAACAAAAAAGAAGAAAGAGAAAGGAAAAGAAAAGAAAAAGACATGAAAGGCTGATTAGATGATGCCTCAGCTCTTGCACAGGACTCAATTTTAGTTTCCAGCACCTACATGGTGGTTCACAACCATCCCTAACTCCAGTCCTAGGTCTGATGCCCTCTTCTGGCCTGTGAGCACCAGGCACATATATGGTGCACAGAAATACATGCATGCAAAAACCCATATACAGCAACTAGTAAAAAATAAAATAAAAATTTTAAAATAATGAAGAGCAAGAAGAGGTCATGGAATTATTTATTAGAGGCCTTAACTGAGATCCAGATTTGAAATAATTCTAGAAACAAATGAGGTGGGAATTAGGATAATAATACTTTATATGTATTATGGATGGATGGATGATGGATGGATGATGAATAATAGATGGATGGATGATGGATGATGGATGGATGGATGGATGGATGGATGGATGATGGATGATGGATGGATTATGGATGATAGATGGATAGATGATGGATGATAGATAAATGGATAGTGGATGATAGATGGATGATAGATAAATGGATAATGGAGGATGGATGGATGGATGGATGGATGGATGGATGGATGGATGGATGGATAACAGGTTTTCTCTATAGAATGATATCAGCTTAGCCCCGTTTCTGACTCAACTCTCCCCCATGTAAGTTGCACATACTAAAGAAGCAAACACTAATCTTTTTAAAATCTCTACCTCTCCTAGAACGCAACTGTCTTCTTCTTTTTAATATGTATGGGTGTTCTGCCTGCATGTGTATCTGTGCACCACTTATGTGCCTGAAGAGTCCAGAAGAGGACATGAGATCCCCTGAAACTGGAGTTACAAGAGATTGTAAACCTCCATGTGGGTACTTGAAACTGAACCTAGGTCTTCTGGAAGTGCAGCCTGTGCTCTTAACCACTAAGACACCTTTCCTGCCCTGGCTACATTCTTAAAGCATGACTGTCACTTCTAACATACAGTACAAAGTTCACTGGAGTCTGATTCTGAATAATTAATTCTCAGTTACTTAAAGTAATTGTACAGCCAGATGGTGGTGGCTCACACCTTTAATCCCAGCACTCGGGAGGCAGAGCCAGATGGATCTCTGTGAGTTCAAGGCCAGCCTAATCTACAGAGCAAGATCCAGGACAGGCACCAAACCTACACAGAGAAACCCTGTCTTGGGGGGGAGGGGAAACTAAAGTAATTGTACATTTTTTTGTCCACATCATTTAGCTTTTGTATGCCTCAATTTCTTCATCTATCAAAGAATAGACCTGCTTACCCCAGTCACCCTCACAAGATTTCCATCTGGGACATCTGCAAAATGGTATATGTGGATAAATCATGTGCATAAATAAATATTGTACAAGTCAACCACGATAAGTTTTTACCAACCAATACAAAACAGGAAAACTTCTTGTCCCAAGCCTGACTACCTGAGTTTGATCCCCTGGGATCCACATGGTAAAAAGGAAAAAAAAAAAAATGACTCCTCCAATTTGTCCTCTGACCTCCACAGGCATGCCATGACTTGAATACACATGCACACATGCATGCACACACTCGCACACAATTTTAAATTGTGAAATATGTTCAATAGTGTTTGCCATCAGGGAAATGCAAATCAAAACTGTATTGCAACTCCATCTGCCCCCAGTCAAGTGGCTGTTATTAAGAAAACAAACAATGAGCACTGGCAAGGACACGGGGTCGGGGGGGACCCTCACATCCTGCTGGCAGAAACATACATTAGTCCAGCCACTGTGCAAATCTGCATGGAGGCTCCTCAAAACACTGCAAAGAGCACAACCAGACAGCCCAGCTGTGCTACTCCAGGGCATGTACCCGAAAGACGCTACGTCACATCCATTCCACTGCAGTAGTAGTATTCAGAGTAGCCAAGTTACGGACTCAAGCGAGGCATCTGCCCACAGATGGAAGGATAAAGAAAATGCAGGGTGTGTGTGCACAATGGAATTTTATTCAGCCTTAAGAAGAATGAAATTGTGTGGTTTGCAGAAAAACACAAGCAAATGGAGATTACCCTATTCAGAAAAGTAAGCTGACTCAGAGAGACAAATATCACACAGATTTTTTATATTGACACATAAAATCACGTGTGGGTACAGGGCGTGATCTGAGATGCCAATCAAGCTGTGGAATGACTGAGAACAGCGGGAGCATGAGACAGGAAGAGATGGAGGGTGGATGCTCACAGTCAGAGCACACAATAGACTTGTGTAGGAATGCCTTTGTGAAACCTGTCACTGTGCAAACTGTATTAGTATACCAATAAAAACTCCTGATTAAAAATATCCATTTTCAGAAGACCCAAAGCTGCAAGAACTGTAGCAGACCCATGATACAAAAGGCATCAAAGAAGTCACCTTACTAAAATGAAATCAAGTAACATGAGAAATGGACGCACATAAAACAAAATTAGAAGCAGTAAAGGTAACAGCTATTGGGTAAATCTACAGAATTATTTATCATTAATTAAATCTCCTCGAAAGATAGCCAGTTGCATAAGGAAAAATGTATTATAGAGTTTATAAAGTGCACCAAAGTAAAATATAAGCAATATTAGAATAAAGGACAAGTCAAAGGTTGAAGTATATTTTTGTGAAGTTCTTATATCTCAAATTGGATAATGTATGAAGGTGAAACATGAAAAACTAAATATATGTATTATAAACCCTGAAACAACCACTATAATAAAATGGCAAAATCTTTAGCTAGAAGGCCAAAGGGGACAATAAACTATAACTATAAAAATAAAAAGTTAGGGGGCTGGAGAGGCAGCTCAGTGGTTAAGAGCACTGGCTGCCTCCTGAGGACCCACATTCAATTCCCAGCACTATAGGCCAAAGAAAAAATCAAAAGTGACATTAGAAAATAATTTAAATTAATAAAAATGAAAATGCTACTTATTAAAATGCACAGGGTCCAGCAGAAGGTGATACTGAGTGGGGATTTCTTTGTAGCCAGGGCCAGGCCACAGAGGTGTTAACAAATTATCACAGCTTTTACCTGAAGACACTGGGAAAGGAAATAATTAAACTCCAACTGAGTAGGGAAAAAAATACTATTGGAAAAGAAATCTATGAAATGTAAAGCAGAAATACTACAGAGAAAAATCAGTGAAATCAATGCTGGTTCTTGGCTCAAATCAATCAAATTGGTCAAGTTCTAGTTAGACTGCCCAAAAGAGGATGGATATATTACTAAAATCAGAATTTGCAGTGGGCAACCACTACTGATTCCATATAACTAAAATTAGAAAGCTACAGTGACTAGAACAGCTCTACACTGATCCATTTACAATGTGGAGTTACAGGGACAAATTCTTTGAAAAAGACAAATGGCCACAGATGTTATAGGAAAGATATGGCCTGAAGAGTCTTATACTAAAGAAAATGAGGCTGGGCTTATAACTGGTGGGAGAGTGCTTGCCTAACATAAGTGCAGACCTGGGTTCAAGTCCCGGATATGGTGGGAAGATGGCAATGTGTCAGTCTGAAAGGATGCAAGCAGCATGTTCCAGAGGCTGCTTCTCAGACTAGACCTCTTCCACTGTGAGGTCAACCTCACTAACCACCTGAGCTTTCATTCCTGGATTCAGTACAGTGAAGATCCCAGCCTCAGAGACTAGGAGAGCATCTGTGTGACGTCAATGATTTGGTTATCCAGCGTCACCTCCCATGCTGGGTACCTATGCTCCACCCAAACTGTCTCAATGGTCTCTCTGGCCACTGAAGCCTGTTTTGACTTCCAGAATATTATACTACCATGGGAGTCTCCTGAGGCTCCACCCCCAATCTCCTTCCACGGTTTATTCCTAGGTATTGTTGGACTTCTGCTTGACAACCCGCTGCCTTTCCGGGTCCCTAAGACAGTCCTCTGTCATGCTCTGCCCAGCAGACAGTGGGTGGAGCTGAGAGAGCCTACAGCCATAATCTTGTGCAGCTTAGACAAGCCTCTGAGGGCCCACGGCTATCACAGTGAATACCCTCTCCAAAAGGATGAGAGGACAGGGGAAGGGCTTGGCAGCGTGGCACCTGGCATTGTTAACATCATTCTCTGCTGGGCCTTTCTGAGGAAGTCCTCCAGGAACTCGGCAGTATCATCAGCCTGGAGTCCGGGGAGATAGAGGCCAGCTGGGAAAGGATAGAGCCTGATCCAAAGCCACTTCCCTGACTTCAGGGCCGGTGTGTTTGTGCCCGCATTCCTCCCCACCTACCTGACAGCATGTGCTCGCGCCTCAGAGGGTTACATCCGTGTGAAATCCTCCATGGATGTCCTTGGTCACTGTCATGCTCCACTTACCTCGGCACAGCAGGGGCCTCTGAGCTGCCAAGTAACTGTGACAGTGGATCACCCTGGTGGTAACTAGGCCCTGTGTGCTTCTTGGAACTTGGCAGTGGCACGCAGGCTTCTATCACAGAACTCTGTGGTCTCTGAGGTCACAAAGGCTCAGAGGTGGGGGAGGGGTGACAGCAAAAGCCAAACCCCAGCCCCTCCCATCCTCCAGTCGTCCTCCCCCCCCCCACCCAAGCGCCCAAATCTCCTGCTTCACAAGTTCTCTGGACCCCAGGTTCCAACTCTTATTTCCTCAGCCTGTCAGGGAGACCTTCACCCACAGACTCTCAGGTGCCCTTGAACCCAGACATCTGCTGCTTCCTGAGCTGAGCTGGGGACCATCGTTTTCCAGTTTTCAAACCGTCAGACTTTTCTCGCAATTTTTTGTTGTTTTCCAGAAACTCTCACTTTCCGGGTTCCTCTCTCCACAGCTCCCACTTCCCTCCATGGTATGTTCATGCCGTGCATCAACTCACACGGGAAACCTAAATTTCTCTTATACCTATTTAGATCCATAGATTTGGGATAACATTTTTTCTAAATGTTTGTTCCATTACCTTCAATATAGGGTGTTAAACAAATGTTAAATTCATTATTAATGTATCAAATGGAGGGCACTGAGAGATGGCTCAGAGGTAAAGAGCATACACTCCTCCTCCAGAGACGAGTTTGATTCTCAGTGCCTACACAGCACCTCAGAACCATCCTAAGCTCCAGCTCCAAGGAATTCAGTTCCCTTTGGGGGCCTCTTTGGGCACCAGGCACATGTACAGTGCAGATGCATACATGCAGGCAAAACACTCATACACATAAAATAAAAAATAATAACTTTGTTAAAAACAATATGTGTTTGGATAATTGGTTGATCAATTCCATTAAATACTGTCACTATATAAAGCCTTTAGTCTACTACTGCTCCAAGGTCACATGGATTTTTACCTGAGTTCTGTGTGCTGAAGGAACAGGGTAACTAATGAAATGTACCCCTCACATAGACACACCTGCACACACACACACACACAAACACACACACATCACACACCACACACACATCACACACACATCACATACCACACACACCACACACACACACCACACATACACACCACACACACACACCACACACACATACATACACACACAAACACATACACACAAACACACACATCACACACCACACACATACACACACACAAACACACATCACACACCACACACACCACACACACACACACACATCACACACCACACACAGACACATACAAACACACACACACATCACACACCACACACACCACACACACACACATACAAACACACACACATACAAACACACACACATCACACACCACACACACACACACACACACACACACACACACAGCACACACACAAACACATACACCCTCCTTTGTGTTCTAAAGAGAGCTTACTAAAGACAAATAAAAAATAAAAATTTAGAGCCACCCTCATGGCTCAACAGAAAACTCTGAATCTACTCAAAACATTATGAGGTGGTTTTTGGCGATGTTTTTCAGAACTGTTTTGATTCTTGTTGTTCTTATTTTTTTTAGAGGTTTAATTATTTTTGTTTTATGTGTATGAGAGTGGTTTGTCTACATGTATGTCTGCGCACTATATGTATGCAGTGCTCACAGAGGCTAGAAGAGGAAGTCAGATCCCCTGAAACTGGAGTTACAGAGTTGTGAGCCACCATGTGGGTGCTGAGAACAGAGCATAGGTTTCTGGAAGAGCAGTAGGTACCCTTAACCATTGAACCAGCCACTATTTTTAATGGGTTTTTTTTTTCTTGATGTAAATTATTAAATCCACTCTCCCCATCCTCCACTCTGTACCTCCAACTTCTTCCCAATCCTCCCCACAGATATTCTTTCCCAAGTTCATGTGCATCCCCCCACCAACCTTAAACCCACTGAATCCACTTAATGCCATCAGATGTCTTTGGGGGAATAGGGCCATCTCCTAAAACATAAGGAGACTCTCCTGGGCCATATCCCTCCGGGGAAGGGGAGAACTAACTTCTTCCTCCAGTAGTTATCAGTTGCCAATAGCACCACAGCCACAGCCAGGGCTGGGGCTTTGTGATCTTCCCCCATCCATGCTGGATGACAACCACACTGCTGTGAATTCATGCTGCAGTCCCGTTGTGTCCAAAAGACACTTTCTCCCCGGTCTTCCAGACCTCTAGCTGTAGTTAGAGTTTTCCTGCCTTGCCCACAGTCAGGACAAATCTCCCTTACCCGCCAGTCCCACAGTGGCTCAGACCCAACCAAGTAAACATACAGAAACTTATATTGTTTACAAACTGTATGGCCATGGCAGGCTTCTTGTTATCTATTTCTTCTATCTTAAATTAACCCATTTCTGTTAGTCTATAAGTTGCCACGTGGCTCGTGGCTTACCATCACCTTACATCTTCCTTGTCATGGCGGTGGCTGGCAGCATCTCTCTGCCCCAGTCTTCCACCTCCCAGAATTCTCTTCTCTCTTGTCCTGCCTATACTTCCTGCCTGGCCACTGGCCAAATAGCATTTTATTTATACAGAGTGATATCCACAGCTTCTAGCTCTTAGAATCTTCCTGCTGGGAAGCTCAGAGCCTTCCCATAACCCTCCCTCTCCTTGTTCCAATGTTATTTGGAATTAAATAAATGTCTTCTCAAGAGGACTATTTCAAAGACAAGGGTTCACTGGGAGAAGTAAACCAAACCACATTGCTTGTAGAGGAACCCGATTCACCATGTTACACATCCAGTCTTTAAAGGTGGTGACCAGGGCCTCCACAATGAATAAGAAGACAGAGATTGCACCTGAAATGGAACAGTTTTGACTCAGAGATTTAGCAGCTAAATTTGCCTGAGTTTCTCATCTGTTTGTGCTTGGAAGCAACAGGAATAGAGAGAAAGAAGAGCTATGTCAATCATTTGACTTGTGCAAATTAAAGGTAGATGTGCAAAGATCATGCTGGGGACCAGGGAAGTTGCTAAGATCATACTAGGGATCCAGGGAAGCTGCCATGGCTAAGATACCTAGTGAAGCAAAATGCAAAAGCTGTTTCCAGGGCAATCTAGAAGAACCCAAGGAGTATGTACGTGAGCACATTACCACTGTCCACAGGGACATGGGCTGTGATCCCAGGACAAGTAGGCAGAAACCTCTGAATTGGTTTCCCAAACCTATCAGGTTGGCCTAAAACCCTCCTCCTCTTCCTGCAAAAGAATTCTTCTTATTGAGAGCCCATTATAAGTACCATAACCTTAACCAAGTAAATTCAGATTTGTGGCCATAAAAATAAAGCAAGAATTAGAAAAAAGTGCTGGGTATTTCATGCAATGAAGACATCTTCTATAATATGTGACTAATGGTAATGTGGCTTAAACACACCTCAGAAAATATCATTAAACAGGGGTCTATCATCTGTAGTTGACCAAATTCCATGTGTGTCGCCACTTTAATGAAATGTTTATTTTAAATTAACTCTAAGCCACAGCAATAACTTGTGACGGGAATACTGATGCTTGCTCGGAAAGTTCCTTCCACTGGAGAAGGCTTGACCAATTTCTGATGCGTGTAGAGGGCACAGGGTTGATGATACAGACAGGAGATGGTGACAGCTCCTGCCACATGGTAACAGCAACCACCAGCCCACACACACACACACACACACACACACACACACACACACACACACACACACAAGAAGCCTCTCTCTCTCTCTCTAAGACTTGGGGCAAAATCGCACCATTAATGGGCCCTATTCTCCTTTCCCCATGACAAATCTCTTGCACACAAATCCTGTCTTGGGAGCCCTCAGCCTCACTGGCTTTCAAGATCATGAAATCAGATCGAACACTTTTTGTCATGAAAATCATGCTATGTGTGTCTTTTTATTCTTTTGAGAATAACTACTCAACAGATACTCTATGCTAAGACAGTCTCTCTTTGTAGAGTTTAACCATTACTCTGAAAAGAGCCACCTTCTAAAGACCCACGGTTAGCTTTGGGGCTGTCATCACTGAGCCCAGTTGGTTGACCCAAGCAGCCCATTCCCTGTCCATGTCAGCTCCTGTGAAGCCATCTTAGATCAGCAGCACTGTCCTTCAGGTTAACTGGGCACCCAGACTGCCAATGGTCCCAAAATGCTATAATATATATAGATGGCTCTTACTCTTCCAGAAGCTAAATAAAAGTAAAAGAAAGGCCGGGCAGTGGTGGCACATGCCTGTAATCCCAGCACTTGGGAGGCAGAGGCAGGCAGATCTCTCAGAGTTGGAGGCCAGCCTGGTCTCCAAAGTGAGTTCCAGGAAAGACGCAAAGCTACATAGAGAAACCCTGTCTCGAAAAAAGACCAAAAAAAAATGAGAGAAAGGAGATTCATATTTCCCAATATTTATTCTTGTATACTTTTCTTATGCAATTTTTTACTTTCAAAATATGTAGATAATTTCTATATAAAGTTAAACAAAAAGAAGAACTAGCATTCCCTAAAACCAATACGTTCTCTTGAGACATCCATACCCACTGCAGGTATGGAATGCTTTCTCACCCTCTCTCTCTCTCTCCCCACCCACGCTTAAATCTATAATAAAACTATTTCTTAATAAACTCCAATTCAGCCTCAAATATAATAGAAGTGTGAACAAGTGATCAAAATTATATTTCAAGTTGATGAAACTCCACTAGAGAAAATAGTTATTTCAAATAAACAGTAAAAACAGAGTGTGAGTTTATTGCTAGTGGGCATTTTGGAATTGTAGCTTTGAAACTATTTTGTGTGGTATTTTAGGTAATGTCAATCAGAAAACATTAAAGTTATTACAAGGGAATATGCTTAGTGTATGACAAAATATGGCAGAAAAAATAAAGGAAATGCTGCATGTTGTGTTTTAATTATATAAGTCAACATGAACTCACTCTTCTTTAAATACGTGTTTCTAACTCTGGCTAATAAGAAGTATTTGCAGTCTAATAGGAGCAAGGACACCTAGTACCCCAATCCTTTCTAACCCTCCACTAAATGATGCCCACGCATGTGCAGGGCTCACTGAAAAGCAAAGCTGATGGAGGAACTGTACAAGCTGAAGCAAGGACTTCTTAAGTCACAAAACAAGACGGCTGAGAGATGAATAGAGGTGTGTTTAGAGGGTTCCAGAAGCCAGCCCGAAGGCACTTCCCATGGCCTCTGTGATAAATGTGCACATAGAAAAGAGTAATGGCTATAATCATATAGGGCTCTGAATTACCAAACATCCCTGAGCCTAGAAGGAAACTCAAAATCCAAAGGTAAAATGAAGAGAAGGAAGAAAAAAAAAGACAATGAATGTTTTTGCTTTAGAGTACATGAGGAAGGCTAGGAAATCGCATGTTGCTACTCCAACTGGAAATAGCACTCTGAGCAAAATTCCTAAATGGATGCTCAAATACCAAGTGAACAGTCTCTCTCTCCTGACAACTTACGAATGACATGGAAAGAAGACCTTTAATGGAGCACTCTTGGCAACAGCCAAGAATCAAGAGACAAGCCTTCAGTTTGTCTAGTGTCCCATATGTGAGGTAATATAAAACACCATCTATACGAAACACCTCTACAAAAGGTCTAAGCTGAATCTAACCAAGCCTCCAGACCTGACTTTTAACTTATAGATGATCAATTAACCAAACAACATGAAAAGACAACCAGGGGTTGGGGATTTAGTTCAGTGGTAGAGCACTTGCCTAGCAAACGCAAGGCCCTGGGTTCGATCCTCAGCTCAAAAAAAAAAAAGAAAAAGAAAAAGAAAAAGAAAAAGAAAGAAAGAAAGAAAGAAAGAAAGAAAAAGAAAAGACAACCAGAAAAGACCAGTGTGTGCTCAGTTCACATGAAGGCTTCCTAAGACTCTAAAAACCAGATGTGTGTTCCAGGTTGATCGACACTGAATAATACAATCCACAGGATGTGTGAACCTGGGCTATACCCTGATTCAATAAATCAAGATATAGGAGGTGAATAGATGGCTCAGAGGTTAAGAGCACTGGCTGCTCTTCCAGAGGATCCAAGTTCAATTCCTAGCACCCACATGGCAGTTTACAATCCTCTGTAATTCCAGTTCCAAGGGCTATGAAGCCCTCTTCTGGTCTGTTCAAGCAATGTTCACGATACCCCAGCATGCAGGCAAGACACCCTTACACATAAAATAAAAATAAATAAATATATGGATGCCATTTGGAAGAGATTAGAGAAATTTAAATGTATGATTGAATAGTAACAAATATGAGCATAAATTATTCTTAATTTTACTTTTAAAATGCTCATTCTAGGGCAGTGGTTCTCAACCTTCCAAATGCTGTGACCCTCTAAGATAGTTCCTCAGGTTGTGCTAACCCCCAACCATAAAATTATTTCATTGCTGCTTCATAACCATAATTGGCTACTGTTATGAATTATAATGTAAACATCTGATTGCAAAATATCTGATATGTGACCCTTGAAGGGGTCACAACCCACAAGCTGAGAACCATTGTTCTAGGGAGCTAGCTCAGCTATAAAGTGCTTGCCTTGCAAGTATGGGGTCTTGGGCAGGATTGCCAGAACCTGTGAAAAGATGACAAGTCTAGTGATGTGCGTTTGTAAACCCGGCACTGAGGAAGGTAGGTCCCCAGGGCTTGCTGGCCAGCCAACACACTGGAGAGAACAGTGAGAGACCCTGTGTCATAAATCAAAACATCTCAGTCATTAAGAACACTTTCTGCCAGGTGGCGCACACCTTTAATCCCAGCACTCGGGAGGCAGAGCCAGGAGGATCTCTGTGAGTTCAAGGCCAGCCTGGTCTTGCAAGATCCAGTATAGGCACCAAAACTACACAAAGAAACCCTGTCTCGGGAAAAGAAAAAAAAGAAAAAACTTCCTGCTCTTGCAGAGGACCTAAGTTCTATTCACAGCACCCATGTCAGAGGGCTCACAACTCCCTGTAACTCCTGTTCTAAGGAGCCCAGTGCCCTCTTCTGGCTGTGGCAGACATTAACACAAACACACATTCACTTACCATACACAGACACAAAATTAAAAAACATAAAATAAGTCATTTTAGGGTTGGGGATTTAGCTCAGTGGTAGAGCACTTGCCTAGAAAGCACAAGGCCCTGGATTTGATCCTCAGCTCAAAAAAAAAAAAAAAAAAAAAAAGTCATTTTTAAAATGAAGGAGATGACACCCAAGGTTCACCACTGGCCTCTATTTGCATACACCCACAAAATTAAAAAATAAATAAATAACCGGGTGTGGTAGTGCAAGCCTTTAATCCCAGCACTTGGGAGGCAGAAGCAGGTGGATCTCTGCGAGTTCGAGGCCAGCCTGGTCTACAGAGTGAGATCCAGGATAGGCTCCAAAGCTACACAGAGAAACCCTGTCTCGAAAAATCAAAATAAGTAGATAGATTAATGACTAATGAAAGAAATGTTCTTGTTCTTAAAGAGATACATGCTGGTGTTTATGGGTGTGAGTCATAAAAACAAAATTTTATTTTCATGTGATCTACCAAACATGAGACACAGTTGTAAAGGAACTATAGCACAATAAGATCACCACTGAACATGGGTGGAGACCAGCAGGGGCTCCCTGTGCAATTCTTTCAGGTTTTCTGGTGTTAGAAATGTTGTCAAAATATAGGAATAGGTAGAAAAGCATAATCGTGCATGAAAGTCCTCACCAAGGAGTAGTATCGATGATTCCCAGTTAATGACTTCTCTTTCTTCTATACTTGTAACAGAGCTGAGATCATCACAGATGGATGGGAAAAAAATCATGTTATAAGGATGCATGGTTTAGACCTTAATTACGAAAACTTCAGAAAAACATATTTTTGAGGTATACTCTGAAGTTCTATCACTCACAAAATGTAGCTTTCTTTAAGACTAGACTGCTGTCCCAGGCCCCTTCGCTATTGAACTGATAAAAGCTTTAGTTAAATTTTGAGGTATCATTTGCCTCTTGCCTGTATCACATGAAGCATTGCATTGTGTCTGAGTGATTTGCAGTATCTATAAATACTTAATAAGATCTCCTTTCTCCATATAAAATGGACAGTCACTCAGACTCTTACTAGAAAAGGAAATATTCTGCTTAGGTTCTTTTTGTTTTCATGTTACATGGATTTGTATCAAGCAATTAAAGCTGAGGATTCCATAGTCACATAAAGACACATCTGCACACAGTTTGGAAGAGTTTTACAGAGTTCTGTAGCTGATGTGGATCTAAGGGTTTTGACTCCTATGAAAAGCACATACATCATCATACATAATGTTGTTCAGTTGCTTCTGCTCTTGAACAAACTGTTAGCTGCTCTAAGCCTTCCAGATATTTCTGTGGTGTCTACCTGGAATGTCACATCCCAGACCTTAGCCTGCATCTAATTCCAGATACACCTGTGGTGACACACTGGGAGTTTCAAGTCACCTAACACTGATAGTGCTCCACTTTACATGTGGAGCATCTGGTGGATTCCATTCATCCCCTGCCCTTCTTCATCCTCCCCATGCATGGGGAAAGGAGGTGCTCTTGACAGGCAGACTAAGCTTACCACCGTTTATATTTGTGAGGTGTTGGGGAATTTTGTTGTTTTAACCAGTCTCACACATTTCAAGCCAGCCTCAAGCTCTCTAAGGATCCAAAGATGACCATGAACTGACCCTCCTGTCTCTACCTCCTAGGTGCTAGGATTGCAAGTATGCACCACCATGCCTGGTTTGTGTGGTACTGGAGATCAAACCAGGACCTCACGGATGCCTGAGCTACAGCCACAGCACATTTTTGAGATTTCTTATAAGATGAAGGAATTCTAAAACAAGATACAAAATTGATCAAATCTGAAGAATTTATGTTAAAGGAATTAATAACAAATTGTAGGTCAGGGCTAGAGTGATGACTCGGAGGTTAAGAGCATTTTCTGCTCTTCCAGAGGACTTGAGTTCAATTTGCAGCAATTACATGGTGGCTCATAGTTGTCTGCTAACTCCAGTTCCAGAGGATCCAATGCCCTCTTCTCTTTTTCTTTTTCTTTTTCTTTTTCTTTTTCTTTTTCTTTTTCTTTTTCTTTTTTTTTTTTTTTTTTTTAGGGTTTATTTATTATGTATACAGTGTTCTGCCTGTATGCCAGAAGAGAGCACCAGATCTCATTCTAGATGGTTGTGAGTCACCATGTGGTTGCTGGGAATTGAACTCAGAACCTCTGGAAGAGCAGCCAGTGCTCTTAACCTCTGAGCCATCTCTCCAGCCTGCAATGCCCTCTATGGGCACTGCATGCAGGCAAAACATCCATACATAAAAAATAAAATTTTAAAAACAATTTTAATACAATTCATAGGACAGATACAGGATTTTTTAACATTCTTTTATGTGTAAGAGTATTTTGCCTGCATGTGTGTCTGCACACCATGTATGTATCAGGTGCCTATGGAGCCCAGAAGAGGGCATAGGATCTCCTGGAACTGGAGTTATAGGCAGTTATGAGCTGCCATGTACATGATGAGAACCAAACCTAGATCCTCTTCAAGAGCAGCCAATGCTCTTAACTGGTGAGCCATATCTCCAGATACAGGATTTTTTAATATCACTTCACCATGAACGATACAAAGCCGACACTATAAAGAATGCTTACAGCTACAAATGAACATCTTAGTTTAATCCTGTCCAAGAATTTTGTAGCTGAGTGAATATATTTGAAAATATTATCACAAGTCTAAGTGTGAATCCCTTTATACTTTAAGACTGAAGCCAAAAATCCCACTAATTCATATGTAGCCAAAGTCTATTGCAGAAATAGATAGTGTCTTTTTTCCCCACCTCTGCCCTGGGAAGGAAATAGGTAATATTCTGCTCCCTTTTTATGGATCCTGGAAAGCACTATTTCCCACTGACCTTCCCCAAATTATGCCTTGCACAACCCTTTTCTATTAATACTAGAGTAAGTTAAAAAATGGTCCCTATCATTCACATACTCTGTATCTATAAGTCTCTCTAATTGCTCTCATTTTTAACCTTGTGATTTTTTTCTTTTTTATATAAATCTTTATGTCAGAGCTAGAGAGATAACTCAGCAGTTAATAGTGCATACTGCTTTTTGTCTGTTGTTTTTGTTGTTGTTGAGACAGGGTTTCTCTGTGTAGCCTGACTGTCTGGAACTCGCTCTGTAGATTATGCTGTCCTTGAACTCACAGAGACCCACCTGCCTCTCCCTCCTGAGTGCTGGGATTAAAGGCATGTGCCACCACTACCCTGCTGCATACTGCTTTTGCTAGAGGGCCGGAGTTCAATTCCCAGCACCCATGTCAGGCAGGGCACAATCACCTGTGACCCCAGCCCCAGGGCAATCAGACACCTCTGGCTTCTGAACTAGGTTTCTTGAAGATAACACATAGTTAGTTCTAGATTTTTGAACCTGGTCAGCCAGTCTGCATCTCATTATTGGTTGAGGCCATTTACACTTAAGGTTATTCTTTAACATTTAATCTGTTGTTGAGAGATGTTTACCAATTCTTGTCATTTTATTGGCTGTTTTTCTGATGGTTTGGATTATTATTATTATTATTTCTGCTTTCTCCCCTGAGAGTATTAGGGATTTGCTACACACCATGGACTCCTTCCTAGCAAGGTTTTGTTCTCTCTCTCTCTCTCTCTCTCTCTCTCTCTCTCTCTCTCTCTCTCTCGATAATTATCCTTTCTGACGCTGCCGTCTGTCCCTCTCCCCTCCTGTCTTCAGCCTCCTTAACTATCGTCAGCTGTGCCTTAGTGTGTGCTTATCTTGAAATGTCCTTATGTCATCAGTTTTGAAAGCTAGCTTTGCTGGATGTAGCTATCCTGGCTGCCAGCTATTTACTTTCGGGCCTGGGGATGTATCGCTCCTTGCTTCCCTGGCTTGAATGGTTGCTGACAAGAAATCTGATGCTATCCTGACGTTTCTGCATTCATGAATTGGGATTTTTCCTTACAGCTTTTAGTGCCGTTTCTTCGCTCTGTTCTTTTACATCTTGACTATAATCTGTCATGGGTCTTTCCTGGTCATGTCTACTGGGAGTTCTAACGACCTCGAGTTTGAACGCCTATTTTTTTCCTCTACGTTTGGAGATTTTCTTTGAATTTCATCGAATAGCTTCTCCTGCCTTTAGTGTTTACCTCCATTCCTCCTCCTGTCCCATGTGTTCTTGGGTTTGGTCTTCTGAGTCTAGCCCAGAGTTCTTAGGTATGATGCTGTGCTCACTAGTTCTTTCTTTCCTTAATGCTGTTTGTGGTTTCTCATCATCTGCCTCATCCATCCTCAATGTTCTTTCCTCTGCTTGTTTGAGGCTCTTGCTGACACTTTCCACTGTGGTTTATTATTTGGTTCACCAAGTTTTTCAGCATTTCTGAGCTTCTTTTTTTTTTTTTTTTTTTTTTTAAATCTGAATTTCCAGGGCTAATGAGATGTCTTGGTGGTCAAGAGCACAGACTGCTCTTACAGAGGACCCAAGTTCAGTTACAGCACCCTCATTGGGCAGCTCACAACTACCTGTAACTTCAGCTGCAGATGATTCAACGCCCTCTCTTGGCTTCCAGAGGTATCACATGCACATGCACAAAGCCACATTCACACATGTAAGTAAAAATACAAATAAGTCTTTTTTTAAAAGTTCTAGTAGCTAGGATCTAGAGAAGAGGAAGTGAGGGGGGGGGGGAGTCAATGAAATGATTCCTAATGATATTCTGCTGAACTCGTAGATCAGAGCCTAGTCTAATCATCATCAGAGAGGCTTCATCCAGCAACTGATAGGAGCAGATGAGGAAACCCACAGCCAGACACTAGGCAGAGCTTGGGAAACCCTGCAAAAGAGGGGGAGGAAGGACTGCTAGACCAAAGAGCTCGAGGACGCCATGAGAACACAGCCCACAGAATCCACTAAGCAGGGCTTATAGGGGCTCATGGAGACTGGTGTGACAAACCTGACCCCGTATGAGTTCAAGCTAGGTCCTCTGCATGTAACTTATGGTTGTATAGCTTGTGTTCTTGGGAGACTCCCAACAGTGGGAGTGGTGGGATGTCTCTGACTCTTTTGCCTTCCCTTTGGGGACCCTTTTCCTCCTACTGGGTTCCCTCATCCAGCCTTGATATGAGTGTCTGTGCCTAGTCTTATTGTAACTTGTTATACCATGTTTGGTTGATATCCCTGGGAGGCCATGTCTTTCCTGAAGGGAAACATAGGAGGAGTCAATCGTGGGGGATGGGGGACCAAAAGGAGTGGGGGAAGGGAAAGTGCAGTAAGGATATAATGTGTGAGAGAAGAGTAAATAAAGTAAATAAAAACATGAAAAAATAGTTCTGATATCCAAGATCTAGGGAGGAGGAAGTGAGAACAGAATCAAATACTCTAGCTCGGGGGGGGGGGGGGGGGGGGGGGGGTATCCTGGGACACAAGGAGTGTTTGCTTAACGTCTGCAAGCCCTTGGGTATGATGCCCAGCACAGCATCCTGCCCCCTCCCAAAAAATCCTTTAAAATAGCTCATCATCAGACTCAGGAATATTCAGCTGAAGATAGAGAAGGAGAAGAATTTACGAAGAGACCAACAAGAAGTTGGAACGATTAGGATACCTAGATTCTCTGCTCTCTTCTAGATGTAGCTAACAGGGGCAGAAAGAAGGGAAGGGGGTGAGAGGAGATGGACGGGTGAAATGAAGAGAGGGAGCCAACTGGTAGGTACCTAAAATAACAAGGAATAAAATCAGCACAGTTTTATTTCAGTTTAAAACGCATATGCCGATATTCCCTGGCGTTCGTTTTGTCTCTTGATTTGGTTTCATTTTTGGTTTTTGGTACAGAGTCTCACTCTGTCTGACCTAAAACTCATAGAGATCCACCTGCCTCTGCCTCCCAACTTCTGGGATTAAAGGTGTGCAGCACCACACCCAGCAAGGCCTTTGATTTAAAATGATGAGACCGGCACTAAACCAATAGCAGTAGTGAGTGGGTTGCCTTTTGCAAGTCTTTCCAGAGCATTCAACTGAACTCTCAGAGAAACATTTCTCCTTCGATTCTTCAGTTTGTACTAAGTTAGATAACTGTAACAGCAAGTACCACTGGTCCAAAATCATGAAACACAACAGACTCCTGGGAATCCCGAGACTCAACTGGCAGACACTGGTGTTTCTTTTTCATCATTAATGGAGGCTGAAATTTATCAAAAGCTTTTGTTTTGTTGATCAGGATAAATATGAAAAGGCTCATGCTTGGCCAATTAATTCAGAGAATTACATTGCCAGAATTCCTGAAGCTAAGCCATCATCACTTGATTATATTTGTAATGCACTTATGGGTTTTGTTATATAACATGTTGTTTAGGATTTTTTTTTCATATGCAGCTCATAAGCAAAATGGACCTATAAGTACCTTTCCTTTGCTTTTCCATTTTTATCTGGAATTAAGCTTATTCTATTTTTGTAAAGTGAGTTGGGAAGCTTTTCCTCTCTATTTCTAAAATGTACATGAAACGTGAATTTTCTTTGCTTGAAAATTTGGTAGACCTTTCCCACGAAGCCATCTTTCTCTAACACTTTGTGAGACTCGGAATACAGATGAGGGTCTCAGATTACCATTCCAGATTGCAGAGTTCCTTTTTGTGATGGCTGATTTTGTAACCTTTCACAGGCAAGCATCACCCGGGGAAAGAGTCTCAATGAGGGAGTGTCTAGATTGGGTTCACCAACGAGCACAAGTCTGCTGGCAGGGAGGATTGACGTGATTGTTAATTGATGTAGGGGAGCACAGCCCACTGTGGGCACCATCATTCCCTAGGTGGGGGATCCTGGGCTTTGTAAGCGTAGAGAGGATGCTGGGCACAAGCAGGCACATGTGTACTCTCGGCCCTTGGTTGTGCATATGATGTGGACTAGCTGTTTCAAGTCCCTGCCTTAACTTCCCCACAATGATGGGCTGAAAGCTAGAATTGAAAGCTGGATAAACCCTTTTCTCACTAGTTTGCATTTATTGGTGGTTTGTCACAGATAGTGAGTCTGTAGTCCTAAATAATATCAAGAGATCCTGCTCAACTAATTTTCAAAGTATTTGTTAGCTGTCTTTTTAAGCCACTTTCATGAAGAAGACTTTAAGTCACAGTACTTGTGGTACATTTAGGACTCCTCTAGTCTTACAGCCTGTGTCCCTCTTGGCAAAAATCCTCCGTATCTGCTTCTCCCCATTCTGAACTACAAACAGAGAAGGCACTAGGGAGCAAGGGAGATTGAAGGGCAGCAGGTATGTCGGCACCGACTGTGAACATCTCCTGCCCTAGCCCAACTCTCCTCTGTCCAAGGTTTTCCAGCTGCCTGGACTGCTACTGTCTCTCTACCTCAGGAACAGGACCAACTGTAAACCATTCAGGTTAAAAAACAGGACAAGGATGAGAAAGCATACTCAATATTGGCACCTAACATTCCCTCCAAGCCTGCCCACTATCCACAGAACCTGTTCAATTCACATCCAACAAAGAAAATTTAGTGTGTGCCTGTGGCAAGTGCTCAAGTTACCAGAAAATCCAGCCATAACAATGTACCAAGGAACCTGCCCTTCCAAAGGGAGGCCTGAGATGGCAGTGTCCCCAGAAATCTAATGCAGCTGGGCTGGGATGTGGCTTGCCATGTTGGCCTAGCACGCTCAAGGCCCCAGGAGCACATAAAGCCAGTCATGGAGGTTCATGCCTGTAGTTCCAGCACTTCAGAGGTAGAGAAGGGAGAAAGGATCAGGAGAATCAGAATCCAGGTCATCCTCAGCTATGTAGCAACTTTGAGGCCAGCCTGGTATATATGAGATCCTGTCTCAAAAATAACAACAACAAAAAAAAAAAAAAATCTAATGTAAGCCATTAAGTAATTTTAAACTTCCTAATAATATCTTTCAGGACATCCCTAAAGGTGTCTTGGCCATAACTAACAGCTATCTAATTGGACTCAAAGCCTGATTAATAGGAGGGAAATCATGCCTGCTACTACAAACCTAGCCAACAACATGTGGTTATTAAGGTCATGCATCATAGAGGAGATGTAGTAGGTAGCCATTCCAGCTTTGACCTGGAAGTTCCTACCCCCACTGAGGCTTTGGTAATGGTCACGCCTACAAGGTGTGGCTGAGTGAGGACGCTGAAGACCTGGGTTCCAGATGTGTGGGTTCTCTTAGTTCCTGGACCCTGGACGCTGGAGGTAGACCGAGCAGAGTTCTCCAGGGAACACCGCCGGACTGCACAACGCCTTTCCCAGACTCTGTAAACTATCCATTCACTGATAAGTTACCCCACAAAATAAACCTCCCTTTTAACTACGTGGAGCGGCCTTAATAATTTCACCAATAAGGAGAACCTAACGTTGCCACTTTCCTAAACCAATGTAATTTCTAAGCGCATTCTAAATACTTAGGTTACACCCACAGGTCAGTACAGCTCTCACCACTCACCAAAGAAGCTTCTTTTTGCAGCACAAGGAAACAATTACAGGAACCTACTACTAATCAAAATGCAGAGAACAACTGGCTGGGGGGTCCAGCCCCTATTGAGCTATCTATAACGTATCTCCTACATCTAAGGCACAGACAACATTGAAGAAGAGTGGGTGGAAAGATTGTGAGGGCCAGAGGACCAGAAAGTCTGCTGTGAGAGTGTGCCTTCCTTGCCATGACAGGCAAGTGACACCCATGAAATCTCAACAATGTAGCTATCTAAAAAGACCTGAACAATCCCAACAACAGTTGACGTCCTAATGTACATGAGGGATATCCCATGGGGCCCCATTCCTAGAAGAAGACCTATAGGCAATTAATAACTGCTGAGAGAGGGAGAATTAGTCCTCTCCAGGGATGAGCCCCATAATTAGTGGTCAACCCTAGAAACACACATGCACGCAACACTGAACAGACTCAGCAAGTTGTGTTTAGATGTTGATCCAGTTATATTTAATATAACAGCAATGAGGAGGAAGAGAGAACCAGACATAGGAAGGAGAGGAAGAAAGAGAGGGAAGGGATGATGTTGTATTTGAATTCAATTTTTTAAAAGAAATAAGTCAGGGGGCTGGACAGATAGGTCAGTGGTTAAGAGCGCATACTGCTTTTACAGAGGGCAAGAGTTTGACTACCACTTCAGGCACCCCACAAGTACCTATAAACCCAGCTCCAGGAGAGCCAACACCCTCTTCTGAAACTCCAGGCACCTGCACACATTTGGCATACACTACACAGACAGACACATACACACAAATAAAAGTAAAATAATTTTTAAAGTGGAATTTTTTGTAAAAGAATGAGAACCAGGGTTGGGGACTTAGCTCAGTGGTAGAGTGCTTGCCTAGCAAGCACAAGGCCCTGGGTTCAATCCTCAGCTTAAAAAAAAAATGAGAATCAGTGGGAAGAAAAAAACAAAACAAAACAAAATATACTCAAAATAAACCCTGCATTCTCAATTATGATATTGATTTTATAGCTCTTATGAAGGAAAAATAGATTCAGTTAGTTCCAATATATCATGAACTGAATCTATATTCTAACTCGCAGTGTGACAACAGAGTAGCTCCTCAGTTTCTCCACAGGCTTAGTTCCAAGACAAGTCTCAGACACCAAATTCACAGATGAGAAAGTTATGTGAAATTGTGTAATTTTCATAGAATCAACACACATCCTTGGTAGACTTTAGACCAGCTCCCATGTTTGTCCCTTTGGCTATAACATGAATTCTAAAATGTCTTATTAATAAAAACAACCTGGATCTAGATATTAGGGTAAATGTTGAAAGATCAGAGAGACAAAAGAACAAGCCACTGCCATGTCTTACCTCTCGGACTCCTTAGCCTGAAGTTCCTGTCTCCTCATGCCTTATATACCTTTCTCTGTCCAGCCATCATTTCCTTCCCAGTTCTGGGATTAATGGCATGTGTGCTTCCCGAATACTGGTAGCAAAGGCATGAGATCTCTAGTGCTGGGATTAAAGGCATGTGATTCCCAAGTACTGGGATTAAAGGTGTGTGCCACCACTGCCTGGCTCTATTTTCTCTCCTAGACTGAGTCAATCTCATGTAGTCTGGGGTGGCTTTGAACTCATAGAGATCTAGGTGGATCTCTGCCTCCCGAGTGCTAGGATTAAAGATGTGTGTTACCCCTGCCTGGTTTCTATGCTTAATCTAGTGGCTTGTTCTGTTGTCTGATCTTCAGGTAAATTGTATTAGGGTACACAATATATCACCACATTTGGCTTCATCCTTTCTTTCAGCCAGGAAGAGATTCTTGAGAACTTCTAATTTCTTGGGGTCTACTGTTTCAAATCTGATAGTTAAATGGAGGAACAAAGGGTCTGCATTTGATTGTAAAGGCTACTAAGTTAAACATATATATATATATTTCTTTTTTTATTAAGGTATCTTGATTTCAAAATTTGTGTCTAAGGATACATTGCTTTAGGAAAAAGGTTCTGCTTTTGTTTCCACAGAAGATGAGAACCTGTGGATTGCTTCCAGGCTAATATGGTTTGATCAGCCAAGACCCCCTGAAAAGTCTCCAGTGACACCATGGCCAGGATGATCCAACATCCACAACAGCTTCAAGGCAACTGGATCAGACAATGCAGCCTCACAGGCTATTCCAGTCAAAAATTTACCATAATTCTTTTTTCTCAGGATTCCCATAAGATTGCCAGTGCCCCCATCCAGCAGGAAGTAGTATGAGAAGCTATGCCCAAATTCCAATATTGTTTATGAATGTTTATTTTTAATAAAGCAGGTTGATTATAAATGCAATCTCTTTCTAAAAAAGCAAGGGAACTATTATAGACATGATAGGATAAAAGGGTAGATTATTAAATCTACTTTTAAAGAATAACAACTTATTTGAAATGTTTTACATTGCTATGGATTTTAGTTTATTGATATAAATTTAAAGTTAATTTTGTTATATATATTTCTACTCTTGTTTAAGGTATTATGTTTGTGTAGCTCATTTGAAATTGTAATGGATAATTAAAAAATACAGATTAATAATTAGTAATCTATGATAATCAAACTTATAGTTATATTAGTTAAGTTTTCTAGATATTAGGTAGGTAATCTTCAAACACTTCAGAGACTTACAGAATATGGCATTTAAAATGTTCTAAAAACTTAGACTTTCTGGACAGTGAGACATGTCTGCTCCTGGCAACACCGATTTATTTCAAAGAGAAAGATGGGTGTCGAAGATACTCCATATGGAGTTTATCTTCTTCTTGGCAAAAATAGCCATTTGGGCAAGAAACTGTTCTTGCCTGGGTTGCTGATAGTATGTTGTATAAACTGGACATGCAGGACTCATAGGAAGGTGACCACTGAATTTGCCAAAACAAGGTGAAATGGTCCTTCAGGTTGCTGCTTTGCAGAGGAGACTGTCAGACATACTACAGGGCACAGGAAAAAGTGAGTGACAGACTAGACTTATGGGCTGAAGATGGATACCCCAACTTTGGATGACTGTCCAGGCAGCCAGCTGTCTCTGCCATTCTAGATTTTTGGAAGTTGCTTACAATGCATTTCCTGTTTATTTATGTAATATTACATCCTTCTGAGGTCTTTGATGTAGTTGAAGACTACATAGTTATAATTATAATTTTCCTTGGTTATGATAAAAGAAATTAGATATGAAACTTTAGACTCACAAATATAGGGTAGATAGAATATTTTCTTTAATTTTGCCAAATACAAATAGACTAGATATTGTAACTGTAATTCTTGCTTGATAACTGTTCTATTATATGTAATTTTACTATGTTAAAGTTAAAACCTTCCTTTTTGATTAGACAGAAAAGGGGAAGTGCTGTGAGATGTCGTTCTGTATGCAGTGAATATGTGCTGCTCTGATTGGTTGATAAATAAAACGCTGATTGGCCAATAGCCAGGCAGGAAGTATAGGTGGGGCAAGCAGACAAGGAGAATTCTGGGAAGAGGAGGGCTGAGTCAGGAGTCACCAGCCAGACACAGAGGAAGCAAGATGACAAGGCAGAACTGAGAAAAGGTACCAAACCACGAGGCTAAGCATAGATAAGAATTATGGGTTAATTTAAGTATAAGAGCTAGTCAGTAATAAGCCTGAGCTAATGGCCAAGCAGTTATAAGTAATATTAAGCTTCTGAGTGATTATTTTATAAGCAGACCATGGGACTGCAGGCACCTGGCAGGACCAGAGAAACCTTCCAGCTACACTAGATTAGCCCCATTCTTGACAGGCAGGCTGATTACAAAGTGGGCAGATGAAAAGTGCAAGGTCATTGCCCAATACAAAGCAAGTTTGAGGGCAGATTGAGCTACATGAGACCTTGTCTCAAAATAAAATTAATGAAAGAAAAAGAAACAAACATGGGAACAGATACTTTGCTTTTTTTTCCCCCTCTGCCCTGCTTGGGAGCACTTATAACATGACTAACTTTGGACTAGTCACACCACAAAAATGTGTTTGCCATCTGAGGCCACTGACTTCCTTGCCCGGCAGAGGCAGTATGGTCTTCAGACCTCGTCTGAAGTAGGATGATAATATATCCCACAACCTGAAGCCCAGGCATACACTATGCCTCAGGATTCCCTTGAGTCTACTTGTCCCCATGTCTACCAGCCCTCCCGACTTCCCTGTGGCTGCTGTGGCATTTTAACACTGGACAAGAGAGAGACACCAGCCCACAAGCCCAGCTCAGTTCACCATCTTATCAAAAAACCCAGAATCTCCAAAAGCAACTGGGTGGTATGGTCGAACACACACTGTTCTTGGCTAGTCAGTATTAAAATCAAAGAGTGAACATTATAAAATGCAGCCATCCTCCTGCTCTGTCTTTCTCTATAGATAGCTGGGGTTTTCCACAGCTTCAAAAGCTGAGAAATTGAGAAGGACATTCAAAGGTGGCATGTGTGCCCTTGGGACTGTAAAAAAGAAATAATAGCATCTAATCCTTCCACTTCCTGGGTCAGCATAGCAAAGACTCATTTTTGTGCAAGATCCTTCTGAGCTACAGACAAATAGGATAATACTTGGCTAACATAAAGACAGCTTTATTCCCAGCTATTAAAAAGGAAGAGCCACTTCAAAGGTTACCCTTCTCTCCTTTCTCTTCCTGGGGACCACTGGAGCTCTGGCTTTCAACCTTGCCTCTGGAGTTCTAACTCACCAGCACCCTAAAGCAAATTCATAATAGTTTGTAAAAAAAAAAAAAAATGTATGTAATCCAGGTATCAGGTAGGATTGGCCTATTTCACGGTGTCTAGATAAAAAAAGATTAAAATCTCCATTTTCAGGATCGAAGGGGAACTTGGTGGCATTCTGGGGATCCCTGCCTAGTTCTGGCTCTGTGATGCCCCCCGCCCTCTGCCTCTAAGTGAAGAGGGAGGCCAGGGTCCTGTCCCCACACACTCCCATCTGCTTTTTCACGGGCTGTTCTTATCTTTAATTTCTACCCAACACATCCTCACATCAGCACATTTAAGTGAGTAGAAAATATTATTGAAGGTCTGGGAAATAAAAAGTCTATATTGCAGCAACATAAATAATCTGAAACTCATTAACATTTGTACTGATGAACACCCCAGGCTATTTCCTTAGTTTAGGCAGTACCCTCTGTGCTGGTTGGGTTTCCTCCCTCCTCCCCTCTTTCTGGTCTGTCCTTCCCTCCATCTTCAACATCCTTTAACTCTTATTGTATCGGGGTACTCTGCTTTCATGACTGTAGGTCCGTCTAGGCTCCCTATCCACACCCACAACCCTCTCTCCTCTCACATTTGCGTCAAGGAATTTATCTGCAGATTTCTGCTCTCCTGATACATCTAGAGCCAAAGGTTTCCTTGGATGGGTTTAAGATTTGATTGCATCTGAACTGTGAAATTAAATAATAATCTTTTTTCTTGAAAGCCTTTCTAGTTTCTATCGTATGTATTTTTAGCACTATCACTGTTATTGCGTATGTGTGTTGGTGACATCTGCAGGCGAGAGTGTGCATGTGCCACAACACGCGTGTGACAGAGGACAACTCTCAGGAGTTTGTCCTCTCCTTGCACCGTGGGTTTCAGAGACAAACTCAGTTCACCAGACCTGTTTAACAAGCTCTTTCAGCAGACTTGCACCAACTCCACATCACAGGGTTGGGGGCAGGGAGAGTACCGGGAGAGATGACTGGAACTGGGGGGAAGGGAGTATTGGGGAGGCAATGTAGAAACCCAGTGCAGTGGGAACTCCCTGGAATCAGAGAGTGACCCTAGTGAAGAATCCTAGCAATGGGGGATACGGAGCCCAAATGGCCATCTTCTGTAACCAGCTCCTAGTAGCAGAGCTGGGACGTCAACCCAGCAACAAAACCTCAACCTCCAATCTGTCTTGCCTGCCAGATGTGCCGGGGTAATGGCACAGAACTTGTGGGGGTGGCCAGCCAATGACTGGTCCAGCTTGAGGCCCATGCCATGAGAGAGTCCACATCTGACGCTGCCTGGTTGGCCAGGAACCAGAGGCATCCTACACCGCCTCTCCTTCTTTTTTTCCCCCTCCTTCCCCAGGGATATACACTTCACATTTGTTATCTTTCCATTCAGAGTCCTCTAGCTGCCAGAATTAAGGTCTGAGTCTGGGCCCAGCAACCCTCAGCAGCTAGGCTCGGCCACCCACCCAACACTGTAGACAGGAGATTTGTTCAGTGTGGCCACTGGGAAGAATAACAAAAAGGTCTAATAACCCCAGCTCCATTTTGGGGGTCCTGACAGAGGCTTTAGGCTTAAATAGAAGGCTAGAGGTACACAGAACTAAGCCATCCTGGTGAAAGTATGGTCCCGGACATCACCATTGTCTCAGTTCGGCTCCTGCAAGCTGAGGTCAGATAAGTTGTCAGACGGTGTGAAATCTCTTTCTGGGGAAAAAAGAGGCCTTCCTCTGCCTGGCACCAGGCTTCAACCTTCTCCCAGCATGGAACTCCTAAGAAGACACCAATTCTTGTGGTCAAATGGAGAGACACAAGTCTCTCCTCAGCATGTCAGCAAAGGCTCATGTCAGGAAAGCTCTCTCTCTCTATATATATAGTACAGTGGTCCTCAACCTGTGTGTCGAGACCCCTTTGGGAGTCAAATGACCCTTTCATAGGGGCTGCATATCAGCTATCCTGCACATTAGATATTTATTTACATCATGATCCATAACAGTAGCAAAATTACAGTTATGAAATAGCAATGAAAATAATTGTACGCTTGGGGGTCACCACAGCGTGAGGAACTGTAGTAATGGCCCGCAGCACTAGGAAGGTTGAGAACTGCTGCTGTAGTCTAAACCCTGCACACACACCTTGCCAGCATCCCATTTAAACAAGAAATGCGACACCTCTGCCAGCACCTTGCTTACACTGCTTCCAGCTCATAGCCCGGCAGCCCTGAAGCTTTCCTCTTTCCCGAGAGTGTTCACGTTCTGCTCGAAGATCAAGAGCCTTCTTCTTCCCATGTTGACCAAACAAGACAAAACTAGAAGATCCCAAACTAAGAGTGGGAGCATGTCCCGCTCAGGCCTGCTTTTCACTCTCACATTGCCGAGAGCTTGGGTCTTCTTCTCAGTGAGAAATGCAACTCGGAAGACAGTCTGAGGCCAGAAGAAAAAGCAGGTGGAGTCTATGGAGTCTTTGCTGTGTGTTGAAGGTGAGCAGCCCCATGATGCCCGAACTGAGAGGAGCCTCGTCCCTTGTGAGGAAAGGACCGGAAGGAACCAGCTTAGCTGTGAGGGGCCACAGCACATGCTTCCCCTAAGATACAGAACCAGTTTCTTCACAGTGGCCCAGCCCCAGAACGTCCTTTCCTCGGACTTCCCCTGGGAGCAATCCATCTCAGCCTCCCTTCCTGGTCTCACCCCCATCTAGCTTTCAGAATGATATGCTCCTTTCTTCCACATTGAAAGTGAGTTCCCTTGAGGCTTGCTCTTCCCTCTGGCAAATGTATCTCTGTTCAAATGTCATCTCATCAAAGAGACCTACCCTGATCAAAAACAATAGGCTCTTTCTCCCACACTTCCTTTCACGCTCCCCAATTCATTTTTATCCCTAGCTCTTCCTACTATTTGGTATATGATATATTAATTTGTTTGCTTTGTTTTTAATGTCTTCCCACCAGCACCCAAAAATATTAATCCCTAGGAAAAGATGTTTTTCTCTGTTCTCGGCTTGCAAGTAGGACCTGGAATATAGTAAGTGGTCAATGGCTACTCATTCAATGATCCATTACGCTTATTCATCCATCCAGCTACACATCTCCACAGCACTCGGCATTTATCAAGAACCTTGCAGTGTTTGCTGAAGAGTGGGGGGAGAAAAGAATGAAAATTGAAAATGGAGAGAAATGGGGAGGAAAATAGGAAAGGAGAAGACCACAGAGAGGAGGGAGAAAGGCAGACAAAAGAACCACACGGCTAATGAGTGAACACAGGAACAGGTCTTACTGAGGCAACACGTCACCTTGGGAAATTATAGGAAAGACTGCAAATGTCATTAAAGCCAATTGGTGCGAGAAAGAAGACACCAGGTATCGGCTCATTTCCTTGGTTCCGTGATTTACTGTGGAGAGCCAAGATGCGAGGAAAATTACCCTGAGAGAACTCCATCCCACGGTCTGGCCACATGAAGTATGAGTGGAAATCAGGAATGCGCAGTGTTTGGCCAGGAGCCACCGCACCCATTGTTACTTGTTGTCTGAGCCGCTTCAGATCGCATCATTAAAATGTGCATTTTTAATAGAATGAATAAATGTCTGTGAGCCCCATAATTAGAGATGGTCTAGCAAATTAAGAAAATTACCTTTTTTAAAAGAGAAAATAAAGAAGTGGAATCAATCCAGAAAATGATTCAGCTGCCTCTGTACGGGAAACCAATGTATGTTTTCTCCTTGTAGTTTTAACCATGTTGGACCAGAGGGCCACTTCCTCTGGGCCCCATCTGACTTGCAGGCAAGCCAGGCTGCCTAGTCCCTCCTGGTGCAGCCATTTGACCGTGTGAAGCTGGAATTGCTGCCTAATGAGAGAGAAACACTGAGAATGCCCAGGAGATAGATCAGCAGCCAAGAGCTCAGGGTCTAAAGTCAGACCCCTGATTCAGATCCCGGGTTTGTTTTTTTTTAATTACTGTGTGACACTGGTCACCAGATGTAACTTTGTATGCCTCAGTTCTTATTAGAAAAAATTCCAGATGATAAAACTAGCTTATGGTGGTATGGTAGATGTGGTATATGCCAAGAATCATTTGATATGATCCCTGAGGGTGGGGGTTATACTTATAAATATTACCTTTTGTGTATGTGTAATGTTTATACATGCTCATGTGTACAGGTGTACATGTATGCATGCAGAAGCCAGGGGAGAACCTCAAGTATGGTTTCTTTGTTGCTGTTAACTTTTGGTTTTAGAGATTTCTCTCTCACACAAATGCAAAAGTGGGCGGTGGTGACGCACGCCTTTAGTCCCAGCACTGAGTAGACAGGCAGATTTCTGTGAGTTCGAGGCCAGCCTGGTCTACAGAGCGAATTCCAGGACAGGCTCCAAAGCCACAAAGAGAAACCCTGTCTCGGGGAAGGTGGCGGATGGGGGTGGGGGGAGTTGCAGCAGAAGGTGTCAACTCCCCTGGAACTGGGGTTACATGTGGTTGTGAGTGACCCAACATGGCTGCTAGGAACCGAGTACTCTTAACCTCTGAACCATCTCTCCAGTGCCCCACCTTGCTGTTTTGTGTTTTGAGACAGTGTTTCTCATTGGCCCAGAGCTTACCAAGCAGCTAGGCTATCTGACCAGCAAACCCCAGGGCTTCACCTATCTCAGCTTCCAGCGCTGGAATCCTGACCACCACACCCAACTTCTCTTTCTACTTGGGTTCTGGGGCTCAAACTCAGGTCCTCATGCTTGACAGGCAAACACTTTGTCGCCTGAGCCAGCCCCAAGCCTGAATTACATCTTTCCTAATTCCTTTGTTTGAGTCCTTCTTTTCCATCAGAGGAAAGCTCATAGAGGAAGAAAACACATCTTCACTTTTCTTGGTAATAATTAATTTTGAATAACAGAATGTCCTAGAAGAAAGGTATATAATCATTCTGAGTGATTCCATCTATCTGCAATCAGTAAATTCTACTTATGGATTCCTAGACAGTGTCACGTCATGAAGCCATTAGAAAGAGCTCATGGCCCTTGCTGACACCATGGCAGGATGTCAGTAGGCAGCATGCTCACCCTCGGGTGCCATTCTGACCCCCGGTATTTCTCTTTCTGGTTTTCTCTCCATCTTGCCACTGTCTAACTGTATTCTCCTACTCTAAAGAGTTAGACTGGATACGCTGTCATCATTAACAAACTCAAGTCACACTCTCCCCTAAACACAATGCCGAGTTAGTTGATGAAGGAGATTGTAAGTTCCTGGGTGAGGGGCCTGCCTCCTCCCCAACTCCCACCTCCTGAAGTTGAAAGAGTCTCCTTTTCTCAGACAAGGGAAACAACACTGGTGCTCACCTTGTGCTGAGATTCAGGTGAGACCGCGGCGGGAATGACATCCTTCATCCTCTCAGCCACCCTGCTGACAGACCTCCACAAGCTAATGTTGTCCTTGCCCTGCCAAAGTGACAAGGGACATTCTATCAGCTCAATCCCCTTCGATCCTTTCATTTTCTCTAAATTCCTCAAAGACAAGAAGGGCTTTGCCACTGGCCACAGTACTTTTGTGCCACAGGGCACTTCCCTCAAGAAACCTTGAGAAGAGTAAAGAGGGGCTAATAGAAGTCCGTGCAACAAAAAAGTTTACAACTTTTTTAAGATTCCTGGTGCATAATGTGGCCAAAAAAAACAAAAAACAAAAAACAAAAAAAAAAAAAAACAAAAAAACAAAAAAAAACATTGAGAAAATGATAAACCTGACAGCTCAGAAAAGTAAAGTCACAGTTAGATCCACAAGTCACAACTGGAGCTGCTGAGATCTTTGGGTTTCAGTGTGTTCCCTGGGGCAAAGGTGTGGGAGAGAATCTGGTCCTTCCAGGGGAAATGCCCCCTACATCTTGAGGATTTAAGAGCCTGGATTTACATAAACTTTCACATTCACTGTCTGCCAAGAGTTTAAGCCTCTTTCCTTATATAATTGAAACCTGGTGCTGCTGGTATTAATAATGCATCCATACTCCCATAATTGTTTCAAGCTTCATTTTGGCATGATTAAAGACAATCATAATCCCTTGCAGATTCCATACTCTATTCTGTTTAAAGCTGCCATTAGAGCATTCCCATTTTCCTACTTTCAGATCAATTAATGAGAAACCAAATGTGTATTTCTTTGATGGGCATATAGAGTGAAAGAAAATGACACAAAAAAATAAGTTGGGACATTGAACAGAAATGGTCACATACTGACTTAATTTCACCCCTACTACTGTGATAAATTACCTGCCTAAAGCAACGTAAAGAAGGAAGGGTTTATTTTGCCCACAATTGCAGGTTACGTCATTATGGAGAAGTCAAAGCGGCAGGCACTTGAAACAACTAGTTACACGACATCCACAGGCAAGAGCAGAGAGAGGGTGAATGCCTGAATGCTATGCTTAGCTCATTTTCCCCACTCTCATGCTGTCCAGGATCCCCTGAGCAGGGAATGGTGCCACCCACAGTGGGCTATTCTTTCCACTAACCCAGAGTCCCTCACAGACTTGCCCACACACCAGTCTAATCCATACAGCCTTGCACTGCGGCTCTTTTCCCAGGTGACTCTAGATGGTGTCAACTTGGCAAGTAAAGCTGACTACTGCAGAGGGCTGGAGAGCCGCTCAAGAGCACTACTTGCTTCTCTTGCAAAGGACCTGGCTTTGTTTCCCAGAACCCACACTGGGTAGCTCAGAGACACTTTCAACTCCAGTTCTGAGAGATCCAAAACTCTCTTCTGACCTCTGAGGGCAACAGCATGCACGTGGTGCACATACAGACAAGCAGTCATACTCACATGTGTATAATAAAGTAAATAATGCTTTTTATAAAACTATCACATATATTTCAGTTGCCAAACCCATGAAAGATCTTCCAGATACATGTAAAGGTTATCAGTAAAGTAGCTCCAGGCATCCGGAGCAAAGGTAGGGAAGTTCAAGTCAGGGTCAGAGTCCCCGGCATAAGAAGTTGCTTTTTGCTGTTGCAGCTACCTGGGGGGTTCTATTGCTCCTTCGTTAGCCAAAGCCAGACACACTCTTCCAATGGTTGGGCTTACCGCAACCAGGACACCCTCCAGAGACATGTGTCATGCTATTGTTGGGCATCTTCTGGCACTCGTGTTCTGTTTGTCGCTATTGTGACTGTTCTGTCAACTTGAGCAAGCCAGAGTCTTATGAGAAGAGCGAGCCTTGACAGAGAAGACACCTCCATCAGATTGGTGTGTAAGCAGGTCTGCAGGGCATTTTCTTGATTGATGGTTGATCTGAGAAGGCTCGGCCCCACAGTAAGTGGTGCCATCTCTGGGCAGGAGGTCCCACATTGTATATGAAAGCAGTTGAGCAAGCCAGGGAACCAAGCCTCATCAGTAATTCTTCCATGGTCTCTTGCCTCCAGGTTCCTGCCCTGACTTCCCTCAGTAATGGGCAATGACATGTAAATGTAAGCCAAATAAACCCTTTCCTCTCCAAGTTGCTTTTGGTCACGGTGTTTATCACAGCCACAGAAAGCGGACCAGAGCAATGATCATTTTAGTTGTCAACCTGACTGGAGCAAGAGATACCTAGAAAACAGCAAAACCAATGCCTGAGTGTGTCTGGGGTGTTCCTGGAGAAACTAGTGTGGAGTCAGCCCACTGAATGGGTGGGGGGCTCTATCTAGAGTGTGCACAGTGCTCTCTGGTCTGGGGGTGAGATGAGACGGAAAGGCAGAAAAGGAACTTTTCTGATCACCCACCTCTAATCCCTCTAGAGCAAGCTCGCTCTTCTCCTGTGACCCTGGACTATCAGACTCTGAGTTGTTCTTTGAATGCAGACGTGTACCACTGGTTCTCTGGGGCCTTGCAGGGACTTTGACCTTGGCCTTGGGTTGTACCGCTACCCTTACTCATTCTGAGGCTTCTGGCTTCCAGGACTGAGCAGCTGCTGGCTTCCTGGACTCCGGTCTGCACAGTCATTGTCAGATGAATCAGAGGCAATCTGAGTGCCATCTTAGGGTCACAGACATTCTGATGGCTACACTCTCTAGAGAGCCCGGGCTAGTGCAAATTTGTGACGGCCCGTGGCTGCCTGAAAATGGCAAGATTGCCACATAGACTCCTCCTACCCTCAGCAGAACTGTCTGCTGTCTTCTGGCTTCGTTTCCAGGTGTCTTTTCAAGCCTAAGAAGAAAGGAGCTGAAGAATGAGGTCACTGGTATCATTTTTCCTTTCCCTGGCCACGACAGCAGAAACACCACTAAACAGTCACCTTTCCCCAGGGCTAAGCTTTCTTACCAGGAGGACTATGGTCAACTCCATCTAGGCTGAAGGTCCATCGCTAAAACCAAACACCCAGCACATTCTCCGAGTCTTTCACGCTTCCACCAGGAAGGAAATCCTCTCTCTCTCTCCAGTCCTGCAGTTAGCCATCCTCTTCCTCTAAGTCAAAACCATTTCTCTCGGTCTCCTAGCCTTCCAAAGGAAATACTCAGCTTACCTGCAGCTCTTAACATCACCCAGCATGGACGTGGGCTGAGCCAGCTCTCCTACCAAGATCCTAGTGGGACACTGTCTTCCCTGCATGTCATCAACCACATATGTCCTCGGACATCGTTCTTGTTGTGGGCCTACTATGAGAGGCAAGACTCCTTCCATGCCATCTGTAATAGGCACATCTGAAACAGACTTGGGGTTTGAGAAAATATAACGGGGGACTCCTGAGGATATCAGGCTCCATAGCCAAAGACTCTGGTCAAAGCATGCCTTTTTACAGCTGTGGGGTGAGCTGTGTAGACTCTATTGCACACCAAACTGAAGCAAGCAATGTTCTATGAGTAGCAGTGAGACACCCAATTCGAATTCTACAGAGGGGAAGAGTCCACATCTTAGGATGGCTCTGTGGTCAAGTAGTTACCGCATTGGAATGAGGACTGGGGTTTGGTCCAGAATCCACAGAAAAGCAGGTGGGTATGGCAGATTCCTGTAACTCCAGCATCTAGGAGGCAGAGATGGGGGATCCCTGGAACAAGCTGGCCAGCTAGACTACCTGAAATGCCATGCAACAGAGCCTGTCTCAATACACAAAGTGATGGAGGAAGGTAACCACTGTCATCACAGGTCTCCCCACCAGCGCACACACACACACACACACACACACATGCAAACACAATGCATGCACATCACACACATATACAATAAATAGATAAGTATACAAAATAATTCATACAAGCCCCAGTCACATGTCATCAACAGAGGCATCTCTGTCATCCACTTTAGCCAATGTTCTAATTACCTATGGATGCACAGGAAGGGTCGTCTCCTGAAGAGCACTCTAAGGCCATCTTTTTTTTTCCTAATTAAAAGATTTATTGATTCAATGCTAACAGGCTACCAGCCTTAGAGCCAAGTCTCAGGCATGACAAGAAGGAGAGGTATGGAGAAGGATTCTTAAAAGCAAAAACCACAAGCAAAAAAAAAAATGGTCTGTTGTGCCAAGTTAAGTGGCCAAGGCAACCCAAAACAATCCTTGGGTGTCTGCACAAGTAGGTTACAGAAGTCAAAAAATAGTTGTATTCTTCTCATAACAAGGAAGATGGTTATGGCTGCAGATGTTTCTGGATGGGGGTCACTAAGTCAGAGTTGTTTTCTGGGAACTTATTTTCCTGGAATTTTGAGTCTAGGACAGTCATTAGGTACTAAGATAGAGGCCTAGCACAAAATGAAATTTCTCTGGTCTGGCTTTACAGTTAAAGCTTAACAAAGTTAGCAAAGATATAAGTGATAAGATACATATCTTTTAGTCAGTTTTTGTTAAGTCTTAATCATCAAAGATATATCAACCTTAAGTCCCATTTCCCAAACACCTTGTATAACCTAGACCTATGAATTGGCTGGCTTTACATTTTTATGGTTTTTTTCTCTCTCTCTCTCTCTTTTTTTAATGCTGAATGCCGTTTATTGAAGGATGGAGGAGGTCTTGAATACAGGCTTAGAGCACAATGGGAGAACTCCAGAGGGCAGAAGTTCGATACCGATGTTTTACAATCTTGCATCTAAGCTGTTAACGCCCAATATGCAGGATACACAGACAAGGAATTTCCCTTAAGCATTCAGGAGGGTGGAACCCGGCAGGGAATTAGCATAGGGAGGATATCAATGTCAAGGTCAGCAAGCCAGGCAACAGTTACCCAAAACGGGAGCCAGGGCCCTACTGGTCTCCCCTTTTTCTAAAAAATGAGCTTCTGACTTAGGTTGTGTGGGATGTCAGCAGGTCACCTTACCCATCATGGAGACACCTGCCCAGGCCACACAGGCACTCTGTCTTAGGTTGGTGACTGCCCCCCAAGCATTACCCGTCTCTGAATACTCATTATCATACAGGCTCAATAGTGTGTGAGCTGCAGAGTTAACTGCTGCCAAAGATCTCAAAGTGGCGCTGGGCTTGCAATCTGTGTGTTTGGCACAGAAAAGACCAACAGAAGTCCTAACCCACCCATAGCCAGCAGGCAACTGAGCCATTTCTGTAAGGCCATCTTTACCAAAGCACTTGTGCTAGATAAGTAACACACACAACGTGTTCAGAGTGAAGTGTAGGTAAGTTTGGAGGGGGAGAAAATTTCCCAGGAGCCCTGTTCCTGTATTGATGCCTGACCCTATGAAGAACAGCACCTGCTAACTTGTTACACTTTTCTGTATTTGTTCACGTTACATAAATCACTTTTCATACACACCTTACCCTCCATCTTTTCCTGCTTCCCCTTTTCACTTCTTACCCACTCCTGGTCCCCTTGGGCTTAGCTTACGTTCTCCCCATTCTCCTGGAAGGAACTCCTTTGCCCCTGCTTCTACTAGCTTTTTCCCTCTGTTGCTGCCACTCATTTCATACAGATAAATTATCTCATAACCTTATTGTATTAAGTCATGAGAGCCTTTTGAAATTGTGCAGGAAGTCTCAAACCAGAGAAATTCAGGTCCAAGAATCCACAGGAGTAAGAATAATTTGAGTAAGCATCTAAAAGTTTCTAAAGAGGTGAATTTGGGATTGTCTATTTTTAATATGCAGAGGGGTGAGTTTGAGCATACCCTGTTTAAGACTGCTTTGATTTTGCTATATAAATTTGAAAGCCCTGAGGTAATCACCAGTTTTTGCTTTTCTTAAACAATATACCTGTAAGTGGTTTTATGGGGTAGTTAGTGTCTGTGGCAATGAAAAACCCTCTTCCCAGACAGCTGTAACTACTGAGTGTTATCTGCAGAGATAAATCTGAATAGTTTCAGGAGAAGAGAAATACCAATACTGAAAAGCTGTTGGGGAGCGGTATGCAGAATAAAGTGAGTGCAGGAAGATAAGGAAGTGAGGAGAGATGGGAGGAAAAAGAGAGAAAGGAAGAAACAAAATATCCAAAGAAGGAAACAAAATGTTCACTAGAGCGGGGTGGTGGCGCATGCCTTTAATCCCAGCACTCGGGAGGCAGAGGCAGGCGGATCTCTGTGAGTTTCAGGCCAGCCTGGGCTACCAATTGAGTTCCAGGAAAGGCGCAAAGCTACACAGGGAAACCCTGTCTCGAAAAAAAAAACAAAAAACAAAAAACAAAAAACAAAAAATGTTCACTAGAAGCTAGACTTGATACAATCAGCAACTTTTTTAGTTTGAAATCTTCTACAAAGTTAAAAGAGTCACACCACTTTCAGAACACCGTCTTCGGATCATTTAAGAACATTCCCATCACCCCCAGGGGCACCTGAAATACATCAAGAAAACAGAGTGTGCTGTGCGTGGGTTTGTGTTTGGTTGTGTAAGCCCTTTGCAGCTGATAAACACGGTGAAAATTTCCTCTGCCCAGAACTCAACCCCAAAGGGAAAGATGACGAATCTCCCCCATTTCTGTTCTTTAAACTTTCATTGTGCTGCTGACAGCATTGGGAAGGTTAAAATGCTGTGCCTTCACAGTTTTTTTGTTTTTTGTTTCGAAGGCTCTGAAGGCATCAACCAAACTTCCCTAGCGTTTCCCAAGTTATCCGAAATAACGCAGCGAGCGCCCTCTGTCGGCTTCCCACCACACTGATTTTCGTGGCACAGCCTCTGCAAAATGATGACTTAATGGCTTTAAGAAAGGTCCCGTTAGTGAATGCAGCTAAACAAAAGAAGCCCGTACAATGGGCTCTAAATCAGGGGCTGATGTTGCTGAAGGTCAAGTCAACAGTCAGCTTTTTTTCTTCCTTCGAACACATTTGGTTTTTCTTAAAGACTGCTTTTTGTCACACGGCTGAATTCCCAATAATTGAAGCAGTAGTAATGTCCGTTGGCAGCAGATGATGAACTGACAACTCCAACTCAAGTACCCTAGCAAAAATGAAAGAGGCAGCCCTGTTTGCCCAGCCGAGGTGCAGCGGCCAAGAGGGCAAAAGGTGAAAGGGGGTGGGGTAACCAAAATGTCTGGATTATATAGGGAAGAGCCTCTGGGGGAAGGGCAGCCCAATCCCCGGGCTGGAGAGTTGAGGAGACAGAGGGTGGGGTATGTTAGCCATACCCTGTAACAGTTAGGAACTGAGGGATGCTGGGAGACCTGTTGGCCAGGCTCACTTTAATATGTTAAATAGGTACTTCGGCCATTTGTGTCCGGTTTGAAACGTAACAACTAGCTCCTGAGAAAAGATACTGGTTGGCCTCTGACCTTCACAAACGAGTACATGCATTCCCATCACATGCATGCACACACACACACACACACACACACACACACACACACACACACACGGCCATGCTAAATAAAGGCTTGGTCATGGGTGCTATTGGGAGGCAGAGGGCCTTTAGAAATGGGGACCTACAGAAAAGCAATTGGATCACTGGAGGGTGTACCTGTGAATGGAATATTGGGACCCCAACCCCATAGTCTCACTCTGACTGCTTCCCAGAAATGTGTATGATGAGCTACCATCTCTACCACATGCTCACGGCCATGATGCCCTACCTGACTACAGGCCCGATGCAATGGTGGTACTTAGCAATCAAGAATGAAAACTTCCACAGGGTGGCCGTAGCCCACGCCTTTAATCCCACCACTCGGGAGGCAGAGCCAGGCAGATCTCTGTGAATTTGAGGCCAGCCTGGTCTACAGAGTGAGATCCAGAACAGGCATCAAAACTACACAGAGAAACCCTGTCTCAAAAAAACACAAGGAAAAAAAAAGAAAGAAAGAAACAAAGAAAGAAAGAAAGAAAAACCAAGTTTAAAAAAAAATTAAAACTTCCAAAATCAGAAGAAAAAGAAGCTTTCCTCCATGTAGGTTGCTTACTTCTTAAGCCTAGTTTGTTGGAGCAATAGAAAGCTATCCTGTGAAAAGTCAGAATTTTACTTTATTTGAAAAAAAAAAAGAAAGAAAAAAAAAACTGGAAAAAGAGAGGGAGAAACTCCCAAGTGAGGCCAGTTCAGGCTCCACACAAAACATACAGAGGCATCACTGCTCTCCCCACACACCCCCTCCTGTAGCAAAAGACTTCAAGGGAAACTCCCTTACAATGCAGGACACAGACCAGGAACTTAGTTTCTGTCAGCACTAAATTAGTGAATTATGGCCATGCCTCTCAGCTCCACTGAATCATTTCTGCACCAGGCACTGGACAGGAGTCAGAGGACCAAAATAAAAAAGACCCAGTCCCTTCCCACAAAGCTCTCAGTCAAGCAGGCATAAAGACAAGCGGGTGTGCCCAGCAATGGCAGCGCATGCCTGTAATCCCAGCACTCGGGAACTCGGGAGGCAGAGCCAGGCAGATCTCTGTGTGTTCGAGGCCAACCTGCTCTACAGCGTGAGATCCAGGACAGGCTCCAAAACTACCCAGAGAAACCCTGTCTCCAAAACCAAAAAAAAAAAAAAAAGCGGGTGTAATTAGAATATAACACTGTAACACTGTAAACCCAAAGACAAAAGTATCACAGAGTGGGGAGGTGGAGGATTCTGGAAAGACCTGTGACCTCAAAGCAGTCATTTGCAACACACTGCCAAATTCCTGCCACTTATTCAAGGAGGACTGAGGTGGCTCTTGATTTCCTCGAGCACACTTCCAATAGACAGTTGACAAGGATGGAGCTGGGCGTGCACACAAGAAGGCTGATTCATGCAACATCAAAGTATCATCCATAGGAAAAGCCGGCCACTGTGCACAAACACAGAAGGAGCTTTGGGAAGTGGATGTAGGCCTATGGGGTAGACAGCAGGGCGAGGGACCATTGAGACTGTGCAGATAGCTGTGTGTGTGGCAGGAGAAAGGTCACATGGAGTTCAAGACAGCCACATCAGTGAAGGGATGCATACAAAGAGCTGGACTCAAAGATGTATTTGGAAAGAAAGAAGGTGTGTCGGGTAGAAATCATTGTCTGCTCCCCCCCCCCCCCCACCCCCCCCACCCCCGGCCTTTTCAAGACAGGGTTTCTCTATGTAGCCCTGGCTGTCCATAGACCAGGCTGCCTGCTGCCTTCAAACTCACAGAAATCCACCTGCCTCTGTCTCTGGAGTGCTGATTAAATGTGTGTGCCGCCACCACCTGGTGTGGCCATTTTCCCATTTTGGCTTAAGGGAAAGAGCACAGAGGAGCACACTCCTCTGAGACAGTGGCCCTTCCAGGCTGAGTGTGCAAGCTCTCTGGCCATAGAGACCTAGGTTAGAGGTCCAGAAGTGTCTCCCAGGGTAACGTAGCCACTCCAAATCCCTGTAAGTGGGAGGATCCTCTGGGAGTGTGGCTCAGCTGGTGGAGTGCTGGCCTAGGACGCATGACCCTCAGGATTGTGTAAACTAGGCATGGTGGTGCATTCCTGTGATCCCAGCACTTGGGGAATGGAAGCAGGAGGATCAGAAGTTCTAGGTCCACCTGCTGAGATGGCTCCGTGGATAAAGGCACTTGCCAAGCAAGCCTGCCAACCTGAGTTTGATCCCCAGATTCCCCGGGAGAAGGAGGAAACCATCTCCTACAAATTGTCCTCTGACCTCCATATGGGCATCGTGGCACAGGCATGCCCAATTCACACACACACACACACACACACACACACACCATACATACATACACCAACACACAATAACAATAGATAAATAATTCTTAATGGCACACCTTTAATCCTAGCACTTGGGAGACAGAGGCAGGCAGATTTCTTGTGAGTTCCAGGAAAGCCAGGACTGTTACACAGAGAAACTTTGTCTCAAAACAACAACAACAACAAATTCAAAGCCAACCTTGGCTATGTATGAGGCCAGCCTGGACTACATGAGACTATCTCAAATAAATAAATGAATGAATGAAAAAATAGGTAGATACATAGATAGATAGATACATAGATAGATACATAGACAGACAGACAAGGGGTAAAGCATTTATCTGACAGGGAAAGTGCCCAGCATGTAAACAGTGTGGAAGGTGAACAGAAGCCAGAGAAAGCAACACACTTGACTCAAAGACTCCTAGTTATCATTTCTGAAATCAGAGTGTATCATAAGTCAGCTGTCAGCATTTTCTCCCCTTAGTGACTAGAACAAAGACTCATCTAACAGTCTGCTGAGGGTCAATCCCTCACTAACCCTGGAGCAAGTAACAGTCCCAGATTTATGCAAATTGGCTTAAGAAGATACATTAAAGTGAACGTTTTGCTGAAAAGCATCAAGATTGACATTGTTATTTTTTTACTCTCTCTGTGTGTGTGTGTGTGTGTGTGTGTGTGTGTGTGTGTGTGTGTGTGTGTGTGTGTATACAAGTCTCAGAAGTTAGCTCTCTACTGCCACCTTGTGGAATTCAGGTGCACAAGCGCCTCTCCTTGCTGAACCATCTCCCTGGCCTCTATCAGGGCTTTTTTTTAAAAAAAAAATGTTGTCTCAAAAAAACAAAAGAAAAAAAAATGTCTTCTACGCATTACTTTAATTCCAGCACTCAGGAGGCAGAGACAAGTGGATTGCTGTGAGTTTGAGGCCAGCCCGGTCTACAGAGTGAGTTCCAGGACAGCCGGGGCTACACAGAGAAACCCTGTCTCAGGGGAAAAAGAAATGTCTTCTAGGCTCTTATTACCCACAGTGTAGCCTACAAACCTGCAGCAGCAGCAGACGGTCCTAATCTCAGCCCCCACCCCCGACCTGTCAATTAAAATCTTTGTTTTAGTAAGTAAGGTCTATGTGGCAATCTTTATTTATGATCAAGTCTAGAAACAGTTCCAGTAGGCATCCGTAGCATTAACGTTTAGCTATTTGGATTCCTTCTCCTACAGGCTCATACATGTGCTGTTCCCTCATGAAAGCTGCAGTGAGGCTCTTCTTCCCAGCTGCAGGGGCCTGAGCAGATCTGTCCCCTCCAACCGTCTCACCACAATGCCCTACCCTGCCTCAGATCCTTGCCTCACGGTCTGAAACCTCCAATGCCAAACCCCCGTCAGTCAAAGCTTGGTGGTTTACACCATCCAGAAAATGCCTTCTTCTACCAAGTCTCTGTGGATGATTTGGCTGGGGCTCATGAAGAGAGAGACAGAGACAGAGACAGACAAAGAGAGAGACAGAGACAGAGAGAGAGAGAGAGAGACTGAGTAAGATGTAGACTTGTATCTGTGAAAGGAAATATGAACATATCCACTTACCTTAAACCAGGACAAGAGCTAACAAAGTCCTCTTTGACCAAACTTTGGACAGGCTCTCTTTTTTAAGGTTTTATTTCTTTTTATTTATGTGTTTATGTGTGTCTCTGCATGAGTGTGTCCTGCGGCTGCAGTGCCTACAGAGGCCAGAAGAGGGCATCAGATTCCCTGGAGCTGGAGTTAGATACTTGTGAGCAGCAGATGTGGGCTCTGCAAGCACAGGAAATACTCTTTTTTTTTCAAGACAGGGTTTCTCTGTGTAGCTTTGCGACTTTCCTGGAACTCACTCTGTAGCCCAGGTTGGCCTTGAACTCACAGACATCCACCTGCCTCTGCCTCCCAAGTACTGGGATTAAAGGCGTGCACCACCACTGTTCAGCAGAAATACTCTTAACCACTGAGTACTTCTCCAGCCCTTGGATAGGCTCTTGGCCCTTGCCTTTACCTGCATAGCCCACTTTTATCAAGAGTCCTGCTGATTCATTTTAGCAATAATCCCTTTACCTGTAGAATATGATGAAATTCATCCTCACCCTTCATGACTAAGTCTTTGATCTGACTTAAGAAAGAACCCCACTGAGGATGTGGCTCAGTTGGTAGACTGTTTGCCTAGAATGCAGGAAGCCCTGGGTTGCCAGCACCCCATAAACTAGGCGTGATGGTGCACAACTGTACTTCTAGCCCTCAAATGAAGAATCAAAGGATCAAGCTCACTCTTGGCTATACAGGGAGTTCAAGTCTAGCTTGAACCTGGGATGCATGAGACCTTGTCTCAAAAGCATGCTGTTAGGTTTAAAAGCACACCCTGACTATAAAATTTATAATTAACTTTACACAGAATTTAAATCTCTAGGGATTACCAATAATGTTAATAGCAGATTTGAAGAAGTGGGAACAAGAGTTTTAACTTAAAAATGAAAAAAGTTGGGTAGGTTAGAGAAGTGGTTCTCAACCTGTGGGTTGTGACCCCTGTAGGGGCTGAACAATCCTTTCACAGGGGTCACATAGTAGATGTCTGACCTATCAGTTATTCACGTTATGATTCGTAACAGCAGCAAAATTACAGTTACAGAAGTAGCCATAAAAAAATGTTAAGGTTTGGGGGTCACCACAATGTGAGGAACTGTATTAAAGGGTCACAGCATTAGGAAGGTTGAGAACCACTGGGCTGGAGAGATGGCTCAGCAGTCAAGAGCACTGGTTGCTCTTGCAGAGTGCCTGGGTTCAGTTCCCAGCACCCATATAACAGCTCACAACCACTTGTAACTCCACTTACAAGGGATCTGACGCCCTTTACAGCTTCATCAGGCTCCGGTGTGCACATGGCTGTCGGAACACGGTCAAAAGAGTGAGCCCTGGTGAACAGTGCCTTGGAGAACTGAGAGAGAGGCACCCAGGAGCCTGTGTGTGCACATGGCTGTCGGAACACGGTCAAAAGAGTGAGCCCTGGTGAACAGTGTCCTGGGGAACTGAGAGAGAGGTTCCAGGATACAAGACCGAGAGCCTGTGACCTCAGGTGCATTTCGTTCCCTGGATTGTCCCTGGATGTGATTTCGTGCCTCCTGGGACAAACATTTCCATTGATTTATAAGACATGTTTATTCCTGTTGGATGTCAGAACATAGTGATAGAACCCAATCTGGTCCATGTCCCCTGAATCTGAACACGGCTTCAGCCTTGCCTTCATGCTTTCCCAGATATAACCTATAGTATGCGCCAGGCATGTGTTTAAACTGGTCTGTCCTGAGAAAGTTCTGGGCAGGGCTGCTCCGTTAATATTTAGTATGTGCTTCCTAGCATTTATTCCCATGTTATTCTGAACTCCAACAGCCTTTCCTGGATCATTGCTTTGTCTCACCCCTGTATAAAAGTCCACTGAAACTGAAGTGAGGTTGTCTACAACATTAGACCGTAGTCTACCCCATCCTTTCAGGTCCTCAGAGCCCAGGTCCAGCAGACAAGATCTGCACAAGTCGGCTGAAGAGTTGACAGTGGTGCACACAAACTAATGCAGGTAAACATATCCATAAAATAATAAATAAATATTGCCGGGCGGCAGTAGCACGCACCTTTAATTCCAGCACTCGGGAGGCAGAGGCAGGTGGAGCTCTGTGAGTTTGAGGTCAGCCTAGTCTACAGAGCGAGTTCCAGGGCAGGCACCAAAGCTACACAGGTAACCCTGTCTTGGAAAAAAAATTAATAAATATTTATAAAGTTCTTCTCTCATAGAACTGCTGAATTTGCTTTTCAAATTACATTTTTATTTGGGCTGGAGAGATGGCTCAGAGGTTAAGAGCACCGACTGCTCTTCTAGAGGTCCTGAGTTCAATTCCCAGCAACCACATGGTGGCTCACAACCATCTGTAATGAGATCTGGCGTCCTCTTCTGTATACATAATAAATAAATAAATAAATAAATAAAAATCTTTTTTAAAGAAAGAGGTCAAATTACATATTTATTTATTTAGTATGTGTTTGTGTATCTTCATATATGTATATATTGTATGTATATGCATATATGTAAATATCTATCTGTATCATCTGTACATGCATGTGTGTATATGTGTATATTTATGTATGTGTATATGCGTATGCCTGTGTGTATATACATGTATCTGTGTAAGGGGGTGTTTGTATGTGTGTTTCTGTATATATGTGCATCTGTGTATATGTATACATGTCTATGTATATGTATGTGTGTGTCTACCCATGTGTCTTTGTGTATGTGTCTGTGTGTATATATGTGTGTGTGTATATATATATATATGTATCAATATATGTATGTGTATATCTGTGTGTATGTATATATGTGTCTGTGTATATAAGCCATCTCTCCAGCCTCTGAATTTGTTTTTTATGTGATGTTTAAAAGTGGCATGACATTTTCACTCTTGGTCAAATGGTGTCTGCTCCAGAATGAACACTTTGGGGTACCAATGTAACCCAGCTTGACCGACCTAAGTAAACAATAGCTGCTTGTTATGAAATCTGTCATTGCACGATATTGACTGCAGAAAGCATAAACCATTAGCGTGGATATCTGTAGTGCCTTGATCAAATAGCACTGTCATGGCCAGAGATAGCCCAGCCTCCGCGATCCTATTATTCTCAGTGATAGATTCAATCAAGAACATGTAAAATTAGGAAGCGTAACTCTCAAGTAGAACAGCTAATCTTCTCCATAAAGAGTCTGGCTTGGCTGTGAGAATGCAGATAGCCAGAGTGATGAATGGGAGAAGATCCCTTTCCAGATAAGCCCTGGACACCGTTGCTTTATTGTGCAAATAAATTAGGGTTTTTGTGATGAATGCCAGTAGGAGGAATCGGCTTCTCCCCTTCTGTCACCTTCTCGGGTTTATTATAACACATGAGTAGTCCCGTGTACCTCCTCCCATCGCCCCCAGGATTGGTGTGCAGGCCTAGCACCATACAGCAGCGTCCACTCCCAGGCTGGTCCTGACCTGACCATGGGTTCTCTCACCCAAACCCCATTTCTGCGCCGTGGAAATGCTCACTCTCCCTCTGAGACCCAGATCCATCCTGGAGAACTCTCTCCTGCTGCCTCCATCAGCGAGGAGGTGGTCTCTCTCCCTTCAGGTTCCCGGGCAGCAGCAGAAGACACAGCGAGCTTCCACACTGTGTCCCGATGACTCTGCTTAACTCCTTCCCACGAGCAGACAGCAAGGACTGGCTGTCCTGCAGACAGTCTCAGGAAACCGGGAGACAAGCAGTGTGAGGAAGGTCTGATGAAGCTGTGACCCTCCCTCCCCACCCTCCTGGTGAAGAGCTACCGAAGGGTCCCCAGTACCTTAGCTTCAAAAGATGGCCTATCTCAAGGTTGGGTGCCGGCCAATGAAAACCTACTTGCTGTGGATTTTGTTGCTGTTGTGGTTTTTGGTGGTGGTGGTGGTGGTGTTTTTAGGGGTTTGGGGGGGGGGGTTGGTTTTTCGAGACAGGGTTTCTCTGTGTAGCTTTGGAGCCTGTCCTGGAACTCACTCTGTAGCCCAGGCTAGCCTTGAACTCACAGAGATCCACCTGCCTCTGCCTCCCTAGTGCTGGGATCAAAGGCGCCACCACGCCCAGCCCTTGCTGTGAATTTTTAATGCCCATCCTCACATGCCAACTCAGCGCCAACTCAAAAGGCCACTTCAGCTCTGGAGCCAGCAAGAGGGCAGCTGAGGCCACTGTTTAGACTGCACTGAAGCCCAGCTCCTCCCTCTGCCATTTGCTTCCTCCCCCTTCTCCAAGCCTGTTCACAGAGTCCAGTCCTCAGTGTCATCCTCGACTGCTCTCAACAAGATGCCATGTTACATCTTGACGGGTCTGTCACTGAACCTCGAGTTCACTGGTTCAGCGAGGCTAGCTGGCCAGCAAGCTCCAGGGACATGATGCCACCCACATAACATCATAGTGCCAGGCCTTTTACAGGGGCGCTGGGGATCCCTAATGAGTGCTAGAACATCTGGACTGGAACAGATCCACAGATCTAACACTCATCAGGGAGACAGGATAGAAGCAGGGTTAGGGGCTGGATAGATGGTTCAGCAGTTAAGAGACTGGGTACCAAACATCCAGCAAGTCCAGTTCCGAGAGATTTGATGCCCTCTTCTGGCCTCTGTCGGCACTGCATCCATGCCACCAAAACGTCCACACACAAAAAATAAATAAATCCTTTAAAAGAGGAGACTTTCACACAGGCAAAATAGCCATACATAAAATAAATTTTTTAAAACTTTTTTAAAAGAACCAGGATTAGAAATGAACATTTGGTTGTCTTGGAAGAAATCGTCCTAGGAAACACTTCCCTCTCCCTAGGAAGTAGCCTGTCAGAGGTGAGAGGACCACAGGCTTGTTAGAACCTAAGGACTCGCTGTGGGCGGTGGTGGTGCACTCTTTAATCCCAGCACTTGGAAGGCAGAGCCAGGCGGATCTCTATAAATTCAAGGCCAGCCTGGGCTACAGAGTGAGTTCCAGGACATCCAGAGCTACACAGAGAAACCCTGTCTCGTTAACTGAATGAATAGATAAATAAATGAAGAAGAAAAAAAAAAGGAGAAAGGGAGGAAGCAGCACCTAAGGGCTCTTGAAGCTCTCCTTGCGCCCCCTGCTGGTGCTAAGCAGAAAAAAAAATTCCCACTTAGGCAAGAAATAATTCTGTTTCTTTTCTGGTGAAATTTAAACACACACACACACACACACACACACACACACACACACACACGACTATAACCCAGGGCCCAGAGAAGATTCATTCAAGGACAAACAACATGCTTTCCCCTTGAGTGGTTTCTTATAAGACCCCAGAGAGGTTTGGAGGAAACTGCTGTCAGAAGCTGGGGTGCACACTGGCTTTCTCAGGGGCTGTGGAAGAAGTCATTTAGATCCAAACTAGAGCCATGCTGTCAAGGGTAGGCATGAGCAGTTCCGTGGGAAGCCCCGTGAAGAGCCCATGGCTTAAACATCTGCCACCAGAGGGCTTGGCCCAAGATGGCAGCATCTGAAACTCCCTCTCTTTCATCCTCCCCATGCCTCATCTCTAGATCCTATCAGGAGAGGGAAACCAAACAAAAACACTTAGTGAGAAAACGAAGGGGGGGGTGAAGCGGAAGAGAAGTGAAATACCAGCCTCATGGTCCCTTCCTGCAAGCCGGGGTGCGAGGGGAGAACATAAGGATAGCACAAGGTGTGGTTGTTTTGTGTCTTGCGGCTGTTGGAGAGTTGAGTTACACCTCAGTGCTAAGTTGAGGTAGTTATGCTCATGGCATTGATGCCATTGTTACACTAAGTGGCCAAGAGGATCCTGGGTCATCAGGGTTTCATCCAGCAACACGACTCCCATCCAGCAAGTTTGTGTGTGTGTGATGTACCTGCACAGCTATGTGCAGGTGCGTGGACCCATGCTCGAGCATAGAAGCCAAGATGTGTGGTGTCCTGCTCTATCACCCTCTGCCTTATTCGCTTAAGATGGGTCGCTCACTGAACCTGGAGCTCAGCTGGCAGCCAGCAAACCCCAGACATCTTCCTGTCTCCACCTCCCAGCACTGGGGTTGTAGAAGCGTGTGGCCAGGTCTGGCCTTATGCCTGGGTGCTAAAGATTCAAAATTAGGTCCTCACGCTTGACTTCACCCACTGGCTCATCTCCCCAGTACCCTACTCAGAAAAGTGTTGAAGGGAGATGAGAGACACTAATGAAGTTGGCTCTCCATCATTGACTACATCCTTTATATGATGCTAGCTCGATTTCCTGGTTACATACCAACCTATAAAATTCATAAGTGTCTGCTTCCATTTCTGAAAATCTACAGAAACAACTGCCACTAAAATACTCAGAGGCAGGGTTGGAAAGATGACGTGACAGTTATGAGTATGTACTGTCCTTGCAGAGGATTCAAGTTTAGCTCCCAACACCCACATCAGGCAGCTCACAACCACCAATAACTCAAGCTCCCATGGCCTCTTCCAGACTCTGCAGGCCCCTGCACTCACACATGTGCATACCCACATATGCACATAATTAAAAATACAATCAATCTGGAGCTGAAGAGATGGTTCAGTGGTTAAGAGTGATTGCTGCTCTTCCAGAGGTCCTGAGTTCAATTTTCAGCACCCATGTCAGACAGTTCACAATGACCTGTAACTCCAGCTCTGGAGATCCAACACCTACAACCTCTATGGGCGACTGCAGTTATGCACCCACACAAACACATAGTTAAAAATAAAACAAAAAGCCAGGCAGTGGTGACCCATGCCTTTCATCCCAGCACTTGGGAGGCAGAAGCAGGTGAAGCCCTGAATTTGAGGCCAGCCTGGTCTATATAGTGAGGTCTAAGCCAGCCAGCATTACACAGAGAAACCCTGTCTAAAAAAAAAAAAAGAAAAGAAGTCTTTAAAGATCATAAATAAATACTACAAAAGGTAACTGGGTCCCACTTCTAAATCTCAATTTCTTTTTCATGTTAAAATCACATTTAATCGGTTTCTCTAAATTGTTGATGGTCTCAACCACTTACCTCAAGATATAAATAAAAGAATGGATAGAAAACCAAGACAGCAAAACCAGACAAAGGCAGATGTTCCTCTCCTGGCCCAGGTCCCCAGGCTGTGGGAGATGTATGAGGTGCCACCAAAACCTGCGGGGAAGAATCTATTTCTTTCTCTCCTCAGCCATCACACTGAGAAAATTCTCAAAAGTTCTTTCATGGTAAATTACCAAGTGTTAAGACATTTTTCTAGGATTTGGGGCTCAAAAAAAAAAAGGCTGTTTTTAATGAGAGAAGAATTCTGTGCACCAGACCACTGAATCAGAGGGAATTAAAGATGATAGATGACAGTGAGCTGGTGAGAGCAGGAAGAGGAGACATGGAAATGGAGGGACAAAAGTGGGGACCAGCAAGACGGCTCATCAGGTAAAGGTGCCTGTCGAAAGTCTGATGACCGGAGTCCCATCCCCGGAATATACACGGTGGAAGGAGAAAACTGACTCCTGAAAGCTGACCACACACATGCTTGAGGCATGCACACACACACACACACACACACACACACACACACACACACACACACACACACACACACACACACACACACAAAGTCGATTATGAACTAAAAGACAAACATGGGCTGGGAAGATAGTTCAGTGGGTAGTGTTTGCCTGCAAGCTCAATGACCTGAGCTTGATCCTGAGAAGCTATGTGATATATATAGACATATCTCAGGCTGTGGTGGTTCATGACTATAATCCCAGAGCTGGTGACACAGAAGCAGCCAGCCCTTTGGCACTGGCTGGCCAGCCAATCTAACCTATTTGGAGAGTTTGAGTTCCAGGCCAGTGAGAGCCTGTCTGAAAAAAATCAATAAGGATGGGGGTCGAGACTGTATGGACTGTTTGGTTCCCAGCATCCATCTCAGGCAGCCCCCAAATGCCTGTAACCCCAGCTCCAGAGGGTTCTGATTCCTCTGCCCTCCCAGGCACACACACATACGTATGATTAAAATAAGAAATGAGGTGGGGGCAGTGAGATGGCTCTGTGGATAAAGGTGCTTGCTGCACAAGCCTGATATCCTGAGTTCAAAACCCACATTGGGGAGGGGGGAGAACCAAGTCATCCTTTAACCACTACATGGGTGCCATGGCATGCACGCGCTCACATACACCATGTACACACTTTGCCTTAGTCAGGGTTTCTGTTGCTGTGACAAAACGTCACAACCAAAAGTGAGTTGGAGAGGAAAGGGTTCATTTAGCTTATGCTTCCACAGCACTACTTTCACACACATTTGCACGAACATACACATATGAGCACCTGCCACACACACGTAAGAAGTATCAACTTCCATTCAGGATTTTAAGAGGGGAAATACAATATAGACAAAAACATGTTTTTAATTTTTTTCAAATTTGTTTTGTTTTGTTTTTGTTTTTGTTTTGTTTTGTTTTTGTTTTTCAAGACAGGGTTTCTCTGTAGCTTTGGAGGCTGTCCTGGAACTCGCTCTGTAGACCAAGCTGGCCTCAAATTCACAGAGATCCACCTGCCTCTGCCTCCTGAGTGCTGGGATTACAGGCATGCGCCACCACAGCCCGGTAATTTTTTCAAATTTTTATGCATATTTGGCCTTGAAACATATCCCATGTGTGTGCCTTGATACCCACGGAGGTAAGAAGAGAGCATCAGGTCTCTTCAGACTGGAGTTTCAAACAACCATGAGGTGCCATCTGGGTGCTGGGAACTGAACCCGGGTCCTCTACAAAACTAGCCCATGCTCCTAACTGCTGAGCCATCTCTCCAACCTCAAAAGCAGAGATTTTTTTTTTTCTGCTGACTGCAAACTCTCTAAACTACTACAGTATTCTAAATTCCTAACTCAATGTGAGACCGTGATTCACAGCTCACCCACATTCTTAGTCCTTGAAGGATTGTTAGCTTGGAGCTGCTAACAGAGTCCACACAATATGTGAGAGGCTTACGGATCTGAGCAGTGGAGGAAAGCAAGCTTGAGACCACACTACAGAGCGATTCCCAATCTCATGGCTCCAGTAGTCATTTGGGGAATCTTTGGTGTTAGTAGCTCTGTGTTATGGTGAGGGGTGAAAGCCCACACCTCTCCCATCTCACCTAGGAGGACCTAGCCCTCCCCCTAACCTTGTGGACTAGGCAAGAGTGTAAAATGCAGGCCAGGGAGAGGTGAGCAGTGGCTGGCACAGTTACAGAAATGTGTGGCCGTCCACACAAAGCCAGGGACCAGCTTCTGCCCACACTGTTTTGTAATTTTAGGTCACCTCTCAACCCCCTCTCCATTACAGTTTGCATTTGGAAAAAAGCAAGTTTGCCACATTTTGTGACATAGAGACAAAGGTCACAGTTAAATCGACAGTGGGAGAGAGGGGACAAAAACCCCACAGCCTGATAACAAATAGCATGTGAGCATTGGCTGAGTAAGAAAACTGCAGAACTGGATAGACATAGTGTGTGTGATAGACATAGTTAATAAGTTTCCATATAATCAATAAAGAAAATTCTGAATCCCAAAGCAATCGGCTGAGTGAGGCGGCCATTCATAGCAAGGGCTATCTCCACTTCTCAATATCCCTATGATTTGGAGCTGGAGAGATGGCTCAGCAGTTAAGAGCACTGGCTGCTCTTGTAGAGGACCTGGGTTCAATTCCCAGCAACCACATGGCAGCTCACAATCATCTGTAACTCCAGTGCCAGGGGATCTGATGCCCTCTTCTGGCCTCCTTGGGCATACATGGGCAAATAAACACTAAAAAAATAAAAATAAAAAATGTTAAATCCTCATGATTTGTTACAGATTGTTTCTTTGGTTCCAGGGACACAGAACAAAGTGTAAGGACACTGGAGATGCTTTGGAGAGAGCTCTCCAAAGTGTGAGGATCTCCACAAAGCTGTCAAACTCTTCACCAGGAAGACCACAGGCCCCCTGCTGAGGGCACAGATGGGAGCATCTCAGCCCTGGATGTGAGGGAAGATCTCTGGTAAGGGACCCTGGGGATGGATGGAAGCCAGTGGTAGAAAGCACATGCTGCCTACTGCTGCCCAGGTCAGCCCCTCACTGGCACCGGCAGACCCTGCAGAGGCAGATTCTAGGATGTCCACGGGAAAGGATGGATGTGGCCACCCTGGGTCAGCCTGAAGTAGAAATCAAAAGCACAGACTCCCGTGACGGTACCTTACAAGGCCAGACTGAGCTGCCACCCGATTTGGTCCGTGCTGAGGGCCACCACTATGAGCAACAACTAGACAAGACCATCACGGCCAGGGTCAGTGTGCAGTCCTCACACTGGGCAGGAAATAGGGAGAAGAGGGGTGAGGTTGATAATTACGCCTGGAACAATACTCACTTCGCGCTAGTCACAATCCTGTCTACAGCGTACACTCCATAAGCTTGTATTCTCTGTCATAAAAAATAAAAATTAAGGACGGGACTAGAGCAGTGGCTATCGGTCCTTGCTTGTCACACAAGCACGAGACCTGAGTTAGTTCCCCAGCACCCCCACAAAAATCCAGGCACAGTGGCACACGCCCATAACCCTGGTGCTGGTGAAGTGGAGACAGGATCAAGTCAGTGGTTTTCTAGCCTAATCTAGTTGAAACAGGGAACTCTGGGCCAGGTGACAGACCTTGTCTCAAAAAGTAAGGTGGAAAACCAGCATGGTGGCTCACACAGTTCATCCCAGCACTTGGAAGACAGAGGCAGGTAGATCTGTGAAATGGTGGCCAACCTGGTCTACATAGTAAGTTCCAAGCCAGCCAGAGCTATATGGTGAAAAAAAGGGGAAACCAACTGAGGAAGACACCTGACATCAACCTCTGACCTGCACATGGAGACACACATACACACACACACACACACACACACACACACACACGCAAACGCACACTCACACAAACATACAACATACATACATACATATAGACCCCCAACATATATTTAGTTAATTTAATTGGCCTTTTTAGAAAAAGAATTGGTCAGTGAAAATCATGTTAGATCCACTTGCTGAGCCTCCCTAGCACACCGTGTCTAGCAGTTTTCCTCTGTGTGCCAGAGGGGCATGCATGCCATGTATGAAGACAGGTAAGCAACTTACTTAAGCACAGACATCATACTGGTCACGGCAGGTGTCACAGAAGCAAGGTCTGTTAGTTTTATTGTGTTATAATACTTACACAAAGCAAGGGTTCAAAATTTAACCATATTTTGAAATGATATTGCACATTGTTTCTTTTCACGGTGACACGAATATCTTCCAAATTGACAGGAAAGTCATAAAGGGGAAGGTGCTTTGGCAGAGCCGTCCTGTGCTCTGTAACCACCATCGTTTATAATAACTGCGCGTTACCACACTATGTCCTTCTGACACTTACTGAATTTTCACCAGGCGATCACTACACTAAATAAAATTCTGGAAATGTTCTGTTCCTTGTGTTATAATCCCAGCTCAAGAACAACAAAAATCTATGGTGTGAAAAGTAAATGTTCCAATGCTGTAATTTAAAGGACTACAGACACACACACACACACACACACACACACACACACACACACACACACACAGAGAGAGAGAGAGAGAGAGAAACTGAGACACAAGACAGCTTCCTCTCAGCTCCTGCTGAGATCTTGCTTTTTACTGAGACTGCAATCTGACTTGAATTTTTTTTTAAATTTTAGAATTCTTCTGTGTGTGTGTGTGTGTGTGTGTGTGTGTGTGTGTGTGTGTATGCGAAAGTACCCTCAGAGCTATCAGATCCCCCTGAAACTAGAGTTACAAATGGTTGAAGACCCAGCTGACATGGATTGTGGGAACTGAACTCGGGTCCTCTGACAGAGCAGAAAGTGCTCCTAACTGCTGAACCATCTCTCCAGCCTGAAATATTTATTAATGACTCTCCTTTTCCCACTTCCCTAGCTCTCTTCCTTCTTACCTCTCTCGAAAGCATTTGTTTGCTTGCTTGGAGACAGGGTCTCATGTATCTCGGGCTGGCCTTGAACTCACAATGTAGCCAAAGATGAACTGAGCTACGGATCCTCCTGCTGTAAACGCTGCAAAAAATTCCAGCCTAGGAAAGCATAAACAGGATCCCCAGAGCAAGCTAGCTAGTGGGACCAGCCACATCATTGAGCTCTGGGTTTGATTTAGAAACCCTGACTCAATGAATAAGATAGAAGAGTGACTGATCATGCCTGCCAAGCTTGATAACCTGAATTCCATTCCCAGGACCCACACAGTAGGAGAGAACCAACTCCTAATAGTTATCTCCTGAAGTACTCATCTGTACCATGGTATGAAGACCAGAGAGAGACAGCGAGAGAGAACAGGGTGCTGGAGAGATGGCTGAGGGGTTAAGAGCACTTGCTGCTCCTGTGGTGGACCCAGTTTCCATTCCCAGAGCCTACTTAGCAGCTCACAGCTGTCTATAGCCCAAGCTCCGGGGATCACAAAGCCTTCACCTGGCTTCTGCTGGCACAAGGTGTCACATGGTGCACATATATTTTGCCGACATATATGTGTAGGCAAACACTCCTACACATAAAATAAAATAAAATAGAAGTACTTCTAAAGAAATGAAATGCTGGGGTTGGGGATTTAGCTCAGTGGTAGAGCGCTTGCCTAGCAAGCACAAGGCCCTGGGTTCGATCCTCAGCTCCAAAAAAAAAAAAAAAAAAAAAAAAAGATAAAGAAATGAAATGTTTTCTATTAACAAAATAGTATCCTTAAACTTGTTTTATTTATAGGAAGAGTCTCACCACTATGAACAATTTGGGGATTTTTCAAAGTTATATCCCTGTAGCTCTACTGCTGTATCTCATCTCCAGCAAGATGAATCAAGACATTCATGTCCCAGCATCGCCAGGCAAAGCTCACCAAATTTGCTTCCCTGTCCCCACAGAGTGGGTCCCCTGAGTCCTGACACTGAGAACCACCAGCTGCTTCATTTGAACCTCAGCCACAGAGGTTTTAGCTCCTAAGCTCAACTCAAATGTTAAGATGCTCAGCTGCGTCTCCCTGAAGCTGCCCTAACAGGCCAGCCACTGGCTCCGTGGGTGCAGGCACATCAGCAGGTTTTCCCCGCCGTTCCATCCGCTCCGTCCTGCCGGTGAACAGCCACAGCAGTGACAGCAGATGCTCCGTCTGGTAAAGAACAGGCGCGTGATCAGAAAGTGCTCCTAGCTGAGTGCAGGAGGCATGAGGTATCCACACAGCCAGATGTTCTGGTTTTACAGTGACAGCCTGGCTTCCGTCTCTATGTCCCTGGAGCTCCTGCCCGAAGTAGGGGGGCAGAATCAAAAGGTTCAGACTTATGTCAACTTCCAGTTGGCTGTCAGGAAAGGGAACCATCTTTAAACGGCTTCCTGGTGTGGCATCATTCATCATGTCTAACCCAGGTCCCCAGACATGTGCAGCATGTTCATGTTAAAAGGCATTGTCGAAACCCAGGTGTGGTCGTGCACATACATAATCCCGATGCTTCAGAAGCAAGGGTGGGTGGATCCCTAGGATGCCTAGCCAGTGAGTTACAGATCAGTGAGCAACCCTGTCTCAAACAGCGACTAACACCTGAGGTTGTCTTCTGGGCTCCTGAACGCGCACTCACAGACAAAAAACATAAAAAAGAAAGGGAAAGGCACTTGGTGACGCTAAAAGAGGAAATCAGGTCTGAGGACTGTCTACACACTAAGAGGCAAAGCAGGGCCCCCACTGTGAAAAGCTTTACCATGAAGACTTGAGGCTGGGGATTTTCCTCCTCGTTGTAAAGCATTGACAAGCTGGGCTGAGAAGACAGCCAGAATAGAAAAAGGGCAGTGCTTACGTTAGCGGCCTGAATCCAGACATCAACCAAATATAGTTCAAGGTAGCAGCCATGAACCCCAAAGGGTCAGCCTGTCCCCCAGATCCTCAGAAGAGATGGCAGAAGCCGAAGCCTTGTCCTCTCACTACCTCAGGGCCATCTGCATCATCGCAGAGGGAACCCTGCTCAGGACATGGGAGCCACCTGCAGGCCAGGGAGAGAGATGCAGGCAACGCAGAGACCAAACTGCCCAGACAAGACACAGAATAATGATTCTTTCACTATTTCCCATCTGTTAATATCTTTCCCTTCTGATGTGAGGGGGCCGCAGAGAGAGTACCATGCATGCAATATGGGTATGTATTTATGAGTGTCTATATGTATGTGACTATGGGGGGGGGAGGTGTCTGCATGTATGTGAGTGTTTATGTCTGTGTGTATGCCTATGTGTGTGTAATATGTGTCTATATGTGTGAGGCTATGTGTCTGTATGTTTATCTGTGTTGAGTATGTCTGTCTCCGTGTGTATCTATGTGTGTATGTCTGCCTGTGTGTGTCTCGGTATCTGTGTGTGTATGTCTGCCTGTGTGTGTCTCCCTGTGTGTATATATATATTTGTGTATATCTATATGTCTGTGTGTGTGTTCCACAGCACACTGATATATACAAACGGATAACATGTATGTCAATATACTGATCCTTTCAATGGTTGGTGGCTTGTTTGGTTTTTATTTGTTTTCTTTTTTCCTTTTTTAAAGATGTGTATTATTTTTAGTTATGTATATTTTGTGTAGGTATGTGCTTTTGTGTGCAGGCGCCGATGGAGTTCCATTGAGGATGTCAGATCCTCTAGAGCTAATGTACAGGCAGTTGTGAGCCCCCTGACGTGGACACTGGGCCCTGAACTTGGGCTCTCTGTAAAAGCAGTCCCCACCCCCCAACCCCTAACACACTTGGAAGAAAGCGTTTCTTCATCTGCTGTGTGCCCTTGGACCACATTCCAGACTTGAAGTTGCTGGCCTCTTCCAAACACATGTTGTAACAGACTTTCTTCTTTCACTGGGCAGTGGGACTATGGGACAATTCATCCTGCTGTCCCAGGGGTAACCACTGCCAGATGCCCTCCAGGCGTTTTTTAAAGAAACTTAATAATTTTTTTAAAAAACTTACAAATAAATAAAAACATCACATACCAAAACTGACCAGACCCAACATCTACACAACCCAGTGAATGGGTATACAGTTACTATTGGCATTTGGAAAGGAAGCTATGGGGCTTCACATTAAAGTTTGCACTTTCACTATGAAATATATTTTATGCACTTATCCACCACCAAAACCAAAAACTCCATGACAGACTTAAACTAGAACAACAATTACCTTTCTGTCCTCTGAGAACTCACGGCCATCACCAGCATTCAGTCCTTGCTTCTCCCCTCATGGCTAGCTTTTTGGTCCTCTTTTTTGTTGTTTTCTTTTGTTTGTTTGTTTGTTTGTTTTTTCATGATGGGGTTTCTCTGTGTGGCCCTGGCTGTCCTGGAACTCTCTCTAGCCCGGGCTGGGCTAGCCTCAAACTCAGAGGTCCATCTGCGTCTGCCTCTGAGTACTGGGATTAAAGGCGTGGGCCACCACCCAGCAACTATTTTTTAAAGTGTTCAGTATCTCTAAGGGAAATGCAAATTAAACCTTCTTTGAGATACCATCTCACCCCCATTCAGAATGGCTATCATCAATAAAATCTGACAAGAAATATTGGAAAGGATGTGGAGAGAAAGGAACCCTTATTCACTGCTGGTAGGGAATGAAAATTGATACAGCCATCGGGAGATCAGGTTGGACATCTCTCTTCTTATGCCTACTTATGTATATGGGGGGTATATCTGAACATGAGTGCAGGTGCCCGCAGAGCCCAGAGGTGTCAGATCCCCTGAAGGTAGAGTTACCAGTGGTTGTAAGTCACCTCACGTGGGTGCAGGGGATCAAACTCAGGTCCTCTGCAAAAACAGTAATACATGCTCTTAACCACTGAGCCATCTCTCCAGCCCCTGCCTTCTTGTCCTAAAAGAGAAAACTTCAATGTGCTGAAGCTGTATCTGAACTTAACCTTGTCACCCTGTCTCCCTCGAAGACACCTGCTCCTCTCCAGCTGGACTCAACAGGTAAGTAAGTTTGAATCCATACTTGTGGAGCCTACTGGGATCTGTGTTAGCGGCTGAAGTCCATGCTGACAGAGCAAGCGAATCTTGCATGAACACATTGATGGTGCATACCAACCACCTCAAGTCCTTTTTAATATTTTTAGATGTTTATTTCGTCTACAAATGGCTGTTTTACCTGAAGGTTTGTCTGTGCATTAGAAGATGTCACATCCCCTGGAACAGATGGTTGTTGCCCTCATGTGGGTCCTAGGAACTGAACTCAGGTTCTGTGGAAGAGCAACAAGTACTCCTAAATCCTGAGCCTAAATCTCTCCAGACACACACACACACACATACACACACACACACACACACACACACACACACACACACACACACACACACCTATCCTTTCTAAGATTTTGCTTTTGCTGCTATGGTAATTATCTTATTTGGTACTTTCTGAATGATTAAGATTATGCTTTGAGGGTTGGGGGATGTCACTCAGTGATGGAGCGCTTCCCCAGCATGCATAGAGCTCATATTTTAAGTAAATTGCAAAGGTAAAGCTATTTTTCATCCTGTCTCTGCTGATTTTGATACAAAACTACCATGAAATTAAAATGTTCTATAAACACATACAAATCATATGTCCAAGGCCATGATGAAAGACCATTGGCCCATCTGATAGAAACATTCAAATTGATGTCAATTAAAACATCAACAAATCCAGATGGAAGATCTAACCATGTAGCCCTCTCTGGTGATTTCTCCACCGCTCAGAGAAGTGTCCCAGTAGCCATACAAAACATACATGTGCTGTTTCCAAAAGGCTCCCAAAACAATTCAGATTAAAAGCAGTAGGAGACGTACTGGGGGTCCATGACAAGCCTGTAACTTAGACATGACCTGTGTAAGAATGTCCACCAGTAAAAGCTGTCAGAAGGAATGACCCTAATGGCAAAATTAAGATCACACTGTAAAAAACTGTTCAAGTCATGGTCCATAGATTGCAGTGTTACAGCCCCACCCCCAACTCACAGGTAGAAAGCGAACTCCTAAGGACAGGGCATTTGGAGACGTCATCAAGATGGATCCCTTAGGGACAAAGTCAGTGACCCTTGGAAGGAGATCAGAGGAGTCCCTTTGCCCCGTCAGCCACGCGGGAACACTGCCACAGCTGCCCACCAGTACACAAGACTCTCTTTTAACTATTGACCAGCTCCGCCCATTCCTTGTACAAAACTGGCAGATTCATGATACATTATGGACAGCCACAATCAGCCTCATCCTCCTCATACACCCATACCCTTCGGTTCCTGTTAAGCTAACTGGATGTTTGCCAGGAGTCTTTGGTGTTTGTTACCAGCCCTGGTGGTGCCCTGTGACCTGAGTGGGGATTAGCAGCAAGCAGAATGCCTCCCTTCAACGATGTTCACATCCGGATGTCCGGAATTTGCGTACACATTCCCTTAGATGACAACAGGTCCTTTGCGAGTGTTTATGGTGAAGGACCTTAAGATGGATTACCCAGGCCACGCAGTCTTTTCCTATAAACCTGTAAAGAATGAAGGCCTTTCCCATCTGTAGCCAACCAGAGAGAAAGGTGATGACCCAGAGGTCATTAAAGATGGAGGAAGAAGCCAGGTGCTTAAGAACAGAAGTCTCGCTGGGCAGTGGTGGTGCACGCCTTTAATCCCAGCATTCAGGGGCAGACAGACTTCTGTGAGTTTGAGGCCAGCCTGGTCTACAGAGCAAGTTCCAGGACAGGCTCCAAAGCTACACAGAGAAACCCTGTCTCAAAAAACCAAGGTGGGGGTGGGGGGGGGGGGTTCCCTCAAAGCTGGAAAAGGCAAGAAAACGGACTTCTGCAAAGCTTCCAGAAAGGCCACAGCAGTCCTGCTGACGCCACTACGTCATCCCAGTGAGACCCGCATCAGACTTACCACCCATTCCTGCAAAAGATCAGGACTCTGTTACCCGTGACTCAAAAGTGTGTGCCACCTCTGGTCTCTCAGCCTCTGAAGCCCATCAGGCCTCTCTAAACCATCTGCCATGCTCTGGATTTCAATGTTCACTCCCACAAGTCGCTCGCTTTGATCTTGAGAGGCAGCTTGATTGCTTTATGAAGTAGAAAGCCAGGCATGGAGGAGGCAGTGGTCTGCAGCTGCATCTCCACCTGATGGTTATTGATCCCGCCTTGGTTCCAGGTGACAGCAGCTTCTGTTTGTGCAGCTGTTCCCGGGGCTCCTCAGGGTGACGGATCTGAGGCTGAGGAGCTTCTTTTCCCACCCTGTGCGGGTGTGAGCGCTCTGCCTTCCACACAGTGTCAGCAAGCCCACTTTCTCTCCTTCAGGGCTCCCAGGTTCTGTGCTGGCAACAGAAGCCTGTACCAGGCTGGCAGAAGGGCCCGGTGGAGAGTTGTGGTGGCAATGGGGTGAAGCCAGTAAGACTTGGCGAGCTGTCTGCCAAATCAGTCCCTGAAAGAAGTTCACTGTCACCTTGGTCTGACTGCAGATAGGTCCACTGCTGCTGTGTGTCACCCCAAAGCAGATCACCTTATACGGTGCATCCAAAGTGTGGGACAAACACTTTGCGGGCACTCTCCATGTCACAATGACCTCAGCGCTATGGTGTAAACATAGATATATTATTACTATCCGAGACCTCCAGGGGCAAAGCTCACCCGTAAGTATGTCTATTACCAAACCTGCAAGCTCCCCTTCCCAGGGTTTATGGAGCGCACAAAACTCTACATCAAATAAGGGAGAAGAAACGGATGTGAACCAAGGCACAAGCCTTGAATTAGAGCACAAGGAAGGCAGAGGCAGGTGGATCTCTATGAGTCTGAGACCAGCCAGATCTACATAGTGAGTTCCAGGACAGCCATGAGTATATAGCAATATAGCAAGATCCCATCACAAAAAATAATAATAGTAGTAGTAGTAATAATAATAATAACTAATGAAAATAAAAGTATTAGTGAATACTCACTTCACTCATGGGGCTAATTCACAGAATGTAGCTTCTAATAAATATCTTTTGATGTAAAAAAAAACCACATATATATCACTGAAAAACAAAATATTAATTCTGATGGTTCAGTTGGCTTTGCCTATTCTTCTTTCTATTCAGGACCAAGTTAAATTTTTTTTTACATATATGCATGAGTATATGTGCACATGCATGCAGATGCTTTTGAAGGTCAGACAGGGACATCACATTCCCTGGAGCTGGAGTTAGAGGTGATCATGAGCTACCAAATGTGGATGCCAGGGACAGAAATCTGGTTTTCTGCAAAAGCAGTACACTTCCATGTTGTGTAATAGAATATTTAACTATGTAAAGATGTGTTGCTGTTTCACCTTGCCTACCTAAGGCACCTGATTGGTCCACTAAGAAGCTGAACATGCAGTAGCTAAGCAGAGGGGGAATAGGCAGGGCTAGTCTGCAAAGAGAAAAGGGGGAGCCAGACAAACAGACATACAGGAAAGCAGGATGGGCAGTACATAGATGAGGAAAAGAAAAAAAACCTTGGGGCACCACATGGATTAATAAAATTGGGTTAATTTAAGTTCAAAAGTGGGAAAAGCTAGCTAGAAACAAGCCTAAGCTAAGGCCAAGCATTCATAATTAACAATAAGTCTCCATGTCATGATTTGGGGGGTAGCAGTCCAAGAAAGCCAACTACACTTTTAACCACTATGATATCGCTCCACTCATCCAATCCCCTTTTTGTCAGATACAAATATGTTTACCCAAGGGGATGGAGAGACAGTTCATAGGTTGAAAGTGCTTGCTGCTCTTCCAGAGGGTCTAGGTTTGATTCCCAGCACCCACATGGCAGCTCACACCCATCTGTAACTCCAGTGCCAGAAGATCTGATGCCCAGCTGGGCAGTGGTGGTGCATGCCTTCAATCCCAGCACTCGGGAGGCAGAGGCAGGCGGATCTCTGTGAGTTCGAGGCCAGCCTGGTCTACAAAGCATTTCAGGAAAGGTGCAAAACTACACAGAGAAACCCTGTCTTGAAAAAAAAAAAAGATTGGGGATTTAGCTCAATGGTAAAGTGCTTGCCTAGCAAGCACAAGGCCCTGGGTTTGGTCCTCAGCTCCAGGAGGGGGAAAAAGCCCTTTTTAATAAAGGATGAGGCTGTTGGGTATTGACTGAGGCCCTCCCAAAGCTACTCAGTGTTTCTGTCTTTCTTCTGATTGTCTAACTCTCTTTCTATCTGATATTTTCTCATTCCTCTCTCCTCCACCTAAGAACTCTTCAAAAGGTGGGAGCTGGACCCCCACATTACACCTATTCATATTCCCAAGACACACGCACACTTTCCATAGCACACTCAACAAGGGTCCTACTTCGTGTCCCAATGTTCCCCAGGCTGGGTCCACAGGCTCACCTTACTTTCTTCCCAGCATACACAAGTCCTATCTATATTTTTGTCCAGCAGTCAACTTCTTTCCAAAGATAAGATATTGAAACATCATTCATTTCCTGCCGTACAGACTTGAGGATTGTCTCATCATCCCCGCAGACTCTCTGACCCTTAAAGTCAAAATCCAGAGTGACTTTGGTTGCAGTCAATCACATGAAGGTCACCAGCTTTATTTGTCTATTTTGCTCAACGACTCGGATGTTCTCCTGGCAGTTGGCCAGCCCTTCCTGTCTTATCGCCCTCTCTACAGTAAGACTGTCGTTTGTGGCTCCTAGGGCTACAGGACACCTTGGGTTGGCCAGGAGTTCAGATGGCATCTGGGGAACCACATTGTTTCCTTTTGATTAAAAACTCCAGCAAAGCAGATGCTTGGGGAAATTGAGGACAAGGAGCAATGAGCTCCCCCCGCCCCCCCCCCCCCATGTGGGGGAGTATATACCACTTTACTCTGGGTTACTAACTCTCAAAAGAACAAATTGTTTTCTTCTTCCTTTTTGGGTTTGTTTTGGTTTGTTTTGTTTTTGTTTTTGTTTTTGTTTTTGTTTTTCCGAGACAAGGTTTCTCTATATAACAGTCCCGGCTGTCCTGTAACTCCCTCTGTAAGACCAGGCTGTCCTCGAACTCACAGAGATCCACCTGCCTCTGCCTCCAGAGTGCAGGGATTAAAGGTGTGTGCCACCACCACTTGGCCAGCCTGTCTTCTTAAGTAATTGTTTCCCAGAGTAACTTTCTCCACACTAGAGTCTCAGGAGGCCAGAGGGACAATCCTCAGCATTTATCACAAGCTGCTCTCCCGTGAAGCACACACAAGCCCAGGCGAGTCCAGTTCCTCTGTCTCCAGCCCTTCTGTCCTGGGATTGAGTTTCTGGAGACACCTGTGAGAAACAGTCTTCACAGTTTAGGGAAAAAGATGAAATATTTTTACCAGGTTATCAGGATAAGCTGTAAAATGCACCATACTTCCTCCTAGTCCGCTGAAATCTCACACCCCGAGAAGCTCCCAAGCAGTCACAGCAGCTCAGAGCTCCGAAGCTAAGGGAGAACTCTAAGAAATCACTTTCTTGTTCAAAGAACCCGAGCAGCAGCATTTCATCCCGGAATGTCTAGGGAATGGTTTCTGTCAGAACATGGTCCAAGAATGAAGCCATGTGAGAATTCTGAGTGCTTGTGAGAAAATGCCAAGAAAACGAAGAGTCTGTGACCTCGGTTTCTTCAAAACACAGAGTTGGGTTTTTTTTGTTTTTTGTTTTGTTTTTGTCGGAGCTGAGGACCGAACCCAGGGCCTTGCGCTTAGCTAGGCAAGCGCTCTACCACTGAGCTAAATCCCCAGCCCCCCAGGAGTTGTTCTTAGAATGTGTTTTTAGGCTCCTCCCAGGTATAAGCAGATTAGGAGTGAATTTACCTCAGATAACTCATTATTCATTACTCACTGTTGTGACTGTTAGGCATTCTCAACAAATCCTCCCAAGAGCTTTATTGGAAAGTGTGAAGGAAGCAAGCAAGGTCACCGCATATACAACCACATGTGGCTAAGTGAGACACAAGCACAGGCACTCTGATCCCAACGCCTCTGACGTGATCAGACCTTAAGAGAGCGCAGACAGGCCAGTCTCCAGAGAGGATGTCACAGCTGGGCCTTTCTGTAATGTGTATCAGCACAGTTGTGTTGACTGCTAGTGCACATTTTTTTTGTGTGTGGGTGTTTCCCTGCGTATATGTCTGTGCACTATGTGTGTGCCTGATGCCCACAGAAGCCAGAAGAGGGCATTAGAGCCGGGCGGTGGTGGTGCACGCCTGTAATCCCAGCACTTGGGAGGCAGAGGCAGGTGGATCTCTGTGAGTTCGAGGCCAGCCTGGTCTACAAAGCAAGTTGACAGCCTCCAAAGCTACAGAGAAACCCTGTCTCGAAAAAAACCAAAAGAAAAAAAAAGAAAAAAGAAAAGAAGAGGGCATTGGTTCCCCTAGAACTGGGATCACAGTTGTGAAGTACCATAAGGGTGCTGGAAACCAAGCCTGGTCCTCTGGAAGTGTAACAAGTTCTCTGCAGAGCAAATACTAACTCTAGCCCATACTAACATAGACTTAGCATAGGACCCCTCCCATCCGCTGAGGAAGGAGCCCAAAGGCTTACTACAGTTTCTCAGGTCCACCTCGAACTTTAGAAAAAGTTGCCCCAGAGGACAGGGGAACCCATGGCTGATTATTAAATTAAAACACAAATATAATAGTAATAATTTTTTTAAAAAAGAATAAAAAAAAAAAGTTGCCCACCGGATGATAACTGCATGGGATACGTGGCCCTGATCTCTCCAGCAACAACCAGTCCCTGACTTATTCAGTCTACCTACGTGCACCTATGTGCCTATTCCATGTTCTGGGGAAATTTTTGTCACTTGTTCCCACAGGCTTAAAGATTAACATTAGTGTGTGTGCAAATACTAACGCTAGCCCATACTAACATAGACTTAGCATAGAACTCACACACACACACACACACACACACACACACACACACACACACACACACGCCATATGTGTGCAGATACCTGGAGGCCACAAGAGGGCATCAGATCCCTGGAACAGGACTTACAGGTGGCTATGAGCCACCCAGTGTGGGTGCAGGGAACAGAACTCAGGTCCTCTGCAAGAGCAGTGGCATTCTTTAACTACTGAACACTCCCTCTAACCCTGGTTCCCATAGGTTTCCCCTCCTCCTCCCTCCAAGAACATGATTAACACAGATATTCCATTCACCAACCAATAGTGATTGGTTCCATGAAGGGGCATGGGTCACCCCTCCCCACACCAGTCAATCTCCCTTGTGCCTTCCTGCTGTTAAAGAAGAGAATCTTTTGTCACAGGTATCAAATTAGAAAAGCATGAATTCAAGGCCCCACTTTACATCTTTCCCAACACGAAGAGTCTCAGACTGAATGAACACGCATCTGTCAACAGCACTGAGCCATGGAGCCCACACCTGTACCCAGCTGCACACCTGGCCTTTCTAGGTCAGTCTGCAAAGTGCTTCCTTTCAGTACGCTGGGTGAGGGGGTTTCACTAGAAACCCCCTGGAGCAATTAACAAATGCTGAAGGGCTTGGCTCAGCCTTACTTTCCGTTTTGAAAGAGCAGAACCAGCCCGCTGGGTTCTTCTTCATTCACAGCATTTCCAGACAGATGCCAGCCCGAGAGCCTGTTCTGCACCGTGCTCAGCTCTACCAGGAGGCAAGCACACTCTCCAACACCACCAGCTAAGGGGAGTTTAGAGAGGCACAGGGAGGCAGCCAGGAAATATTGAACTTGCCACCTAGGCAAGTCTGGGGAGAAATGATTTTCTGAGCAAGCCAATGATTCAGGTTAAATGGGGCATGACAAGGATTGCCTCCAGGATGCTGCCTGTGGGGGAGACGTGGAACGAGACACTCTAAAGTGATTAACGCTGAGTGATTCGTCCTGCAGATGTGGGATTGAGACAGTGCTTAAAGGGGATTTGTCCCTGGCGTTTCTTACCAGCATCTCCTGACCCATCTGTGCTTCCGCAGTGAGCTTTGCAAGGCTGGAATCCTGTGGCCACTTCCACTTGCCCCTCTGGGATTATGCAAAACCAAGTACTTTGTTCGACCCAAGCCTGGGTCTCTTTAAACACTCATTAATGTGGTCCACTTGTAGACAGGGTTATCATAAACCATCCATCCCGGTACACAAACCATCCACTGATGAATTGTTCTCTTTACTGTTGGGGAGAACACAAGCATTTGTGGGCACAAACAAATGTGTTCGTTGGAAGACCACCTGGGAGCTGAGCTCATTTCAGAGTTGTGTAGCATAAGGCTCTAATCAGAAAAGTACGGAGTCCTATAAGAGAGAAACACGTGAGCAGCCCTGTCTACTGGCCTGTCAAAGAATGTGACTTCCATCCTTTTTTTGTTTGATTGATTGCTTTTTTGGATTGATTTTATCTACAGCAGTGTTTTGCCTGCATCATCATGTGTGCCTGCAAAAGTCAGAAGGGGCTGGATGCCCTGGGATTCAGGGTCAAGAGTTTGGGATGGTCATGAGCCATCAGGTGGGTGCTGGGAAGAAAAGTCGGGACCTCTGGAAGAGCATCAAAAGCTTTTTTTTCTTTTTTTCCGAGATAGGGTTTCTGTGTGTAGTTTTGGTGCCTGTCCTGGACCTCGCTCTGTAAACAAAGCTGGCCTCGAACTCACAGATATCTGCCTGGCTCTGCCTCCTGAATGCTGGGATTAAAGACGTGCACCATCACCACTGGCCCTTGAAATATGACTTTTAACCAAAGAGCATGGAATGGAAAGGTTCAATTTCCTGAAAGGTTTACTATACCGAATGTCATAGAAATTCTCAACAGTTTCTGCAGAGACCACAGCTCTTCCACAAACTGACATCATGCCAATGACCCTGAACTCCAGGCAGATAAATGGAAGGACTTACAGAAGGTGTTTTATGACCAGTCTGTTTCAAGGATGGGCCTGAGAAAGTAGCTAATATTGGAGTCCATTTTAGAGGGGCTACAGGGCTGCTCAGCTTGTCCAAGTTTGCTGTACAAGCACAAAAAGCTAAGATTGATCCCTAGAACCTACATAAAAAGCCAGACGTAGTGATATGGACGCACAACCAGTGCCAGGAGGTGGAGACACAAGAAACCCCAAGGTTTGCTGGTTGGCCAGCCTAGTGGAGTCAGAAAGCCCCAAGTCCCAGGGAGAGACCCTGTCTTGAAAAAGAAGCCAGCCAGTGGTGGCGCAGGACTTTAATCCCAGCACTGGGGAGGCAGAGACAGGCGGATCTCTGTAAGTTCAATGCCAGCCTGGTCTACAGAGTGAGTTCCAGGAAAGGCGCAAAGCTACAGAGAAACCCTGTCTCAAAAAACCAAAAAAGGAAAAAGAAAAGTAGACTGGGCTTCCGAGGAACACCTGAGGTCACCTCTGGTCTCCAGATGTGGGCACACACGCCCATGAACACACACGTCCATGTAGAACCTTATAAGCCACAATGTTCCAACACAAACAGTGAGACCATTAACTATCTCTTCACTCTCTTGCTTCTCTGGATATGGAGCTGGACTGGTCTGTCAGGGGAGAGTTCTCTGCAGCTGAGGCATCAATTGTGTGAGATCAGGGACCCATGGTAACTGAAGCTCCTCTGGATTCTTCAGACTGCAGCCCAGGGGCTTCGAAGAGCCATTCAAAGTGGACAAGAGAAGGCTTGCTTGGATATTTGGAGCTCATAATTAAGCGGCAAGGACACTGGCCCACCCACATTAGGGAGTGAACGAAGAACAGACACAGCCGGGGTTCTGTTTGCATATACGAGTCACAGACCCAGACGACCAGCTGTGTACACTCAAGAGACAAAGGCCGTGAACTAAAAAAGGGCCCAAGCTGTTTCAGAAGAAAACTCCCAGGCGGGGTTAGAGCTTCCTCATTTCAAATGAAATCTGAGGGCTGGACAGACAGGTCAACAGTTAAGAGCACTTGATCTTGCCAAGTGCCCAGGTTCAGTTCCTCGTACCCACACTGGACAGTTCCCAACTGCATGGAAGTCAAGTTCCAGATGGATCTGCTGCCTCTGGCCTGTGTGGGCACCTGCACTCATGTGCACATACCCATGTACATACAAATAATTGAAAATAGCCAAGCAGTGGTGGTGCACGTCTTTGATCCCAGCACTCGGGAGGCAGAGGCAGGTGGATCTGAGTTCAAGGCCAGCCTGGTCTACAGAATGAGTCTAGCCAAGGCTAAAAAGAGAAGCCCTGTCTTGAAAACAAAAACAATTACAAAAAGAGATATCTGAATGAACTAAAAACATGCATTTAACACCCATTCCCAATTGTATTCTTCTAGTAGACAACTGTCCACCTGTATCTGTGAAATCCTTCCCATCTGATAGATCCATTATTCTGTTCACCACAATGACCCCAGCATCTAGGTATGCCTGGCACATAGCAGTAGCTCAATAGTATTTACTGAACAAATGAATAGAGAAGTAAGAATAATAAAAACCCAAATACTCTGCAGATTGCTAGAGTATTTTTTTAAAGACTTATTTATTATGTATACAGTGAGTAGTCAGCCTGCAAGCCAGAAGAGGGCACCAGATCTCATTGTAGATAGTTGTGAGCCACCATGTGGTTGCTGGGAATTGAACTCAGGACCTCTGGAAGAGCAGCCAGTGCTCTTAACCTCTGAGCCATCTCTCCAGCCCGAGTATTAAAACTATCAAAAAAGACATTTGAAATTGAACCTGAAGAGACTACATAGAAATATATTCTGCACTCCCCCAAACAGGAAAGAGTACTAAAAAGATGTAACAGAGGCTGGAGGACAGCTTGAAGGTCAAGAGCACTGGCTGCTCTTTCTGAGGACCTGGGTTTGGGTTTCAGCACCAACATGACAATTCACTGCCTGTAACTACAATTCCAGGGGATTTGGCACCCTTTTCTAGCTTCCAAAGACATTGCATTCATGTGCACATACACAGACAGGCATACACACACCTAATTTAAAAATACATGCTGGGCAGTGGTGGCGCACTCCTTTAATCCCAGCACTTGGGAGGCAGAGCCAAGTGGATCTCTGTGAGTTCGAGGCCAGCCTGGTCTACAGAGCGAGATCCAGGACAGGCACCAAAACTATACAGAGAAACCCTGTCTCAAAAAACAAAACAAAACAAAAAACAAAACACACATCAATCTTCTAAGGAGTAGACATAATGTAAGAGCACAAGACTGAACACATCAGTGCAATGCAGTTACAGGAAGGCGGTCTGGTTGAGGTGAGGAAGCAATGGACTGCCTGTTGACTAGTTATGGGGCTGTGTTGGAAGACAGTACCACCCACTGCCCTCAGGATTATACTGCCTCCTTCCTGGGAAGAAAGAGCAAAGACAGAAGGCAGCTGCTTTGATGATCTCAAGGCAGATTCAGCTTGCTCTTCTCGGACTACTCCGGTTTTGTGGAGACTGTCCGACCTGAGGCTGAATCGTTTGTCCGAATTCACTCTCTGCCTGTCCAGTTGTCATGAGTGGGCCCTGAATCCTGGTGTCATCTGGAAGAGGATCCTCGGGGTTACAGCAGGCCTGACTGAAAGATTGCTCCTGTGCTCTCCGCTACTGCCCACAGCCTCTTCTAGGTAAAACCCCTATGCCAGTGGCTCTCAACCTTCCTAATGCTGCGGCCCTTTAGTACAGCTCCTCATGTCTTGGTGACCCACTACCATAAAACTATTTTTGTTGCTACTTCATAACTATAATTTTGCTAGTTATGAATCGTGATGTAAATACCTGAGGTCGTGACCCACCGGGTGAGAACCACTGCCCTATGCCATCGACCTCACCTCTCTCTGAGTTGGGCACATTTGTTGTGTGATAAGCTATACCATGACAGGGCCACCAAGAAGGCAGTGCTGTGGCCTGTGCCCAATGAGAATTCAGGCCTTTCATAAACAGAATTAAAGATGAAATATGCAGAGTCCAACAAATGGACCACAGAATCCTCCTGCTCAAATCCACGGTCACATCCACCCAGACAGGACACTAATCATGCTCCAATAAAAATATAAATGATTGCCTTTGTGCCACAATTCAGCTTAAAAGCCAAGAAACATCCATCAGCTACCCTGGCAGAGTCGGCAGGAAAATGACAGAATTGCTGTGCCATTATGCCAGCAGCACACAGGAAGTGCTCCCATTATTCCAGTGAGTCATTTGAATACGCAAAGCAGCAGGATCCTTAACAAAGTGAGCCCCTCAGAAAGCACTGTTCCCATTGATTGCCTAAACTAGAAACTTCAAATGCTCTCCATCTTGGGACCGCATCAGAATCACCCGGCAGCTGGTTTAAACACCGATCGCACTGCTCTAGGGAGACGGGCCAGGCTCCAGTGAGAGAAGCCTGGGCCAGGCGGGTCTCATGCAGTCAGGGTCTCATGCAGTCAACGTCACTAACACCTCAGTAGCTCAGTCTCGACTGTGCCAAGCCAAACTTCTAGGCTGCTGTCTTAGTCTCCTTGGTGCTTTTGTAACAGGATGCCTGAGAGCCGACCACTTATAAAGAAAAGCACTTACTGCTTACAGATCCGGAGGCTGGGGACCTCTGAGATCACAGAGCCATATGGACTCATGGCCTCCACGTTGCGTCTGACCACAGTTGATGGAGGGAGGGTAGGAGCTCAACCGCCCAGCAGCCAGCACTTTCATCATCAACATGAGTCTACTGGTGAGGATGGTCTCATGACCCAAACAGCTCCAGCTAAATCCCGCCTAATACTGCTCCACAGCATGAACTTCTGGGGAGGACACATTGGAAGCCATAGCAGGTTGGTGTTTTTTTAAAGATGTATTTATTTATTATATATACAGTGTTTTCTGCCTGCACACCAGAAGAGAGCACCAGATCTCATTACAGATGGTTGTGAGCCTCCATGTGGTTGCTGGGAATTGAACTTGGAAGAGCAGCCTTAACCTCTGAGCCATCTCTCCAGCCCCCCACAGCAGATTCTTAACCTCTAATGATTGGAGAATTCCCACCGATTCCAAAGGCTATCTTGGGGTTCTCTAAGGAACAGAATAGAGAATGAATGTATTATAAGGGGGCCTATTAGACTGGCTTACATTATAGTCTGGGTACTCCAACACTGGCTGAGGCCAACACTCTGGTTGTTCAGCCCATTAGAAAATGTCAGCAGTCCCAGCTGGGCACTGGAGGCCTGGGGATTCCTGGAGACCTCTGGTCTTCAGTCGACATTGGAAGGCCCAATATGCTTCAGCAACACAACAGAAGTGCTTGCCAGAAGTGAAGGCAAGCAGCCAAAGGCAGTTCTTCCACATCCTTTGATATGGGTCTTCCCACTTCAAATAACCTGACCAACAAATTCCTCATAGGAATGCCCAGCAGCTTGCTTTATAGTCCAATTCCAAGAACCCAGTTGACAACCAAGATTAGCCCTCACAAGGGCACTTGCTGCTTCCAAGGTTCACTTACCCAGTGAGGATGGAGTGTCCCCAGAGTGAGTTATCTCACAGAAGTGCCCACTGTGAGAACAGGATCTCAGATGCTTTGCTCCATGGCAGATAGAAAGACACTTCTGACAGCATCTTCAGAACCCACCTCTCCCCCGATGAACCCGAAGCTTGTGTTAGGACTCTCAGCCCCTGGTACAGGGACAGAACTCTTGCCGGCAGTAACCCTGACAATCTTGGGGGGTTTAAGGACTGGCACAGTGAAATGAATGACTTAGATTGAAGTCGTTCTGTAAGACATGAACTACACACTTCCCAGTGACTTCCCAGTTTCTCAGCTACAAACCAGGTCAACCACCACCTCACACACAGCACACCACTTCTAAATTAGTGAGTGTGTGCTGGCTTGAAACTGCTCATAAATGAAAGCAGATGTTGGGGAAATTTGCAGTTCTCCAGACACCAAGACTAGCATGCATCTCAAGGCTAAGGCAAGTAATTCCTGCAGTGATGACTCTGGAATTGTTGGTGTGGCTGCGCTGGTTTCCAAAAGCCTTCACATCCCTGCATTTGCTGCCTCAAATCCACCAATCACAGAAGACCACCTGTCATTTCAGAATCCCTAAGTGTCCACTCCCATCCAGAAAACTTCAACTCCTCCAAAACAACATCCCCTTTCCCTGCTGGGTTCTTCCCTTGAGTGAGTACGCTTACAATGAGCATCAGCTACACACCCAGACATCCTACACGCTGTTTAGGACAGAGCTCGAAGCCATGTGCCAGGAGTTATCAGATCAAAGTCCTTTTTCTCAGGGGCCTGGAGAGATAGCCCAGTGGTTAGGAGCACTGGCTGCCTCATCCAGAGGACCCAAGGTTCAGTTCTCCAATTCCAGGGATCTGACGCCCTCTTCTGCCCTCCGTGGGTACTGACACAGGCAGAACACCCATACACACAAAATCTGTAAACAAACTCAGAAAGTCTTACTATTAAGTCATTTTATATTTTTGGAAAGAAATACTTATGTGAAATGTTTTTCCCACACTCACTTCAGTTCTGTGCCGTCCCCCAAACTGACTGTTCTCAGGGCCAAGCAGTGGGCTCCCAAGTCAGCAAGGCAGAAAGCTCAGGTCCTGACACTGTACCATTTTTGAAACACACTCATATTAAAACAAAAGCATAGTATGTAGTGAAAAAAAACGCTTCCCCTTGCAGACCACTGCCCTTCGTTAATGATACCAGTTACAAACAGGCCATCTTTATCGATGAGAACACCAAGACAGGGCTGCACAGACGTCTTAGCAGTTAAGAGCACTTTCTGTTCTTGCAGAGGACCCAGTTTCAATTTATGTAATTAAACTTAATTAAGAGTGAAGGAGCCGGGCGGTGGCGGTACACGCCTTTAATCCCAGCACTCGGGAGGCAGAGGCAGGTGGATCTCTGTGAGTTTGAGGCCAGCCTGGTCTACACAGTGAGTTCTAGGAAAGGCGCAAAGCTACACAGAGAAACCCTGTCTAGAAAAACCAAAAAAAAAAAAAAAAGAGTGAAAGGAAAAACAAGCAGCAAGGTCTCCCAAGGCTGGCCAGAGGCAGATCCACATTTTCACTACCTAACAACGAAATGAGAGATTGGGGGCTGGCGAGGCAGCTCAGTGGGTAAAGGTGCTTGCCACCAAGACTGGGGATCTGAGTTCCCCAACTCCCTTAAGCTGTCTTCACATGTGACACACCCACCCACACTCGGACACACAAAACAAGTAAATGTTAACAAAAACAGAAAGGTGTTAGCATGGCGCACACCTTTAATCCCAGAAGTCAGGAAGCAGAAGCAGGCAGATCTCTGTCAGTTCAAGGCCATCCTGGTTTACACAGAAAGTTCCAGGCCAGCCAAGGATACAAACCCTGTCTCAAAAAACGAAATAAGAAAGATTAGACATTATTTCTTAACAATATAATCCTAAAGCTTTATTATTTATTCTAAATTGAATATTTAAAATTCAATATACAAGCTTAATACTCTTTGTTTGTTTGTTTTTTCGAGACAGGCTTAGCTTTGTACACCAGGCTGGCCTCGAACTCACGGAGATCCACCTGCCTCTGCCTCCCGAGTGCTGGGATTATGGGCATGCGCCACCACCGCCCAGCAAGCTTAATATTCTTAACATAGTCATAATGTAAAAACTACCAAGAAGTATGAATCATGTATTTCCCTTTAACTAACTATACCTCCTACTTATAATGTGTATAAAGAGTCTCTTCAAAGGAGCAGACACATACTTTTGCTTAGGACCTTTAAATAGGAAACAGGATAGAGCATGCCCTGCATCTTGCCCAAGGAACACAGTAGAGCTGACCCTATTGGCAAGGGTGTAGGTGAGCTGGGCCTGAGGGTGAGAGCCAGAGCTGACCCCACCCCACTCATCTGCCATGTGGTAGCATGGGTAAGAAAAAGACGCCATCCACCACAGCTCCCACCTCCACCCCCTGCCACCTACAGCAGGTGGGAGAGTTGGCCTGGAGTTGGGGGAGGAGGAACAAGAGCAGGAGAGCTGGTCCTGCACCTCAGCAACTGCAGCACTTGGGAGAGCTGGTCCTGCACCTCGCCCTGGTGGTGTGCATGCAGGTGAGCCGGCCCCCTGGGCGTGAGTGTGAGAACTGGTCCTACTCCCGGCTGTCTGCTGCAGTGGGTGAACTGCCCGGGGCAGCGCAGAGAGCTCACCCTGCTGGTGTTGATGAGGGGAGGCTGGCAGGCAGACCAACCCATCTACCACCCAGGTCCAGGACCAGGGCTATAAGCAGCCCACCCTAACACCCACCTCATCTATGAACTGCTGGAGCATGTGATGGGCCCAGATCTGCAGATCCAAAGCTGCAGGATCTCCATGACACAGGGCAACAACAGGATGTCCAAGGAGTCCCAGTGAGGGCCCAGTACTGAGGGTGCAGCAGAAACCAGAGGCCTTGAACCAGACCAATGATGCACTGCAGTGAACACTTACACGTAAAGATGTATGGACTAAAGGGTGTACCGTGACTCACTGTGTCTCACCACAGCTTCCACACCAAGTCTTTTCTTCTTTCTTTGTAAGCTAGTTAGTTCTTGTTTCTGTTCTTCTTTTACATTTCATTTTATTTCGGGAAGGAGGTTGCAAGGGTAGAGGGCAGATATGAAGGGACAGGAAGATGAATGAGATCCATCCGCAGGTTGTGAAATCCACAAAGAATCAATCAAAAAAAAGTCGTCAGGCGATGGTGATGCACACATTTAATCCCAGCACTCAGAAGGCAGAGGCAAGCGGATCTCTGTGAGTTCGAGGCCAGCCTGGGCTACACAGTGAGTTCCAGGACAGGCACCAAAGCTACAGAGAAACCCTGTGTGGGGGGGGGGGGGGGTGTCTAAAAATGTATGTAGGCATTTACTTTAGAAATGGTTTTATTTATGTACAAATAATAGGCGACATTCTTTCCATAAATTCTATTTTCCAAAAACAATTGTTTTTTTGTTTTTTTGTTTTTTTAAACAAAATCAAAAATGCTGGATGTGATGGCGCACACCTTTAATCCCAGCACTCAAGAGGCAGAAGCAGGTGGATCTCTGTGAATTCAAGGCAGCCTGGTCTACCTTGTGAGTTCCAGGACAGCCAGGGCTACATAATACGAGAGACCCTCTCTCAAAAAAACGAAAAAGAAAACCACATAATACATTTTAAAAGATAACAAGATTCTTCTGCTTCTAGACCACTGCTGGGCTGGAGAGAATTGGAGGAGAGGGGTGTTGGGCCAGAAGTCACAACTTGGAATTGAGCATTCTCCAAAGCAGTAATAAGGTACCATTTGGCAAAGTTCAGTCAACCCTGCCCCACCACCACCCCCACAGGCCGCCTATTGGAATGGCTGAAGCGGGAGGACAGCCCAGTGAAATTCAGCTGCGGCCAGCATGCAACTCTAAGAAGCTACTAACCAGATTAAAGCAAAGCAAGAAACTGGGGTGGTCCTGAGAACGGTTAGTTCCTTGTTGTGACCTCTGCTGCAATGACCCTAATAAACATACATCCTAGTGCAAGGAAAACGTTACATCACCACAGATTTCACACTAGCAAGACGGTCAGTACAGAAATGTTGCCTGGTCCCATTAAGCAACAACTCAAACCATGTTATACCCAGAGTTCATGTCTTCATCTACACACAAACCTTTGTGTTTATGTGAGCACAGACCAGTGACGCAGAACACTGAGCTGAGAGCTAACACTCACGATGGATGCTTCTACAGGCTGCAGGCTAAGAGGGAAGCATGTGAATCACCTTTGTCTGAGGGACCTTACGTAACCAATCAGTAATTTAGGGACCGACAGTCTCCACTGGTTTCTAGTGTGCCCAGGGCTGGCTGCAGGAGGCACCATTAGGAAGCATCCTCCATGTCCACATCCTCCTGCAACTGCTGGACCATTTTTTCTTCCAGCTGCTTTCCTTTGCCTTTAAAAGATGCAGTAGACACAGTGTAAACACAGTACTCATGGATGAGATTCCCCAAAAATAAACTCCAATGTAAATCTAAGGGAAATGTAAAACACAGGAACTGAGTGGGACCCTGCAGAATTTACTCCAGCACTCTACATAAGCATCCTGACTGCCCTACAGTAGTGGCTATTTCTAGGGACTTAGGAATCCTGGCCAAACTCAGAGTTCTTCCGAATGCATAAAGCATTCTAAAGACTCCTCATCTCAAACATCTGCAAACCACAGATGCACATGCCCTGTATCACTCAGCCAGTGAGTCCAGAACCCAAAGCTGGGAAATGACTTCAGCTACCTGGGTGCAGGGCCTCTGTTAATCCTGAGATTTGCCATAGAAAAACCAATTCCACCATTTTGAGCCAAATTTGAAGCAAGCTTTTATGAAATATTAAATACTGGCCAGGTAGATGGACTCTGGCGAGATCCACTCCGGGGAATTCCCAGCTGAGTGGCCCCAAGGCTGCTTTTCAGGGGTTTAAGGACAAACCCACACAGCCAGTTTACTCGTGAGGCTTTGTTATTTTCTAAGAACTACAACTCCCAGCATTCCAGGAAGCTACCTTGTCCTTGGGCAAGTGGGGCTTACAGGTTAACATCCAGTCTTACAAAACACTTTTAGAAAGTTAGCTGGGGCCTAACTACATCAAGTACAAAAATCCAGATTTTCTGTCTCTACTCACCTGCAAGAGGAGCCCGGATAAGATGGATGCTCTGCTTGACTTCTTTGATGTCCTGAACCTTCTGTAGCTCTTTGTTTTTCTTCAACCTGTGTGATAAAATGCATCAAAGCCAAACTTCAGTGACTAAAACCTCTTTCATTCCCACCAGGAACTGCATTCACTAATGACGCTGTCCGCAAAGGACACAGGGGGAACAGAAAGAGGTGGCCACCCTTCTGCTCCTTCCTGTTCTCCGGGCCCCTACCCAGCAACAACTGCTGTGAGCCAACAAGGAATCAACTGGCCCCCAAACATGTTTATCCTGTTTATCCGCTGGGTGGTGGTGGCGCACACCTTTAATCCCAGCACTCGGAAGGCAGAGGCAGGTGGATCTCTGTGAGTTCAAGGCCAGCCTGGTCTACAACGCGAGTTCCAGGACAGCCTCCAAAGCTACAGAGAAACCCTGTCTCGAAAAACAAAAACAAAAACAAAACAAAACAAATGTTTATCCACAAAGCAAGGCAAAGTCACCTGTTGAGCCCTCACCCATAGACATTCTCCTCCCTAATAATTCTGTCGAAATCATTTTCAAGTTCCTAAGTAAGCAGGATTTCCACCCCAGCAACATGGTCATTCGCTGTGCCCAGTGGACCTGGTGGAGCAGGTGGGGACGCAGTGTGTGTCTGCTGACAGAAGGGGTCTGACTAAGGACTCGGCAGACCTCAGAGCCCATTTCCACGGCACAGACGTCTCCCAACTGCCAGTGTGTGTCCTCCTCCTCACAGAGCACAATCTCCATGCTGGGTAGCTCTGTCATTTATTCAGCAATTACAGGAGCATAAAACACTTGAGACATTCACCAGAAACGCTGCTGACAGAGCTGCTCTCAAACATCCATGCTCCCCTTCTGAAAGGCCAGAGAGCTGCCACAGCAGGCTTCCTTCCTAAGACTTCCACCGTGGCTAGACCTAAGACTCACTTTTGAGGATGACATGGGTCAGGGGGTAGAGGCACTCGCTGCCAAACCTAACTGTTCATCCCTTGGACCCACAGAGTGTAAAGAAAGAACCAACTCCTGCAAGGTATCCTCTGAGCTCCACATACACACCATGGCACATTCACACACACCACAGTGTGTACACACACTAAAACAATAAAATTTTTAAAAAAGGCTGATTGTGGTGGAATACTCCTTTAAACCTAGCACTCAGTAAAGGTAGGAAAACCTCTGAGTTCCAGGCCATCGAGAGCTACACAGTCAGACCCCATCTCAAAGGGAGGGGAAAAAAAGAAAGAAAGAAAAAAGAAAAAAAAAAATGAAGCTAGAGAGATGGCTCAGTGGTTAAGAGCACTGGCTGTTCTTGCAGAGGACCTAGGTTCAGCTCCCAGTACCCACACGGTAACTCCAGTTCCAGATCTGATGCCTTTTTCTGACCTCTTCAGGCAGTGCACACACATGGTGCACATACATACATGAGGCAAAACACCCATACACTAAATAAAAATAAACTTTAAAAAAAAAAGGGGGGGGGGGGAGTTGGGGATTTAGCTCAGTGGTAGAGTGCTTGCCTATCAAGCACAAGGCCCTGGGTTCGGTCCTCAGCTAAAAAAAAAAAAAAAAAAAAAAAAACCTAGTAACAGACCAAAGTGAGTTTTCCTGCTCTAAAGACAGAGGTAACTCCTGGCCGGGACAGAGAAAGCACGTGAACTCTGAAGTTCTTGCTACCCATGAAACAACAACAAGCTAAAAGCTGAAGATGACTTGACAACCTGAGATAGGAAAACCCAAGCAATGTCCACTGGTCAAGTGTCGGCCACGCGGAACATCACAATAAACACAGCAATACCAATCAGAGCCTACCGGATACCACAGGAGTCCACCAACAAAGACCTAACATGCTTACACAAATAAAGGATGGGTTCTGAAGGTGGAGAAAGGGAAAAACTTTCACGCTGACGGAGGCCAGACTCTCCTATGGAGGCTAAAATAAGAACAAGATTGCGGGGCAACAAGCTTTTCCAGAACCTGCTCCATATCAATTACCAAGGAAAGAACCACTCTTTGTTAGGGAGAGACCTGTAGACACCACTGTCACTAAAGAGTCAGAGTTAACAGTGACAGGACACACGAGCAAGGACACTGTTATGATATGGCATTCCTCCCAAGGGCCCTAACCAAACCATGAAGAAAAGCAGGCAAACCCAAATGAAGAAACACTCTATAGAGCAACCTCATCAGCACGTACTCTTCAAAACCGTCTATACCTGTGAGACAAATCAAGACAGGAACCTGTTCACGTGCAAGGAGGCTGCCAACTGAGTGGTGACCTCATTACTAGGTGGGAAGTGGAAGCAGGTTCCACTGGTCATACAACAGTCCTGCATCAATGTCCACTTCCTGATCTGCAACCACACTGTGTTTAAGTAAGGAAAGAGTCTTACGGATAGCCAGAGGCACAAAAGGCGGGAATGTCTTGCGCTCCCTGTACTAGTGAGAGTGATAAAGTGAATGTAAAATGCCGAGAAAACGCACAAGTGTCTATTGTACGAGGCTTCCGAGGCTTCTTCAACTATGAGGTTCTATCAGAATAAAAAGGTGTTAAAAGCACACGTGCAGGCCCCAGGCCCCAGCCACTTCCTGAGACTCAGAGACCAGCCCCCAGCCCCCAGCTCCCATCCGCCCTGGAACTCCCATCTGGACCAGAGCCACTTCCTGAGACTCAGAGACCAGCCCCCAGCCCCCATCCACCCCGGAACTCCCATCTGGACCAGAGGTGAGTGCCTGGGATTATAGTCAGAGACGCAACTGCCCCTGGGTCCCACCCCTGGGCACCATCCTGAGAGGACCTGCCCATCTTGGCCCCAGTTTCTGGCCAATCAGCAGGCCCTGGGGGAAGGCTTCCCTTTTCCCAAGACTGCAGGCAGACCCTGCAGTCTCCACACCCTGCCCCCACACCCATTTGCCCGAGACCCCAGCCACTTCCTGAGACTCAGAGACCAGCCCCCAGCTCCCATCTGCCCCGGAACTCCCATCTGGACCAGAGACCAGAGACCCTCCAGTGGACACTACAACCTCAACGCCTTGCCCCCACACCCATCTGCTGGAGACCCCAGCCACTTCCGGAGACTTAGAGACCAGTGTCCAGTATTCCATCCTGTCCCGGAACTCCCATCTGGACCAGAAAGCCCCCAGCTCCCATCTGCCCCAGAACTTCCATCCTGTCCCAGAACTCCCATCTGGACAAGAGGAGCTCCCATCTGGACAAGATAAGGAGACCCCAGGGACTTCCTGAGACTCAGAGTCCAGCCCCCCAGCTCCTATCCGGCCAGCACTCTCATCTGGACCAGAGCTCCCATCCGGCCCAGAGCTTCCATCTGGACCAGAGAGAGGCTCCCTAAATCTGTCAACTTTCTCTGTACCAAGTACACTGATAAGACCAAGAACAAACCCACAAGGAGATGGGCAGACGTCAAGGCAGAAGTACATGCAACAAAATAAAGAGCAATACAGCATCACCAGAACCCAGCCCTTCTCCAACAGCTAGACCTGAACATCACGGAATGGAAGAAGAAGAAAACAACCTTATAAGTAACATCATGAAGAGGCTAGAGACTTATATAGAAGAAATCAAAAATAAAGTGGAGGAACAAACAAAAAATGGGAAGAACGCTATAAAAAAAAACTAGAGGAAAGGACAATTAAAGCAGAAGAAAACAATAAATCCTTGAATGAAAATCATGAAAAAGCAAGGGAAACAGTCCAAGACCTGAAGAGGGAAATAGAAAAAATGAAGAAGACACTAGCAGAAGGAATGCTGGAAACAGAAAATCTGAGTAAACAAACAGGAACTTCAGAGGCAAGTATAACCAACAGAATGCAAGAGATGGAAGAGAGGATCTCTGGTGTTGAAGATACGGTAGAAGAAACAGATTCATCAGTCAAAGAAAACACTAAAACCAACAAAGTCATGACCCAAAATGTCCAAGAAATTTGGGACACCATGAAAAGACCAAACCTACGAATAATAGGGATAGAGGAAGGAGAAGAATACCAACTCAAAGGCACAGAAAATATATTTAACAAGATCATAGAAGAAAACTTTCCCAACTTAAAGAAGGAAATGCCTATGAAGATACAAGAAGCCTATAGAACACCAAACAGACTAGACCCCCGCAAGAAAGTCCCCTCGCCACATAATAATTAAACAACTAAACATACAGAATAAAGAAAGAATATTAAGGGCAGCAAAGGAAAAAGGCCAAGTGACTTATAAAGGCAAACCCATCAAAATAACACCTGATTTCTCAATGGAGACTTTGAAAGCCAGAAGGACCTGGACAGATATAATGCAGACACTAAAAGACCATGGATGCCAGCCTAGACTAAGATACCCAGAAAAACCTTCAATCATCATAGATGGAGTGAACAAGACCTTCCAAGACAAAACCAGATTTAAACAATACTTATCCACAAACCCAGCCCTACAGAAAGCACTAGAAGGAAAATTCCAAACTAAGGAAGGCAGACACTCCCATGAAAACACAGGCAATAAATAACACCACAGCAGTAAACCCCAAAGAAGAGAAGTACACACACACTACCACCAAAAAATAAAAATAACAGGAACAAACAATCACTGGTCATTAATATCCCTTAATATCAATGGACTTAATTCACCTATAAAAAGACACAGACTAACAGAATGGATACGAAAACAGGATCCACCTTTCTGCTGCATACAAGAAACACACCTCAAATTCAAAGACAGACACCTCCTAAGAATAAAAGGCTGGGAAAAGACTTTCCAATCAAATGGTCTTAAGAAACAAGCTGGTATAACCATCTTAATATCCAGCAAAATAGACTCCAAACTAAAATCAATCAAAAGAGATGATGAAGGACATTACATACTCATTGCAGGAAAGATCCACCAAGATGAAGTCTCAATTCTGAACATTTACACCCCAAACACAAGGGCACCCACATATGTAAAAGAAACACTACTAAAGCTTAAATCACATATAAAACCCCACACATTAATAGTGGGGGACTTCAACACCCCACTTTCACCTCTGGACAGATCAGCCAAATTGAAACTTAACAGAGACATAATGGTCTTAACTGATGTTATGGCTCAAATGGACTTAATCAATATCTACAGAACATTCCACCCGAACAAAAAAGAATATACCTTCTTCGCAGCACCCCATGGAACTTTCTCTAAAATTGACCACATACTTGGCCACAAAGCAAATCTCAACAGATACAAAACAATTGGAATAATCTCCTGTGTTCTATCAGACCACCATGGTTTAAAGTTATATTTCAACAAAAAAAAAAAAAAAAAATAAAACCTACAGAAATCCTACAATCTCATGGAAACTGAATAATGCTCAACTGAATCACCAATGGGTTAAGGAAGAAATAAAGAAAGAAATTAAAGACTTCCTAGAGATCAATGAAAATGAATACACCACATACCCAAACTTATGGGACACTATGAAAGCAGTGCTAAGAGGGAAATTCATAGCACTAAATGCCCACATAAAAGCTGGAGAAATCTCACGCTAGTGGCTTAACAGCACACCTGAAAGCCCTTGAACAGGAGGAAGCAAGTCTCCCAGGAGGAACAGACACCAGGAAATTATCAAATTGAGAGCTGAAATCAATAAAATAGAAATAAAGAGAACAATACAAAGGATTAATGAAACAAAGAGTTGGTTCTTTGAGAAGATCAACAAGATAGACAAGCCCTTATCCAAACTAACCAAAAGACAGAGAGCGAGCATCCAAATTAACAAAATCAGAAATGAAAAGGGGGACATAACAGACAGAGGAAATCCAGAGAATCATCAGGTCATACTTCAAAAACCTCTACTCCAGGGTTAGGGGTTTAGCTCAGTGGTAGAGCGCTTGCTTAGCAAGCACAAGGCCCTGGGTTCGATCCTCAGCTCAAAAAAAAAAAAAAAAAAAAAACAACTCTACTCCACAAAAATGGAAAATCTAAAAGAAATGGATAATTTTCTGGATAGGTACCACACACCTAAGTTAAATCAAGACCAGATAAACCATTTAAATAGTCCAATAACCCCTAAGGAAATAGAATCAGTCATTAAAAGTCTCCCAACCAAAAAAAGCCCAGGACCAGATGGTTTCACTGCAGAATTCTACCAGATCTTCAAAGAAGACTTAATACCAATACTCTTTAAATTGTTCCACACAATAGAAGCAGAAGGAATATTACCAAACTCCTTCTATGAGGCTACAATTACCCTGATTCCTAAACCAAACAAAGATGCAACAAAGAAAGAGAACTACAGACCGATCTCCCTCATGAACATTGATTCAAAAATACTCAATACAATACTGACAAACAGACTCCAAGAACACATCAAAACAATTATCCACCATGATTAAGTAGGCTTCATCCCAGGTATGCAAGGGTGGTTCAACATACAAAAGTCCGTCAATGTAATACACCATATAAACAAACTCAAAAGAAAAAAACCACATGATCATCTCACTAGATGCAGAAAAGGCCTTTGACAAAATCCAACACCCCTTCATGATAAAGGTCTTGGAGCGATCAGGAATACAGGGAACATACCTAAACATAATAAAGGCAATCTACAGCAAGCCAACAGCCAACATCAATTTAAATGGAAAGAAACTCAAAGCAATACCATTAAAATCAGGAACAAGGTAAGGCTGTCCCCTCTCCCCATACTTATTCAATATAGTACTTGAAGTTCTAGCCAGAGCTATAAGACAACATAAGGAAATTAAGGGGATACAAATTGGAGAGGAAGAAGTCAAGCTTTCCCTATTTGCAGATGACATAATAGTATACATGAGTGACCCCAAAAATTCAACCAAGGAACTGATACAGCTAATAAAAACCTTCAGCAACATAGCAGGATACAAGACCAACCCATAAAAATCAGTAGTCCTCCTATATACAATAGACAAACAGGCTGAGAAGGAAATCAGAGATACATCACCCTTTGCAATAGCCACAAATGATATAAAATACCTTGGGGTTACTCTAAGCATGTGAAGGACCTATATGACAAGAACTTTAAGTCCCTGAAAAAAGAAATTGAAGATGTTAGAAAATGGCAAGACCTCCCATGGTCATGGATAGGCAGGATTAACATAGTAAAAATGGCGATCTTACCAAAAGCAATCTACAGATTCAACGCAATCCCCATCAAATTACCAACACAGATCTGGGAAGAATAATACTCAACTTCATATGGAAAAACAAAAAACCCAGGATAGCCAAAAGAATCCTGTACAATAAAACAACCTCTGGAGGCATCACGATCCCCTACCTCAAGCTCTACTATAGAGCTACGGTAATAAAAAACAGCTTGGTACTGGCATAAAAACCGACATGTGGACCAATGGAATCGAATTGAAGACCCTGACATTAACCCGCACACCTATGAACATATAATTTTGACAAAGAAGCCAAAAATGTACAATGGAAAAAAGAAAGCATCTTCAACAAATGGTGCTGGCATAACTGGATGTCAAGGTGTACAAGGCTGCAAATAGATCCATATCTGTCACCGTGCACAAAACTTAAGTCCAAGTGGATCAAAGACCTCAACATAAATCCAGTTACTCTGAACCTGACAGAAGAGAAAGTAGGAAGTACTCTTGAATGCATTGGCACCGGAGATCACTTTCTAAATATAACACCAGTAGCACAGACACTGAGAGAAACAATCAATCAATGGGACCTGTTGAAACTGAGAACCTTTTGTAGAGCAAAGGACACAGTCAACAAGACAAAGCGACAGCCTACAGAATGGGAAAAGGTCTTCACCAACCCCACATCTGACAGAGGGCTGATATCCAGAATATATAAAGAACTCAAGAAATTAGACATCAAAATGCCCAACAGTCCAATTAAGAAACAGGCTATAGAACTAAACAGAGAATTCTCAACAGAAGAAGTTCAAATGGCTGAAAGACATTTAAGGAATTGCTCAACATCCCTAATTATCCGGGAAATGCAAATCAAAACGACTCTGAGATACCACCTTACACCTGTCAGAATGGCTAAGATCAAAAACACAGAAGACAGCTTATGCTGGAGAGGATGTGGAGCAAGGGGAACTCTCCTCCACTGCTGGTGGGAATGCAAACTTGTACAGCCACTTTGGAAATCAATATGGCACTTCCTTAGAAAATTGGGAATCCATTTCCCCCAAGACCCAGCTATAGCACTCTTGGGCATATACCCAAGGAATGCTCAATCATACCACAAGGGCATTTGCTCAGCTATGTTCATATCAGCATTGTTTGTAATAGCCAGAACCTGGAAACAACCTAGATGCCCTTCAACTGAAGAATGGATAAAGAAAATATGGTACATATACACAATGGAGTACTACTCAGCAGAGAAAAACAATGACATCATGAGGTTTGCAGGCAAATGGATGGATCTAGAAAAAATCATCCTGAGTGAGGTAACCCAGACTCAGAAGGTCAAGCATGGTATGTACTCACTCATAGGAGGATACTAGATGTAAAACAAAGATGACTAGACTGCTACACAACTCCAGGGAGGCTACCTAGAAAATGGGACCCTAAGAAAGACACAGGGATTGCCCAATGACAGAGAATTGGATGAAATCTACATGAACAACCTGGACGAGAGTGGGAGAAATGAAGGGCAAGGTTTGAGAGAAGGGAGGCTTGGGGGAGCAGGAGATCCCAGCTGGATCAGGAACAGAAAGGGAGAACAAGGAATGGTAGACCATGATGGATGAGGACCACATGAGAACAGGAGTGGGCAGAGTGCTCGAGAGGTCCCCTGAAATCCACAATGATGCATCCTCTGTAGACTGCTGGCAGTGGTCGAGAGAAAGCCTGATCTGACCTAGTCTGGTGATCAGATGGCCAAACACCCTGAAGGTCGGCCTGGAACTCTCATCTAGTGACTGATGGAAGTGGATGTAGAGATCCTCAGCCAGGCCCCAGGTGGAGTTCCGTGTGTCCAGTTGTCGAGAAGGAGGAGGGATTGTGGGAGCGTGAATTGTTGAGCCCAGGATTGGAAAAAGCACGGGGACGAAAGCCAGACAAATGGAAGCACATGAATTGTGAACCTAAGGCTGTGGAGCCCCCAGCTGGATCAGGCCCTCTGGATAAGTGAGACAGTTGAGTGGCTTAGACTGTTTGGGAGGCATCCAGGCTGTGGGACCGGGACCTGTCCTTAGTGCATGAGCTGGCTGTTTGGAACCTTGGGCTTACACAGGGACACTTTGCTCAGCCTAGAAGGAGGGGACTGGACCTGCCTGTACTGAATCCACCAGGTTTAAATGAATTTCCAGGGGAGTCTTGGCCCTGGAGGAGATGGGAATGGAGGGGAGGGGACGGGAGGAAGGTGAGGGTGGGGGCGGGAGTGGGGAGGACAGGGGAACCCATGGCTGATATGTAAAATTAAAACACAAGTATAATAAAAAAAGGGGGGGAGCACACATGCCTCCCAGAAATCTCGTCATTCCTCGTCCGCAAGTGCACATACCTGTTCATTATAAACTTAGCCTGGCGTTTCTGCTTGATCTCTTCAACTCTCTTCATTGCATCAACTACAAAAAAAATTACAAGGCAGCAAATTTACACATTCAAACAGTATGACGGTGACAATTACATGAAATACTTCTGCGTGACTTAGGCTTGAATGAGAGAAAACTCAATACAAAACAGTCACCCTGACAGAGCTACAGGTATGAGACGCTGGCGGCACTCACTACTCAGGCTGTCTAGGGAACAACGCAGACTCCCCCACTGTCTCCACAAACACTTCTGAAAGGGTTTTAGGACTCAATACAAAAGACAACAGAACCTAGGGGAAGGAAAGCAGAACCATTCTGCTTCTTACATCATTTCCACAGGTAGGAACGAACCTGGAACACCTGAACCAACCAGCAGGAAACGGAAATGGGAGTTTCAGGAGAGGGCAGGCAGCGTGTGTGATCTGCAAGCTGAGGCCACATAAAAGCGCCACAGAAGGGAGAGAAGTTGGAGCAGAGGACCTGTCACAAAAATACTGCCGCCGAAGAGTTCACACCACAGACACCTATAATACCAGCACTCAGGAGGCCAAGACTGTGAGTTCAAGGCCAGCCACGGCTGCCCAGCAAGATCCTCTTAAAATGAAAGAAGGAACTAAGTTTTCCAACACTTACCCTCCCTTCAATTAAAGTCCCTGACTACTTCAGGGGAAAGAGAAGGGCTGAACACTACCGCTTTTAATTTGGGGCCCATAACTCCGTATTTACCCAAACAAGCACTTAGGTGCACCCTTAAAGTCTGTACTGATGGCTTGAAGTGCAGCACCTTTTTTCATCTTACACCACAAGGCACACACCTGACCCCTGGAGCAGCCGGTCAAGGCTGGTGATGCATACAGGTCCATATTTTTCCTAACTGGGTCTCATCTCACCCACCGAACATTTCCCTTATTTATTCTTTCAGAGTTTGGGGTTGTTATTTGGAGTGGGCACTTCAAGTTTAATAATTACAGTGTTTTTACATGGACACACCAGTCAGTTTCTGATGTATCCAAATTCAGCCAAATTCTAAAAGGAATTTGGAGTACCTTCAAGACATAAACACCAACAAGACCATTAACATGAGGTGAAAGGAGCCAAGCACTGAAGTGGGTTCAGTGTTTCTACAAGCTGGCATTTACAACTGCAGAACGCCCACAACAGTCTCCCCCAAACACCCACAACAGCCCCCCGACACCCAGCATCCCCAAGACTTACTGGTTTTACTCCAGAGCTCTCGCTGGTATTTCACAGGTTCATTTCTACGTTTTTCAAATTCAAATGAGTTGTCCTAGAAGATGGTATAGAAGGTTGGAAAGAAAGGTGGTAAGCAATCGTTGTTTAAAATATTCTTTTCACAAAAATCCTAAGTAGCCAAATATTAGACACCCTCCTCAAAATACTGGGGAATACTTGCTTTCAACTAGCTGAAAACAGCTCAGGTTCTGGGGAAACAGGCCTCTCAGAGAGAGGAGGCTCATTCCCTCCTTCAGGAGCTATCAACCATGAGAAGGATAAACAAATTGAAGAGGCTCCCGTTCCCAGCTCCACATGAGAAGCACAGCCAGAAACTTCCACTACATGAACCACTTTTCTCAGACCAAAAGCTAACCACCAAGAATTCATACTGTTTCCATCTAAGAACCTGTCAAGGGTTGGGGATTTAGCTCAGTGGTAGAGGCCCTGGGTTCGATCCTCCTGTCACAGTGAAAGGGTATGAAACTACACACCTGCAGGGTATATAACCTTCGCCCTGTGTGCCTCTGGGTCCTCCAAATGGGGGTATTTTGACAGATAATAAGCATCAATCTCAAATCAGGCAAAACAATTTGAAAAACCTGCCCATATTCCTCGGCTTTCAAATATAGCTGATGGTAGCATATGGAGTGAACTCCACACGAGCTATTCCATTTACAAACATCAGATTCTGTCAGTGTACAAGGAGCTCAGCGGAAAGACAGAGGGCAGCTAGGGGGCAGGGCGGGGGGTGGGGATGGCACCCCTCTCTGTGACATTAATGGTATCCCATTGCTTCACCCACACTGAAGATTATTTTTGAATTACTGTGATTTGGCCTCTCATCCTACACAATATGCAGCTGTATTCACTAGACAGCTCTGGTATTGGGAACCAGGGATCACAGAGGGGGGTGGGGGGGAGAGAGGGAGAGAGAGAGAGAGAGAGAGAGAGAGAGAGATATCACAGGGTTAGGGGGAAGAGACAGCCAGAGGGGTACAGCAACTTAGAACATCTACCTCCAGCAAAGGACAGTACAGCTTTCACCTTCTCCCTCTTTAGGAACCAAACATGGACATTTCCAAGAGACCCCGCTATCAAATCTCTCAAGGCACCCCTTAGCCCTTGGCTCCCCTACACCTGCTAGCTTGTTCTTCCAGAGCCCACCCAAGGACACACAGGAGCTGAGAAAGGCCTTACAAACCTCACCTGAGCCTCAGTGCTACTCAGAAGCACATCAGCCTTCCCCAACCTCCTCTCCATCCTTCAAGGACAACTTCCACTTCACCCAACACATTCAAATGATTTTCTTTCTTTTTCTTTGCAAAGGCCAAAAAAACAAAAACAAACTTCTACAAACTGGGATGGGTAGTGTTCCCCTTGATTTTTGGGATCACACAAGAATGAGATTTTCCATAGCCAAATAAAGCACTCACAACCACACATGGCAGGATGCCATGCTTAGGCTGGGCAAGCACCAACTGTACTCACCACAGTGAGCTCCTTGCCAGCTGCTTTCCGGAAGGCTTTAGTCCACCTGACCTTGCGTGGGTTCCGCTTCTTCTTGAAGTTTTTATGACACTTGGATTTGCAGAATCGGAACACCTATAAGACACTCAAGTTAAAATACTGGAGTCAATAATACAAATGTTTCTACAACAGGATACACCCCCTAGCCAACCAACAAAAGCCACATAAAGTCTGAGAAAGGACAACAGTTCCCATGCAGGACTCCTACTGACACCACCAAGAATCACATGAGGCATCAGAACAGAAGGCTACTCCGTGTTTGGTGGGAACAAACCCCATCCCTGACAGCAGGCTAAAAACCCTGAAATGGAACAATCACTAATCACTTTAGAGGATTATACCTTATACCAGCCTTAGGTGAAGGACCAATTCTAAGAAAAGTGCCTAAAATCCCTTCCCGATTTGTGATCATTCTCAAAATCACTTTCCTGTATCCCTAGTGAGGGTGAGTTTTGAGCCAAGCTGAATCCTATTTGCTTCCTTCTGGCTGAAAGCACAAAATATTTTCAAAACTAAAACTGCTAATAGGTCATTTTCCTTTTCTCTTTCAGTGTCTATTTTATCATTAACTATGAGTTCTGCAGTGAATTGATTTTTTTTTTTTTTTTTTTTTGCTGTTGTTCTGAAACAAAGCCTTACTGTGTAGTCCAGGCTGACCTGCAACTTGGAATCCTCCTGCCTCGGCCTTCTACCTACCCTGATTACGGACATGTGCTCCCATACTGAGTGCTGGGTGTGTTTTGAAGGATCACAGTCACGGGTCTAAGTCAGAGTCTTTACTCTTTTAATTCTCCATCTTCGTACCAAAGCAGCAGCAACTTTCAGTTCACTAGCCGTCGATGTGTTTTTGAAATGGATAGTAAGGCTTTTTTACAGGCCTAAGCTACACCTATTACCTATAATCCCTTTAAAAAGAATGCAATCTGGGGCTGGAGAGATGACTCAGCAGTTAAGAGGGCTGACTGCTCTTCCAGAAGACCCGGGTTCAATTCCCAGTACCTGACACCCTCACACAGACATATATGCAGGCAAAACACCAATGCACACAAAATAAAATAAATAACCTTTAAAAAAAAAAAAAAAAAAGGTTGGGGATTTAGCTCAGTGGTAGAGCGCTTGCTGGGTTCGGTCCTCAGCTCAAAAAAAAAAAAAAAAAAAAAAGAAAGAAAGAAAGGAAGGAAGGAGGAAGGGTGGTGGTGGTGGTGGACGCTTGTAATCCCAGCACGTGTGAGGCAGAGGCAGGCAGATCTCTGTGAGTTCGAGGCCAGCCTGGTCCACAGAGTGAGATCCAGGAAAGGCGCAAAGCTACACAGAGAAACCCTGTCTCAAAAACAAAAAAAAAAAAAAAAAAAAAAACGCAATCTGTTTGTGTCCCTGGAAGAAACTTGAAAAGTAAGCCTTTGAGGTTAACAGGTTTCTAGCAAAGAAAACTAAGTGTCATATCTAAAATATGTGACCCAATCACACCAGCTGAAAAGGGGTGAACAACATAAGCTAAGAAAGCCTGCACATACTGCACAAATCATAATGCTTTCGCTTACATACTTCATTCTGTGAGAACCTGCACGTAACCGGCTCAAATAGGACGACCAAAGTTCATTATGTACGTGCCGTTCTGAGAACTGGAGGAATGGGATTCACTCCCAACTAAGAGGCAAATGCATGTACTATAAAAGGCCTGCCACAACGTCACCTATACTAATCACACTAGCAGCCCCTCCCCAAGCCTTCGTCATTTACACTCCAGTTCTTCCTCAGAGACTGTTCTGTTCTGCACCTTTTACTCAAATTGTGCAATTCCCTACACAGGGTGCTCTCTCTCCCCGTCGCACACAGAAATGGAAACCCAGAACTCAGGGAAAGGACCCGGTGTAGTTAGGAAGGGTACTCCGAGGCTTCCTGAACCTGAGAACTGAAGAGGTCACGGCGTCGAGAACGGCGACCTTGTCCTTCACAAGTCTGCACCGTCCCCGGTTGACTAAAGGAGGTTTTGCTCCCGAAGGCCTGACGAAGTGGAAGCCTGCTCCCCAAAGACCCTGCACTCTGAGACTCTCCCAGCTCCCCTCCAGCAACAACACACAACTCTATCAGGTCGCAGGCACCACGTCCATCAACCTCTGCAGACACTCCCACCTCCGGCTGGTCCCTATGTCCCGGGACCTCAGCATGAAGCCCGCCTGAGCAAGCGTGCATTCGACCGACCGTAGGGAGGAGACCTCGCCCGCCGTGAACCCAGGCCACCCCGCGGGGCTACGACCCCGGCGCGCGCCGCGCGCGCCCGTCCCCAGCCGTCGGTCCCCGCGCAGGCCGCGGCCGCCCCACCTTGCAGTCGTTGCGGACGAACATCATGCCGTGGCCCGGGTAGATGGGCCCGGAACAGAAGTAACATTTCTCGATCCTCATGTTGACTCCGCGTGGGACCCACCTCCCGGGCGCCGAGCTGAAGGGGAAGTGGTACGACACGTCACTTCCTAGCCCCCCGGAAGCAATTCTCTGACCCGACCCGGAACTGACCCTGGGAACGCGACCTGGCCGTGACGGCACCTCCGGACGGACGGACGCGTGCGTAGCAGCGTCGTCGCCGTGCACAGGCTCGGAGGGTGGAGTCTGCATCCGGGTTTTATGCGGGGAGTTGTTTGTTTGTTTGTTTTTGACTCTGTGGCCCTGGCCCTCTTCTGTACCTGCGCTCCAAGTGCCGCCCAATTTTTGCGTGTACACTCATGTTATTGTGGTTTGTGCTTTGCCATGAGTACGCACCTCAAGCCGGATTGTGGCCAAGGAAGGCCTCCTTTACCCCAGGCTTGCCTTCCCCAAAAGACTTGGCGGGAGTAGGCAGCGAGATCCCGCCTCCCCGGCCTCGGGAAGACAGACCTAGAGCAATCTGGGTCTCTCCTCCCGCCATGTGGATCCCAGACATTGATCTCGGGCCCCTTATCCTCCTCGTTTTGTATTTTTGAGAGGGTCTCACTTTGCGTAGTCTGGAACTGGCTCAGTAAGCCAGGCTGGCCTCGAACGAATAGAGATCTGCCTGCCTCTGCCTCCCTAGTAGTGAGGTTAAAGGGGTGCACTACCGGGCCTGGCTTTTTCATCTGTATTTTATGTGTTTTGCATGTTCCCGGTGTGTGTGCTCTGCCAGCCAAGGCCAGAAGATGGCATGGGATCCGCTGGAACTGGAGTTAATAGATAGTTGTGAGCCCCCATGTGGGTGTTGAGAGTAGAACTGGAGTCCTCTGGAAGAGCAGCCGGTGTTCTTAACCACTGAGTCATCTCTCCAGCACCTCATTCTGTTTGAGGTGGACATCTCAGTATGTAATTGAGGTTCCCTGGAAATCACAACCCTTCCACTTCCATGCTGGTATTATAGAGGTGTGCCACCATACCTGGCTCGGAATTTTTATGTGTATGTTGATCACTTGTTGGAATATTTAAAATATGTTTAAATAAATCATACTGGTACATTTTTGGCTAAGTGCAGTGGTACCTGTCCTTAACACCAGCACTCAGGATGCAAAGGTGGGCTGTAGGAGAGACCTCTGTGAGTTCGAGACATTACTTAGCAAGTTTCATGTAAGCCAGAACTACTTATTGAGCCCTTGTCAAAGAAAGAGGAAAAAACTTTTGCCTTTTCTTTCAGGTTTTGAAGTGTGGCTACAAGAAAATCGACAATGACATATGCCCTGTGTTGTGTATCTCAAACTACACAAAGCTGCTCTTCAGGCTTGCCCACCTTCCTGTCCTGCTGGCCTGTCTTCCTGATCAAAAAGTTATCACTTTTTTCTGTGTGCTAGGATCAAACCCAAGGTCTTGAGCATGCTAGGCAAGTATTCTACCATTGATGATATCCCCAAAATCCATATGGTCTTCTGTCCCTGAGTCGATCGCACTGAACAGAATATCAAAATTCTGATGCCTTGGGCTTCAGTTCCCAGACTGTGCAACTGAAGAATGAAATAGGTTGTCTCCTTGTCTTGGCCTTGTTGGAGGGTCCCTAGTGTGACTTTGAGGTTAAGAGCCCACATACCATACCTCGTTAGTTCCCCCTCTACCTTGTGCTTGGCTGTAAGTGTCCAGCTACTGCTCCAGTGCCGCTCCAGTGCCACTCCTGTCCGCTGCCATATTCTTTGCTATGGAAGTTATGGACTCCTCCTCAAACTGTAAGCCCCACCAAACACTTCTGTGACTTGCCTTGATTATGGTGTTTTCTCATGGTAACAGAATAACTAGGACACTTCCAATCTCTAACTGCTCCTTTTAGTCTGTTTCCTACGTTTTTGTGTAATGGAGATTATATATATATATATATATATATATATATAGCCACACTGGTCGTCCTAGGGTCTCGACCCCCCAGGGGTGGCATCAGTTAATTACATCAAGATTCCTAACAGTAGCAAAATCCGTTACGATGCAGCAAAGAAAATTTTATGGTTGGAGTTCACCACAACATGAAGAACTAACTGGTTTTATTTATTTTGGTTTTTTTGAGACAAGGTTTCTCTGTGTAGCCCTGGCTGTCCTGGAACTGACTCAGTAGACCAGGCTGGCTTTGAACTCAGATTCTGAGTGCTGGGATTAAAGGCATGTACCACCACCACCCAGCTTCTCAGATGAGGTCCCCACTTCCATAATGACTGTTATTTGTATCATATTGACATAAAAACTAGCCAGTGTAGACATCTTTGGCAACACAGCAAGACTGGGGCAGAGTGGGATATTAATGAGGGAGAGGGGAAGAGACTGGTATCGTAATTTTAAAATTAATGTACATGAGGGGGCTGGAGAGATGGCTCAGCAGTTAAGAGCACTGACTGTTCTTCTAGAGGTCCTGAGTTCAATTCCCAGCAACCACATGGTGGCTCACAACCATCTGTAATGAGATCTGGCGCCCTCTTCTGGCCTGCGGTCATACATGCTGTATACATAAATAAACAAATCTTAAAAAAAAAGAAAGACAAACCTCACATGTTTTCTTGCATAACAGGAGATCTAAATGCAAATAAGCTTATAGCAGAAAGAGACTGTACTGGGTGGTTTTGTGTGTCAGCCTGACACAAGCCAGCGTCATCAGAAGGAACCTCAGTTGAAGAAATGCCTCCATGAGATCCAGCTGTAAGGCATTTTCTCATTTAGTGATCAATGGGGGAGGGCCAGCCCACGGTGGATGGTGCCATCCCTGGGCTGCTGGTCCTGGGTTCTCTAAGGTGAGCTGAGCAAGCCAGAGGAAGCAAGCCGGTAAGCAGCACCCCTCCACGGCCTCTGCATCAGCTCCTGCCTCCAGGACCCTGCCCTGCCTGAGTTCCTGCCCTGCCTTCTTCCTTCAGTGATGAACAACAAATGCTAAAGGGTAAACTGAATAAACCTTTTCCTCCCCAACTTGCTTTTTGGTCATGGTGTGTTTCATTGCCACAATAGAAGCCCAAAGACGGGACAAAGGTACTGACTGACTAATGTCATCAAAGTCCGTGTCACCATGAGACCCATTTATATTGTTTATAAAAGGTAGAAGATAATAGTTATGGTTTGAAATCTTCAGAACTGGCCAGATGCAGCAGCATCCTCCTATAAACCCATCATTTAGGAGGTAGAGACAGGTAGATCAAGAGTTCAGAGTCAGCTGGGTATGGAGGCAGACGCCTTTAATCCCAGCACTCAGGAAGCAGGCAGGCAGATCTGAGTCCAAAGTCAACCTGTTCTACAGACAAGTTGTTCCAGAAAGGCCAGTGCTACAAAGATTTTGTGGGGAAAAAAAAAAAGGTTGAACTTCATCTGCAGCTACATGAGTTCAAGGCCTGGGTTACAGTCACCCTGTTTCCACTAACTATATGAAGACATGATACAATGGCACACACAGAGGCAGGCAGAGCTAAGTTGAGGCCAGCCTGGGCTACATACGGAGTTTCAGGCCAGCCTTGAGATCTCAAGAAAATAGATAAAATCACCTGCATCTGTTTCATTTGGTGCTAGGGATCCAAGTCAGGACCTTGTGCATGCAGGGGAGTACTTACCACTATGCTACATCATAGCCGATGTAAAAGTCTTCATTTGAAGAATCTTTTATAGACAGGGTTTCTTTGTGTAGCTTTGTGGCTTTCCTGGAACTCACTCTGTAGCCCATGCTGGCCTCGAACTCACAGAGATGCACCTGGCTCTGCCTCCCAAGTGCTGGGATTAAAGGCGTGTGTCACCACTGCTCAGCCTGAAGAATCTTTTTACCTAGCACTCAGGAGCCAGAGGCAAGCAGATCTCAAGTTCTAAGCCAACTTGGACTATAGTGTGAGTCATAGGCCAGCCAGGGCTACAGTGAGACTCTGTCTCAGAGAGAAAGCCTGGCCACGGAGAGGTTCCTTAAACTTGGTGTCTCATCCTCAAGTCATCTCTACATTGAGCTGTCACCCAGAACATGCAAGTTCTACCTCCCGTGTGACAAGCCCAAGCTTTGCTCTCCACTCATCAGCAATTATCGACTAGAATTTTGGTTTGTTTTCTTTTGTTTTTTCGAGACAGGATTTCTCTGTGTAGCTTTGCGCCTTTCCTGGAACACGCTTTGGAGACCAGGCTGGCCTCAAACTCAGATCTGCCTGCCTCAGCCTCCCAGTGCTAGGATTAAAGGCATGCATCACCACCCCCGCTGTCTCCTAGAATTTTTGATACAAGGTCTCACTGCTCAGCTCTGGCTAGCCTAGAATTTGCTGTGTACACCAGACAACTCTGAAATTCCAGAGGACTGCCTACTCCAGATTGCCAAGAGCTGGGACTAAAGGCAAGCAACACCACAACGTTGCCTCCTGGCATTTTTTAAATGAAAAAACGTTTAACAGTTATTCCTACTAGCTGTTAGCCCTACCAGCTGAATATGTCTGAAAATTTAGAGCACTCAGCTGCCTCCACCTCAGACTTGTTTTCAAGACATGGTCTCTGTGTGTGTCTTAGCTGTCCTGGAACTCTGTGTAGACCAGGCTGGCCTCAAACTCAACAAGATACACCTGCCTCTGCCTCCCAAATGCTGGGATAAAGGCATGCGCCACCACTGGCCAGCCACCTCAAATTTCCTAAGGAGACCCAACCCACAAGCTCTCCAAGTTCAGGAAATTCAGATGACCCTAACGATAACAGCATTGCAGTCCCAGCCCTGCAATCCCCTCCCAGAGGGACACAAGCCAAATCCAGAAGTAGCTAGTGACAGCCAGATACAACCAAATGGACCTTTCAAAGCCAGTTTGTCAAATAACCAGGTTTCAAACCCAAACACCTTGAGTCAAAGAGCCGGTGGAGACTGAACAGCCTTGCAAGGCAGCTCCATCCCTGTCAGATGTACTGGGTTAAGGAACAAGGGAAGCCTTTGATCCTGAGTGTTGGCGTAGGAACAACCAATCCACAAGATTCTACCGTGAGGGTGTCCAACAGCACTCAACTGATGGAGAGCTCTGTTCCCTTTCAACCATCCAAATAACACACCTTGGAGGTGCAATTCTTTATTGGAATAATTTCAATTGTGTTCGCAAACATTTAACACAAGGGGAAACAAACGGTCCTCCTGCATTCTTCCAACTTCTAGGGCGAAAACAATCAGAAAAGGATGTCTGGAGACTTGGGCAGGGGTTAAAGATCACTGCCTCATTCATCCCAGACTAGCCTGGAACTAGAAAGCCCCTACCTCTGCCTTCCGGTGTTGGGAGTATAGGTGTGTACATTTATCCTGGCTCAACACCTGAGTCATCTTTATAACCTGATAACTGGTTCCCAGGCAGCCTTTGGAAGCTCAATACTAACATCCAAAGACTGCTGGGCTCCAGTCTTATGGCTTTCCACTGGAGAACTCTAGGTACCCCGCCCCCACCCCCAGCCAAGAACCGCCTCAGAGACCTCTACAGAGGGCTGCGAGGGAGGGAGGCAACCTCACAGACATCAATTCGAGACTGCTTAGTGACATCCTGGTGGACCTCCCCTTAAGTATGTGCAGTGGCAGCTTCACTAGCATCCTCGTGGACCGCCACAGGACCCAGCTGGGTGGCAGCATCACCGACCTCCACCGGAGGCAGCTGGGTGGCATCAGAGTCCTCCACAGGAGCCAGCTGGGTGGCATCAGGGTCCTCCACAGGAGCCAGCTGGGTGGCAGCATCAGAGTCCTCCACAGGAGCCTGCTGGGTGGCAGCATCAGAGTCCTCCACAGGAGCCTGCTGGGTGGCAGCGTCAGAGTCCTCCACAGGAGCCTGCTGGGTGGCAGCCTCCCGAACCTCCTCAGGAAGACACTGGGTCTCAGTCTCTTGAGAACAGTCCTCCTCTGTGTTGGAAGAAAAGCAGTGTAAGCAGACTGGTAAGGGCAGTCATCTCTGGGATGTGCAGGAGTAGGGCCAAGGGTTCCTAAACACAGGCCTATCTGACCTCCAACATTTCCAAAACCCACTTTCCCCAGTGGATCCCTCCCAAGAAGCCAAGACTTGCCGGGCAGGACAACCCTACCTATTCCCACCAGCCTATACCTTGTGTTTTCTTGGAGAAATGCTCAACCAAGTTCGATATCATCTGGGAAACATCCTTTTGGTAATCAGGAGGCCCGAATATCAAAATCTCAGCTTCCTCTTCAGGGTTCCACTGGTTCGCGTGAAGCAAGGTACGTGTCACACACTCGACATGCGGGATGTACTCTCCATCCTTACCTGAGCAGGGAAAAGGAGGAACATGAGGATGAGGTGGCTTCCACTTCTTGGCACATTCGTTCAGAAGCTGGGGCAGCTGGGTGGAGGTGGTACATAAGCCACAGCCACTGGCACACTTTCTCAATAGGATATACTCAGAGTCAGGGAAAAGGGTGCCTCTGCCTTCCCTTCCCAGGTTACTCACCAAACATCATTTCCACGACCCGAGCATCCACGTACATTGTTTTTGGATCATCCAGATGCTCGGTGTGGAACCACTTGGGCAGCTTGCTAGAGTCTCCGACCACTTGATATAAACTTCCTTCTTTATGTTGCAGCTGGACGAGAGACTTAAAGCTCTTAAAGGCAGCCATACTGCACCAATATTGCAAAGAGCCTGAGCAACTCCAAATTCAATAAAGTAAACGCGAAAGAAGCTAGCTGCTCTGGGGAGCCATATTTCAAGGGCTGTTTGCTAGCCCCGCCCCACTCAGGTCCTTCCAATTGGATCTCAGGCCTTGCATCCCACTCCCAGCAGCCCCGCCTCTCCTCAAAGCCTCAGGGATACCCTGGCTGCACCTGGGAGAGAGAGAGACACTGCAGCTGTGTAGTGACACAGGCCTTTAATCCAGGCACACTGAAGGCAGAGGCAGAGGCAGGTGGATCTCTGAGTTTGAGGCCAGCCTGGTCTACAAAGCAAGATCCAGGAAAGACGCAAAGCTACACAGAGAAATCCTGTCTCAAAAAACAAAACAAGGGCTGGAGAGATGGCTCAGTGGTTAAGAGCACCAACTGCTCTTCCAGAGGTCCAGAGCTCCTGAGTTCAATTCCCAGAAACCACATAGTGGCTCACAACCACTTGTAATGAGATCTGGTGCCTTCTTCTGGCCTGCAGGGACACATGCAGGCAGAATACTGTATACATAATAAATAAATCTTAAAAAATAAAAATAAACCAATAACAAACAAAAACATATATGTTGGGAAGCAGCAGACACCCTAAGTCAACACAGGGAATTGACAACAGTCTACCCAACATCAGGACAGACTCTTGCCTGACATCAAGGCCAATTAAGTCTCACCTGTCCTCGGCACCTTAGCTCTGAGTTGCTTGTCCCTAGATAGCAAGCCTCCTCATCCTTTTTCTTTCTATTTCTTTTGGTTTCGAGACAGGGTCTTGCTAAGTAGCCTGCCCGGGCAGGAATTAAGACATGCTCCAGCACACTGGCCTTCCCGATTTCTTCTACTCTCTAGAGACAGCTGGGCAGGACAGAGGAAAACACTTTGAGTGAAGGCAACTCCACACACGTGGCTTCCTAAGCCGAGAGATTCTTACATGTGTAGTGCCTCCTTTCTCTAAACAACAGAATTATATTTCCGTTTAGCTTCCTGTTCACTTTGTTTATTCGTTGAGATTCAACAAAATGAAATTATTTGCCAGGCGGTGGTGACAGACACCTTTAATCCCAGCACAGGGGAGGCAGAGGCAGGTGGATCTCTGTGAGTTCAAGGCCAGCCCAGTCTACACAGCAAGTACCAGGACAGACTCCAAAGTTACACAGAGAAACCCTGTCTCAAAAACCACAAAACAACAAAAAAACCCTTTTTAAAGCTTTAAGGTTTATTTTATTAATTTTAATTATGTGTGTGTGTGTGTGTGTGTGTGTGTGTGTGCATGTTGGTATTCTGCAATAGTGAGTGCAGGTGTCCTGGGGAGGCCAGAAGCTTTGGATCCAGCGGAATTGTAGTTATAAGCAATTGAGTCACCTGATGTAGGTGCTAGGAATCAAACTCCCTTACACCTGTCAGAATGGCTCTGATCAAAAACACTAATGACAGTCTACGAAGGAGCGGATTCGGAGCAAAGGGAGCAAAGGGAACACTCCTCCACTGTTGGGGTGAGTGCAACCTTGTGCAACCACTGTGGAAATCAGTACGGCGTAGTTCAGGATCTTAACTGTGAAAGCATCACCACACCAGCCCCTGAAACTCTTACAAAAGCTCCAATAGGATGTCTACACACACACAAACTAGTTAACTGTGCACATCATTTTCCGAGACAGGGTTTCTCTCTATAGTTTTGGTACCGGTCCTGGATCTTGCTCTGTAGACCGGGCTGGCTTTGAATTCACAGCTATCTGCATGGCTCTGCCTCCCCACTGCTGGGATTAAAGGCATGTGCCATCATCGCCCAGCCTGGGTGTGGGCTTTTTTGTTTTTGTTTCTATTTTATTTTCCAAGACAGGGTTTCTCTGTGTAGATTTGCACCTTTCCTGAAACTCGCTTGGTAGCCCAGGCTGGCCTCGAACTCACAGGGATTAAAGGCCAGCACCATCACTGCCAGGCTATTTCCTAGAATTCTTGATGAAGGTGCGGCTCTGGCTAGCCTAGAACTTGCTGTGTACACCAGGATGACCCTGAACTTCCAGAGGTCTGCCTGCTCCACCTTGCCAAGGGCTGGGACTAAGGCATGCATCACCACAGCCTTGCCTCCTGGCTTTTTTTTTTTTTTTTTTTGGGGGGGGGAGGTTTCGAGACAGGGTTTCTCTGTAGCTTTGGAGCCTGTCCTGGACTAGCTCTGTAGACCAGGCTGGCCTCGAACTCAGAGATCCGCCTGCCTCTGCCACCCAAGTGCTGGGATAACAGGCGTGTGCCACCACCGCCTGGTTTTTTGTTTTGTTTTTAAACTGTGGATGGAACCCAGGGCCATGGGCTTGCTAGGCAAGTGCTCTACCACTGAGCTAAATCCCCAACCCGCTCCTGGCATTTTTTAAATGAAAAATTATTCCTACTAGCTGTTAGCCCTACCAGCTGAATATGTCTATAAAAAGTTAGAGCACTCAGCTGCCTCCACCTCAGACTTGTTTTCAAGACATGGTCTCTGTGTGTGTCTTAGCTGTCCTGGAACTCTGTGTAGACCAGGCTGGCCTCAAACTCAACAAGATACACCTGCCTCTGCCTCCCAAATGCTGGGATAAAGGCATGCGCCACCACTGGCCAGCCACCTCAAATTTCCTAAGGAGACCCAACCCACAAGCTCTCCAAGTTCAGGAAATTCAGATGACCCTAACGATAACAGCATTGCAGTCCCAGCCCTGCAATCCCCTCCCAGAGGGACACAAGCCAAATCCAGAAGTAGCTAGTGACAGCCAGATACAACCAAATGGACCTTTCAAAGCCAGTTTGTCAAATAACCAGGTTTCAAACCCAAACACCTTGAGTCAAAGAGCCGGTGGAGACTGAACAGCCTTGCAAGGCAGCTCCATCCCTGTCAGATGTACTGGGTTAAGGAACAAGGGAAGCCTTTGATCCTGAGTGTTGGCGTAGGAACAACCAATCCACAAGATTCTACCGTGAGGGTGTCCAACAGCACTCAACTGATGGAGAGCTCTGTTCCCTTTCAACCATCCAAATAACACACCTTGGAGGTGCAATTCTTTATTGGAATAATTTCAATTGTGTTCGCAAACATTTAACACAAGGGGAAACAAACGGTCCTCCTGCATTCTTCCAACTTCTAGGGCGAAAACAATCAGAAAAGGATGTCTGGAGACTTGGGCAGGGGTTAAAGATCACTGCCTCATTCATCCCAGACTAGCCTGGAACTAGAAAGCCCCTACCTCTGCCTTCCGGTGTTGGGAGTATAGGTGTGTACATTTATCCTGGCTCAACACCTGAGTCATCTTTATAACCTGATAACTGGTTCCCAGGCAGCCTTTGGAAGCTCAATACTAACATCCAAAGACTGCTGGGCTCCAGTCTTATGGCTTTCCACTGGAGAACTCTAGGTACCCCGCCCCCACCCCCAGCCAAGAACCGCCTCAGAGACCTCTACAGAGGGCTGCGAGGGAGGGAGGCAACCTCACAGACATCAATTCGAGACTGCTTAGTGACATCCTGGTGGACCTCCCCTTAAGTATGTGCAGTGGCAGCTTCACTAGCATCCTCGTGGACCGCCACAGGACCCAGCTGGGTGGCAGCATCACCGACCTCCACCGGAGGCAGCTGGGTGGCATCAGAGTCCTCCACAGGAGCCAGCTGGGTGGCATCAGGGTCCTCCACAGGAGCCAGCTGGGTGGCAGCATCAGAGTCCTCCACAGGAGCCTGCTGGGTGGCAGCATCAGAGTCCTCCACAGGAGCCTGCTGGGTGGCAGCGTCAGAGTCCTCCACAGGAGCCTGCTGGGTGGCAGCCTCCCGAACCTCCTCAGGAAGACACTGGGTCTCAGTCTCTTGAGAACAGTCCTCCTCTGTGTTGGAAGAAAAGCAGTGTAAGCAGACTGGTAAGGGCAGTCATCTCTGGGATGTGCAGGAGTAGGGCCAAGGGTTCCTAAACACAGGCCTATCTGACCTCCAACATTTCCAAAACCCACTTTCCCCAGTGGATCCCTCCCAAGAAGCCAAGACTTGCCGGGCAGGACAACCCTACCTATTCCCACCAGCCTATACCTTGTGTTTTCTTGGAGAAATGCTCAACCAAGTTCGATATCATCTGGGAAACATCCTTTTGGTAATCAGGAGGCCCGAATATCAAAATCTCAGCTTCCTCTTCAGGGTTCCACTGGTTCGCGTGAAGCAAGGTACGTGTCACACACTCGACATGCGGGATGTACTCTCCATCCTTACCTGAGCAGGGAAAAGGAGGAACATGAGGATGAGGTGGCTTCCACTTCTTGGCACATTCGTTCAGAAGCTGGGGCAGCTGGGTGGAGGTGGTACATAAGCCACAGCCACTGGCACACTTTCTCAATAGGATATACTCAGAGTCAGGGAAAAGGGTGCCTCTGCCTTCCCTTCCCAGGTTACTCACCAAACATCATTTCCACGACCCGAGCATCCACGTACATTGTTTTTGGATCATCCAGATGCTCGGTGTGGAACCACTTGGGCAGCTTGCTAGAGTCTCCGACCACTTGATATAAACTTCCTTCTTTATGTTGCAGCTGGACGAGAGACTTAAAGCTCTTAAAGGCAGCCATACTGCACCAATATTGCAAAGAGCCTGAGCAACTCCAAATTCAATAAAGTAAACGCGAAAGAAGCTAGCTGCTCTGGGGAGCCATATTTCAAGGGCTGTTTGCTAGCCCCGCCCCACTCAGGTCCTTCCAATTGGATCTCAGGCCTTGCATCCCACTCCCAGCAGCCCCGCCTCTCCTCAAAGCCTCAGGGATACCCTGGCTGCACCTGGGAGAGAGAGAGACACTGCAGCTGTGTAGTGACACAGGCCTTTAATCCAGGCACACTGAAGGCAGAGGCAGAGGCAGGTGGATCTCTGAGTTTGAGGCCAGCCTGGTCTACAAAGCAAGATCCAGGAAAGACGCAAAGCTACACAGAGAAATCCTGTCTCAAAAAACAAAACAAGGGCTGGAGAGATGGCTCAGTGGTTAAGAGCACCAACTGCTCTTCCAGAGGTCCAGAGCTCCTGAGTTCAATTCCCAGAAACCACATAGTGGCTCACAACCACTTGTAATGAGATCTGGTGCCTTCTTCTGGCCTGCAGGGACACATGCAGGCAGAATACTGTATACATAATAAATAAATCTTAAAAAATAAAAATAAACCAATAACAAACAAAAACATATATGTTGGGAAGCAGCAGACACCCTAAGTCAACACAGGGAATTGACAACAGTCTACCCAACATCAGGACAGACTCTTGCCTGACATCAAGGCCAATTAAGTCTCACCTGTCCTCGGCACCTTAGCTCTGAGTTGCTTGTCCCTAGATAGCAAGCCTCCTCATCCTTTTTCTTTCTATTTCTTTTGGTTTCGAGACAGGGTCTTGCTAAGTAGCCTGCCCGGGCAGGAATTAAGACATGCTCCAGCACACTGGCCTTCCCGATTTCTTCTACTCTCTAGAGACAGCTGGGCAGGACAGAGGAAAACACTTTGAGTGAAGGCAACTCCACACACGTGGCTTCCTAAGCCGAGAGATTCTTACATGTGTAGTGCCTCCTTTCTCTAAACAACAGAATTATATTTCCGTTTAGCTTCCTGTTCACTTTGTTTATTCGTTGAGATTCAACAAAATGAAATTATTTGCCAGGCGGTGGTGACAGACACCTTTAATCCCAGCACAGGGGAGGCAGAGGCAGGTGGATCTCTGTGAGTTCAAGGCCAGCCCAGTCTACACAGCAAGTACCAGGACAGACTCCAAAGTTACACAGAGAAACCCTGTCTCAAAAACCACAAAACAACAAAAAAACCCTTTTTAAAGCTTTAAGGTTTATTTTATTAATTTTAATTATGTGTGTGTGTGTGTGTGTGTGTGTGTGTGTGCATGTTGGTATTCTGCAATAGTGAGTGCAGGTGTCCTGGGGAGGCCAGAAGCTTTGGATCCAGCGGAATTGTAGTTATAAGCAATTGAGTCACCTGATGTAGGTGCTAGGAATCAAACTCCCTTACACCTGTCAGAATGGCTCTGATCAAAAACACTAATGACAGTCTACGAAGGAGCGGATTCGGAGCAAAGGGAGCAAAGGGAACACTCCTCCACTGTTGGGGTGAGTGCAACCTTGTGCAACCACTGTGGAAATCAGTACGGCGTAGTTCAGGATCTTAACTGTGAAAGCATCACCACACCAGCCCCTGAAACTCTTACAAAAGCTCCAATAGGATGTCTACACACACACAAACTAGTTAACTGTGCACATCATTTTCCGAGACAGGGTTTCTCTCTATAGTTTTGGTACCGGTCCTGGATCTTGCTCTGTAGACCGGGCTGGCTTTGAATTCACAGCTATCTGCATGGCTCTGCCTCCCCACTGCTGGGATTAAAGGCATGTGCCATCATCGCCCAGCCTGGGTGTGGGCTTTTTTGTTTTTGTTTCTATTTTATTTTCCAAGACAGGGTTTCTCTGTGTAGATTTGCACCTTTCCTGAAACTCGCTTGGTAGCCCAGGCTGGCCTCGAACTCACAGGGATTAAAGGCCAGCACCATCACTGCCAGGCTATTTCCTAGAATTCTTGATGAAGGTGCGGCTCTGGCTAGCCTAGAACTTGCTGTGTACACCAGGATGACCCTGAACTTCCAGAGGTCTGCCTGCTCCACCTTGCCAAGGGCTGGGACTAAGGCATGCATCACCACAGCCTTGCCTCCTGGCTTTTTTTTTTTTTTTTTTTGGGGGGGGGAGGTTTCGAGACAGGGTTTCTCTGTAGCTTTGGAGCCTGTCCTGGACTAGCTCTGTAGACCAGGCTGGCCTCGAACTCAGAGATCCGCCTGCCTCTGCCACCCAAGTGCTGGGATAACAGGCGTGTGCCACCACCGCCTGGTTTTTTGTTTTGTTTTTAAACTGTGGATGGAACCCAGGGCCATGGGCTTGCTAGGCAAGTGCTCTACCACTGAGCTAAATCCCCAACCCGCTCCTGGCATTTTTTAAATGAAAAATTATTCCTACTAGCTGTTAGCCCTACCAGCTGAATATGTCTATAAAAAGTTAGAGCACTCAGCTGCCTCCACCTCAGACTTGTTTTCAAGACATGGTCTCTGTGTGTGTCTTAGCTGTCCTGGAACTCTGTGTAGACCAGGCTGGCCTCAAACTCAACAAGATACACCTGCCTCTGCCTCCCAAATGCTGGGATAAAGGCATGCGCCACCACTGGCCAGCCACCTCAAATTTCCTAAGGAGACCCAACCCACAAGCTCTCCAAGTTCAGGAAATTCAGATGACCCTAACGATAACAGCATTGCAGTCCCAGCCCTGCAATCCCCTCCCAGAGGGACACAAGCCAAATCCAGAAGTAGCTAGTGACAGCCAGATACAACCAAATGGACCTTTCAAAGCCAGTTTGTCAAATAACCAGGTTTCAAACCCAAACACCTTGAGTCAAAGAGCCGGTGGAGACTGAACAGCCTTGCAAGGCAGCTCCATCCCTGTCAGATGTACTGGGTTAAGGAACAAGGGAAGCCTTTGATCCTGAGTGTTGGCGTGGGAACAACAATCCACAAGATTCTACCATGAGGGTGTCCAACAGCACTCAACTGATGGAGAGCTCTGTTCCCTTTCAACCATCCAAATAACATACCTTGAGGGTGCAATTCTTTATTGGAATAATTTCAATTGTGTTTGCAAACATTTAACACAAGGGGAATGGAACTAGAAAGCCCCTACCTCTGCCACCGGGTGCTGGGAGTATAAGTGTGTACATTTATCCTGGCTCAACACCTGAGTCATCTTTATAACCTGATAACTGGTTCCCAGGCAGCCTTTGGAGGCTCAATACTAACATCCAAAGACTGCTGGGCTCTAGTCTCATGGCTCTCCACTGGAGAACTCTTAGGTACCCCCCTAGGTACCACCCCCTACCCCCACCCTCCATCCCCACCAAGAACAACCTCAGAGACCTCTACAAAGGGCTGCTAGGGAGGGTGGCAGCCTCACAGACTTCAATGGGAAACTGCTTAGTGACATCCTGGTGGACCTCCCCTTAAGTGTGCGTGTTGGCAGCTTCACTAGCATCCTCGTGGACCGTCACAGGATCCAGCTGGGTGGCGGCATCACAGTCCTCCACCGGAGCCAGCTGGGTGGCGGCATCACCGTCCTCCACCGGAGCCAGCTGGGTGGCGGCATCACCGTCCTCCACTGGAGCCAGCTGGGTAGAATGAGCGTCCTCCACCAGAGTCAGCTGGGTGGCAGCCTCACGGACCTCCACAGGAGCCAGCTGGGTGGCAGCCTCACGGACCTCCACAGGAGCCAGCTGGGTGGCAGCCTCACGGACCTCCACTGGAGACAGCTGGGTGGCAGCCTCATGGACCTCCACTGGAGACAGCTGGGTGGCAGCCTCATGGACCTCCACTGGAGACAGCTGGGTGGCAGCATCATGGACCTCCACCAGAGTCAGCTCGGGGGCAGCCTCCTGAACCTCCACAGGAAGACACTGGGTCTCAGTTTGAGAACAGTCCTCCTCTGTGTTGGAAGAAAAGCAGTGTAAGCAGACTGGTAAGGGCAGTCATCTCTGGGACATGCAGGAGTTGGGGCCAAGGGTTCCTAAACACAGGCCTATCTGACCTCCAACATTTCCAAATCCCACTTTCCCCAGTGGATCCCTCCCAAGAAGCCAAGACTTGCCGGGCAGGACTATCCTACTTATTCTTAGCAGCCCATACCTTGAATTACTTTCTTGGAAAAATAGTCAACCAAGTTCGATATCATCTGGGAAACATCCTTTTGGTAATCAGGAGGCCCGAATATCAAAATCTCAGCTTCCTCTTCAGAGTTCCACTGGTTCACGTGAAGCAAGGTACGTGTCACACACTCGACATGCGGGATGTACTCTCCATCCTTACCTGAGCAGGGAAAAGGAGGAACATGAGGATGAGGTGGCTTCCACTTCTTGGCACATTCGTTCAGAAGCTGGGGCAGCTGGGTGGAGGTGGTACATAAGCCACAGCCACTGGCACACTTTCTCAATAGGATATACTCAGAGTCAGGGAAAAGGGTGCCTCTGCCTTCCCTTCCCAGGTTACTCACCAAACATCATTTCCACGAGCCAAGCATCCACGTACATTGTTTTTGGATCATCCAGATGCTCGGTGTGGAACCACTTGGGCAGCTTGCTAGAGTCTCCGACCACTTGAAATAAAGTTCCTTCTTTGTGTTGCAGCTGGACGAGAGACTTAAAGCTCTTAAAGGCAGCCATGCTGCACCAATATTGTTGCAAAGAGCCTGAGCAACTGCAAATTCAATAAAGTAAACGCGAAAGAAGCTAGCTGCTCTGGGGAGCCATATTTCAAGGGCTGTTTGCTAGCCCCGCCCCATTCGGGTCCTTCCAATTGGATCTCAGGCCTTGCATCCCACTCCCAGCAGCCCCGCCTCTCCTCAAAGCCTCAGGGATACCCTGGCTGCACCTGGGAGAGAGAGAGACACTGCAGCTGTGTAGTGACACAGGCCTTTAATCCAGGCACACTGAAGGCAGAGGCAGAGCCCCGCGGATCTCTGAATTTGAGGCCAGCCTGGTCTATAGAGCGAGATCCAGGAAAGACGCAAAGCTACACAGAGAAACCCTGTCTCAAAAAACCAAAACAAACCAACAAAAACATATGTTGGGAAGCAGCAGACACCCTAAGTCAACACAGGGAATTGACAACAGTCTACCCAACATCAGGACAGACTCTTGCCTGACATCAAGGCCAATTAAGTCTCACCTGTCCTCGGCACCTTAGCTCTGAGTTGCTTGTCCCTAGATAGCAAGCCTCCTCATCCTTTTTCTTTCTATTTCTTTTGGTTTCGAGACAGGGTCTTGCTAAGTAGCCTGCCCGGGCAGGAATTAAGACATGCTCCAGCACACTGGCCTTCCCGATTTCTTCTACTCTCTAGAGACAGCTGGGCAGGACAGAGGAAAACACTTTGAGTGAAGGCAACTCCACACACGTGGCTTCCTAAGCCGAGAGATTCTTACATGTGTAGTGCCTCCTTTCTCTAAACAACAGAATTATATTTCCGTTTAGCTTCCTGTTCACTTTGTTTATTCGTTGAGATTCAACAAAATGAAATTATTTGCCGGGCAGTGGTGGGGCATACCATTGAACCGTGGTCATCTTTAACAAGCCCACCCACCGGTTTGGCGATTTAGCTCAGTGGTAGAGGTCGCAAGGCCCTGGGTTCTATCCTCAGCTCCAAAATAAATGAATAAATAAATAAAATAAGAAGCCCACACCTGCCGGTGGTGGTGGCACTTGCCTTTAATCCCAGCACTTGGGAGGCAGAGGCAGGTGGATCTCTGTGAGTTCAAGGCCAGCCTGCTCTACACAACATGTTCCAGGACAGACTCCAAAGCTACACAGAGAAACCCTGTCTCGAAAAACCAAAACACAAAACAGAAAAGAACTTTTCATTTAAAGCTTTAAGATTTATTTTATTTTCATTATTTTTAATTTATGTGTGTGCATGTTGGTATTCTGCAATAGTGAGTGCAGGTGTCCTGGGGAGGCCAGAAGCTTTGGGTCCAGCAGAATTGTAGTTATAAACAATTGAGTCACCTGATATAGGTGCTAGGAATCAATCTCAGGGTCCTCAATTGGCATAGTTCAGGTACTTTTTTTTTCTTTTTTTGTGCTGAGGATTGAACCCAGGGCCTTGGGCTTGCTAGGCAAGCACTCTACCGCTGAGCTAAATCCCCAACCCTGGGTGGGGGCTTTTAAAGATGGCCACGGTTCACTGGTTTTTGTTTGGTTTGAAGACAGGGTCTCACTGTGTAGCGCTGGCTACACAGAGATCTGCCTGTCTGCAGCCTGTGCCTTCTGATACTGGGATTAATAGTTGTGTTGCCACCATGTCTGCAACCAGGCACTGTGTTTATAATCGTCTACAGGATTTGGAGGAAGTTACTATCTTATCACTAGGTGCTTCTTGAGGGTGCCTGGTGAGGTTAATCTAGCCCGGAGGGGTTCTAGAGGTAGATTGTCTTCACTGTAAACAAACAAAGTTTGTTTGAGATTCTCAGGCAACATCTGAGGAAATGAATGAGGCTCTCTCCAAGGTCATGTGCATTCAGGCCTTATGCCTGGGTTTGCTGATTTAGCAGAAAATATCTTTCCATGAAGGAAATATTAACCCTATGGCTACAGCCTTCATGGCAGATGCTGTTAATCATGTTTCTTGTTTCTCAGCTGGTAAGAGATTTCAATCAGACTCTCTCCCTTCTCTTGTCCTACTGATTTCCCTGTCTTTCTTTGTAACTCAGGCTGGCCGTGAACTCCCTCTGTAGCGCATGATCATTCTGCCTCAGAGTCCTGAGTGTCAGGCAGGACTCTGATCAAGCACCGCCATGCCCAGCTTTAGTGTTGTTAATTAAACATAATTGCTTCTTCAAAATTCCATGCTGTGGGACTAGAGAGATGGCTCAGCTGACCCAAAGGACCCAGGTTCAATCCCTCATACCCACATGTTGGTTCACAATCATCTATGGCTCCAGTTCTCGGTGATCTACCTTCCTGGTCTCCCTAGACACCTAAGGCCTCCTTAGGCACACACGTAGTGCCCAGACATACATGCAGGCAAACACTCACATACATCAAATAAACCAATGATTATTTTTTAATTTCAGGCTTTGCCCTATTGTTCCCTAACTTCAAGCAATGCTTTGGAGAACTCTGAGCCTTTCTGATTTCAACTCTTGGGAATGCTCAGTTGTTTTGTTAAACATTTCACCGGGTTTCCTGCCTCCCAGACCTCCTTGAATTGCCTTCCTTCACTAACAGTCTTCCTTCTTTGCTCGGTGCTGTCTCCTTTCTGAAGACCCTAGAGGAGGCTCCGAGGACTTAGTTTGGTTTTACTCTGCTCTCACTGAAGGCAATATTTCAGAAGGCCTTTCTGGAGCCGCACAGTGTCATTTCATCAGGCCTCCTTTAGAGATCCACGAGGAGAAAGCACAGGCCTGCCTGGTCAGCTTCAGCATCTCAGAGGCGTTCTCTTTACATGGAGTGAGTTCTAAACCCATGGGAAAATGAAGAGGGGTTGAAGAACATTAGCTTGCTGCACCCTGGAAGCCAGCCCAGGGCACAGGGAAACAGAGGCAGTGGACTGAGGCTCTGAGGCGAGGGAAGACAAGAATTGACAGGTCCCAGCCTGCATCTCTCCCCCCTGCTACTGACAATTTATCCATCTACACAACCTGCCTCACCAAGGGCCAAATTAGCCCAGCATTCTAGGTCTTTCCATGCCCATTCCCTGCATCAGGTTGCCACCATCCATTTAAGAAGGGAACAAGGCGCCTCTTTTTTGTGCTTTTCTTTCTAGAATGACAATGGGCCCTAAGGAAGGTTCTGCCAGAACCTAGCCAACCTTGAGCACCTGCCCACATCTTTAACTGGCTCTGTAGCTGGAATCCTGCAGATCCACAAACCCTGAGCAGGCTTGAAGGGGAGACCCAATGGGTCCTGTGAGGCAGGCCATGGGCAGAAGTGGGTGCAGGCGCAGTACTGTACCTTGATGTTCCTGCTGCAAAAGTGTGACCTTGTTATCGTTTTTTGAGACAGTCTCATGTAATCCACCATCAGGCCGATGCTAACGTAGCTAAGGATGCCCTTGAACCTCTCCCGTGCTGGGATTACAGGTGTACGTTACCATACTTGGTTTATGCAATGCTGGAGCTCAAACCTCAAAGGGTGCACGGGAAATCAGCACTGAACCCACTGAGCCACATCCCCAGCTGTTGTTCTAGATAACTTTTCATATTGGCCAGAGTGGCCTCTAACTTGCTGTGTAGTTGAAGATGATTTTGCCTATTTGGTGGTGGCCCATGCCTTTGATCCCAGTACTCAGGAGGCAAGAGGCAGGTGGATTTCTGTGAATTTGAGGCCAGCCTGGGCCACAAAGTGAGTTCCAGGACAGGTTCCAAAGCTACACAGAGAAACCCTGTCTCAAAAAAACAAAAACAAAAACAAAACAAAAAAAAACAAAAAAAAAACTTTGTTTAACTCCTGATTCTCTTACCTCAACCTCCCAAGTGCTTGGGATTATAGACATGAACCACCATGCTTGGCTATCTCTATTTTTTTGTTTTTGTTTTTGTTTTTTTGAGACAGGGTTTCTCTGTATAGCTTTGGTGCTTTTCCTGGATCTCACTCTGTAGACCAGGCTGGCCTCGAACTCACAGAAATCCACCTGCCTCTGCCTCCCAAGTGCTGGGATTAAAGGCTTGCACCACGGCATCTATGCTATATTTTTAAAGATAAATTTCTACTTACTGTGAGTTGAATTGCTCTCTGTTTCCTGGAACCTAACCTTCCCCAACCCATGACCCTGATTTGATTTTGAGACTACCCTGACCCTTCCACACCCTCCCTGACCCTCTCTGACCCCTCCCTAATCACATGCTGACTGTTAGGAATTACGAACACCTGGGAAATCCCCAGCTGGCCTGGCCAGGGTATCCCAGTCTGCAGGGAACCACACTGGCATGCTGGGCAGATGCACATGGCAGTGGCCAGTAATTTGCAACCCAGCCGCTGTATCCACGTGGAGAGTTTATTACAATAGACAGAGGAAGAGAAAGATAGGAAAGAGAGAGACAGAGAGAAAGAGGGGGGGAAGGGCAGAGTTTTTCCTTAAAAAGAGGCTTTTTACATCAGAACACATCAGAACGTAGGGCGGACCCAAGGGGCGGGGTGGGGGGATTTCAAGGGGGCAGGTTAGAATATTAACAGTGACTATATATATATATTACTATATGTTTTTTAAATACTTTTTTTATTTCCTTATTGCTCCGTTGTCTCCCTTCTATAAATCTACTCATTTTTCCCCTGAGGGCCTGAGAGATGGATTGGGGCTGCTCTCTTTAATCTGACCTAGGAGGCAGTCACTGACCAGCTGTTGGTGCACCCCAATAAAAAAAAAAATCAAGCTTGCTTCAAACTGAAGTGGTGGTCTTATTCTTGCTGTTGGGATTAACAGGGGTTCTCTCCTTTCACTATGTGGGTCCCAGGACCAAACTCAGATCTGGCTTGGCAGCAAGTACCTTCACCCACTGAGGCATCTCAAAGGCCCTAAACTGGAGTCTCATGTTCCCATCTCAGCCTCCCTCTGGCTACGATTGCTGTATTTTAAAAACTGCACAAAGGAGTCACTGTTGTTTTAAAAATAATAAGCGACGCTGGTTACCGTGTGGAAGGGTCATGAGGCATGGGCCACAACAAAACCCAGTATCAGAGCTGGACACTGCACACACACGTGGTACACAGACATACATTCAGGCAAACATTCATACACATGAAAAAAAATGAATAAAATTGCCCCCCAAAACATTTCGAACTATGTTCCCAAGATGTTGTTTTGACCGGTCCCCTCAATGGGCATCTCATGGCCTCTGCATTACTGAATTTGGATATCTTTGGCTTACAGTTCGTAGTTTGAAATGTTGACAGAAACCTGATAGACTGCACCTCTTTTATTTATTTTATTATGGTTTAATTGGCACAAAGTTCACTGAAGAGCATTTGCTTTTTTATACAGATTTGCAATTAGAAAAATACATTGACAAAAATATGGTTATTTTATATCAAATTTAAACCATTTCCAAAGAGAATACAGGTTACTTTTTTCCACAGATCAAGGCAGTTTGGATGTGGTTATCTATCACACACTTTTAACCCTATGCCAGGTTTGGAGCCAACAAGACCTGAATCTAACTGTGGATCTACCTCCCGAAGGTGGCACTATGCAAACATTAACTTATTTTTATTTACAAAAGAGATATTTGTACGTCTGATATGTGATGAACCCCACAGAAGAATTAGAGCAATTTTGGAAGGCATTGCTGTGCATGCCCCGCCCACCTTGAAACATAGGATATGTTTCAGATACACAGGATCCAGTTGCAAAAGCCCTAAGGACAACCTTGATGTTTCAAAGCATCCCTCATTTCAGTGACAGAAAAAACTGAGTAGCCATGGCTAGTTTTTCTGGGGAGGGGCTCAAAGGACAATGGCAATACAGGATATTGAATTTCAAAAAGCCTTTGAAGGGCTGGGTGTGATGGCTCCACTTTTAATCCCAGAACTCTGGAGGCAGAGGCAGGCGGATCTCTATGAGTTTGAGGCCAGCCTGGTCTACAGAGGGAGCTCTAGGACAGCCAGGGCTACATAGTGAGACCCTGTCTCAAACAAACAACAATAAAGGCCACTTGAAAACTACTATGCAAACTACTTATTTTCCTTTATATTTCTCTTAGTAATTACAAGTATTACAAGTTCTGCCAAGCATTTACTGTTAAGAAAAAGCCAAAAACCCACAGTTTTTACTTTTTAAAATTATAATTGGTGATATTTTTTCCTTGGTGAAGTTCTTTGGAAATTCTGGCTTACTTTCTCTAAGCCACTTTAAAAGCCTTTTGCTGTGAATGAGATCCCTTGGGTCTGAAGAGTCTATGAAGAACATTTTAAACAACCCTCTTTGGGCATGAAGACAGACAGTGAGGCGATAGAACACAGCACATGATCTGGCAAGATAGGACGAGTACATGAATGCCCACCTTCCCAGTGAGAGAAAGCACAGGCTGCGCGACACCTGACTTAAACCAGCACACACAAGTGACTGACTAAATACAAACACCCATCTCCCTCCAGACGGCAAATAAACTTGTGGTTTAATTAAAGAGAGAGTCCTTCAGTTACACTAATGGGAGAGAAGATGAACAGGGAGGCAGCAATGGCAGACACCCAGCCCGATGGTAAAGTCAGACACTCAGAAGTCTACATAGGAATGGCAGCCCGAAGGTGCCAGACAAAACATAAATATGAAGAGAAGTAAGAGAAGTCTTTTCTCACCATGCATTCAGCAGAAGCCCCAGCTGTGCTCAGATGTGGGCCGAACCCACAGACCATTAATAAACACCTGGGTCTCCATGACCCTGAAGCCCAGAGCCAGAAAATCTGACTTCACTAGCTTTTACCTCTTCACCCACCCCTGCCCTACAAACCCTCCCCCACCACCAAACCCACAGTCAACCCAGCATAACCAGTCTATAGACATGGCTGCAATTTTAACGTAACGTCCAAGGGAAGGCCGACATTAAAGGTGATGCCGAAAGACACTGATCCAATGTGTACATATTAACATTCAAGTGTTGGTGAGTGATGTTCTAGAAGGTCAACTGTGGTATGGATTTTTAAATCTGGATTCTCAAGACCATGATAGCCTTTCATTGCTCAAAGATTCTAATGTCTTTAGGGGGACTCTAGTCAGACCCCAGGTCTCATTGGATGGCACAGGACAGTACCATCATCAGCACTTTACATAAAAGACGCAACCTTTCATGGCTGCAAACTCTTGAATACCTGAATGACCTGCCATGGTGAGCTTAGGCTTTCAAGGCACGTTTGGCTCTGTGAAATAGTTCTCCCAATTTGGATATAAAAAGCTGCAACAGCTTAGAAATGGATGCTGAGTTAACGTCCACTGGAGACAGGAGAAGCAGCTGGCGTTTGGTGTGGTGTCCTTCTTCATCTCGGCTTGCTGGCTGGATCTCTCTGGAACAGCTCACAGGCAGGGGCTGCGATGCTCACCTAGTGTCTCAACAGCCGCAGATCCCTTTCTCCTTCTCCTCACTCAGCTGATCTGCAGAGGTGTGGCCATTGGACCGCACCACGCCTTCTGGAATCCAGGACTTGTCCACACACCGCTCCATCCGCTTCATTATCAGGTCCAGGAGCATCTCAATGGCTTGGCTGATGTTCGTCCCGGTGGCAGCACTAGTTTCAAAATAGGGGATTCTGGAAGGACAGAAATGACTCAGTTGACAACGTGGAAGTGGGGGGGACAGGGACCTGTGTCCTTCCTCATTTTGTAGCCATTCGTGATTTAGAGAACAATTTTAGGATAAATATACACGGCAACAATATGAGTTCAGTAGGGAACCGAGAGGAGGCAATACCATCCCAGTTATAATTCAATGTGCCAAATTACCAGGAAAATGATTCTATTCCACTATGTGTCTCTCTCAAAACAGTTCCTTCATTATTTCATTTTTCAAAATGGTATCATTTACCAGCACCTAAAATAAACTCCAGTTTAAAGGACCGGCATCATTGTGACTGGCTTGAGCCGATCAGTCTGCATGGGCTGGGTTTGCATCTGTCTCTCTCAGACAGTAAGTCGTCCTGAGGCAGAGTGTATGTGTAAAGAAAACTGGACTTCTGTGAGGAAGGAAGGGGTAGGGTATGAATGTTGTCTAAGCAACCACTGATGTCTGCCCCAGAAAGTAGACCCAGTGTTTTTCTAAGAGAAGGCAGGGCCAGGCATCGTGGTGCACACCTGTAACCATAGCTTGCGGGGTAGAGGCAGGAGGAGCAGAAGTTCAAGAGCAGCCTCACCACACAGCAAATTTGAGGAAAGCCTGGGCTACATTAGACCCTGTCTCAAAACAAAACACCCAGAGGCTACAAGAGAAGGGGAGAAGCAGGAGGCTTCAATTCTAGCCCTTCAACTTCTCTAGTGTTGGGAGCACAAAGGTCCTTATGCCCACAGATCACTAGGGAACCCAGAAAGGTTAAGCATGCAGAGGTTTCTTTTCAACTGTTTCCAGCCAGAAGGCAGGGAGTGGATGTTGTTAATGACCTGGTGAACTTTGCTATGTAGAGCCAGACCTCACCCAAATGCCCCAGAATGTTTATCCTAGATTCTCCTTCCAAAGACCTTTATCTTAGCCGGGCTGGTGATGGCACAAGCCTTTAATCCCAGCACTGGGGAGGCAGAGCCAGGCATCCCAGCACTTGGGAGGCAGAGGCAAGTAGATCTCTGTGAATTTGAGGCCAGCCTGGTCTACAGAGTTCCAGGAAAGGTGCAAAGCTATACAGAGAAACCCTGTCTCAAAAAACAAACAAAAAAACCCATCTTTATCTTTATATCTCAGTCAATTTAGAACATGTCCTTGCCGGGTGGTGGTGGTGCATGCCTTTAATCCCAGCACTCGGGAGACAGAGGCAGGTGGATCTCTGTGAGTTCAAGGCCTGCCTGGTCTACAAAGGGAGTTCCAGGACAGGTGCAAAGCTAGACAGCTATGCTGTCTCGGAAAAACAAAACAAAACAACACATCCTTAGGGGAGATGTCATATGTGTGCTGTTGACCAAGTGACCAGCCAGACCTTCCCTCTAAGCCCTTAAGCTATACATGTAGTTTATCTCTAGAACCGATCCTGTTCAAAGAAATAACATGCACTCAGAGTTGAGTTGGATGTAATTATGCCTCCATGTGCATAATTGTATTACACCAGGAAACTTTTCCAAACTGTACTACAGTAAACCATCCTGTGTCAAACTGACTCCAGAAGCTGTATCCAGCCCATCTAACAAAGTGGAGCTGAACTGAATTTTCCTTCATACCTCACCCATTTCCCTGTGGGCTGTGATGCTGGCAACACACACACACACACACACACACACACACACACACACACACACACACACTGGTACTTCCTTGCCACTTCCCAGAGACGTTCATAAGCCTTAAGGGTCATTCAGCTGATAAATGACACACGTATAAGTGTGTTCTCCCCATATTCCCATATACGTCCTCATGTATCCTATAGCCCCTATTAGACTAGGAAATGTTCTCCTGGATCCACCATTGAGCAACCGCCATATAACCCTCTGGTTTTTTTAGATAGATTTAAACAGATAATAATTTATTTATCTTTATTTCATGTTCATTCGTGTTTTGCCTGCATGATGTCTGTGTGAAGGTGTCAGATCCCATGAAACTGGGAATTACAGACAGTTGTGAGCTGCCATGTGGGTGCTGGGAATTGAACCCAGGTCCTCTGGAAGAGCAGTCAGTGCTCTTAACCACTGAGCCATCTCTCCAGCCCTCTGAGACAGAATTTAACTAGGTAATAAATGGCTCTTGGGTTTTTCTATGTCATCTAGGCTAGCCTCAAATTCAATTCTTAGCTTCATCCTATGCAGTATTTGGATTGTAGAGGTGTACCACAACTCCTGGCTTAATATTTTATATATTTTTAAGGATTTATTGTTGTTATTATTATATTTTTTAATTATTATTATTTTTTTTTTGCCAGAGCTGAGGACCAGCCAGGGCCTGCAAGCGCTCTACCACTGAGCTAAATCTCCAACCCCATTTTTATTATTTTTAATTATGTGTGTATGTGTGTGTAGTGCGTGCACATGAGTGCAGGTACCCACACGGGCAAAAGAAGGTGTTGGATCCCCCAGGAGCTGGTGTGACAGACAGTTGGGAGCCATCAGACATGGATGCTAGAAACCAAACTCTGGTCCTGTAAGGGCAGTAGATGCTCTAAACCACTGAACCATCTCTCCAGCCCTGGATATTTTATACAATTGGAAAGGCAATAAAAAACAAATTACAGGGGCTGGAGAGATAGCTCAGAGGTTAAGAGCACTGGCTGGTTCAATTCCCAGCACCCACATGGCAGCTCACAACTGTCTGTAACTCCAGTCCAGTTCCAAGGGATCCAACACACTCATACAGGCAAACCAATGTACATGAAATAAAAATAAATCATTTAAAAAAATTTTTTTTTAAATTACAGCTGGGCAGTGGTGGCACACACCTTTGATCCCACTTGGGAGGCAGAGGCAGGTGAATCTCTGTGAGTTTGAGGCCAGCCTGGTCTACAGAGTGAGTTCCAGGAAAGGCGCAAAGCTACACAGAGAAACCCTGTCTCGAAAAAACAAAAACAAAAATTGGAAGAAAGTGAATATAAAAGGAAAGACTAGGAGCTGGAGAGATGTTCAGCACTTAGGAGCACAGGCTGGAGCTGGAGAGATGGCTCAGAGGTTAAAAGCACTGCTTGCTCTTCCAAAGGTCCTGAGTTCAATTCCCGGCAATCACATGGTGGCTCACAGCCATCTGTAATGAGATCTGGTGCCCTCTTCTGGCCTATAGGGATATGTACAGACAGAACACTGTATACATAGCAAATAAATAAATCTTTAAAAAAAAAAAAAAAAGCACACAAGCTGTTTGTGTAGAGAACCTGGACTCAGTTTCCAGCACCCACATGACAGCTCACAACTATATGCAACTGCAGTCCCAGGGGATCAGACACCTTCTGTGATCTTTTTTCCAGACACTGTATACATATGGTGTACAGGTATATATGCAGGAAAACCACTCACAGGCATACAAAATATAGATAAGTAGTGTTGTTTTGTTTTGTTGAGACAGGATCTCCCTATGTAGCCCTGGCTGTCCTGGAATTCCTTTGGCCAGGCTGGCCTTGAACTCAGAGACCTGCCTGCCTCTGCCTCCCAAGTGCTGGCATTAAAGGTGTGTGTGGGCTGGGCTGTGGTGGTGTGTAGCAGGCTTTCTTGGACCACTAGCCCCTAAACCATGACACAGAGAATTATTAATTATGAATGTTTGGCCTTAGCTTATGCTTGTTTCTAGCTAACCTTTTTTTTTTATTTTAACTCAAATTAACTCCTTTCTATTAATCCATGTGCTGCACCAAGGCTTGTTTACCTCAACTAAGTACCGTCCATTCTGCTTTCCTGCATGGCTGACTGGCTGGCTGGCTCCCCTTTTCTCTCTGCCTGCCAGGCCTGCCTATCCCTCCTCTGCCTAGCTATTGGCCACTCAGCTTTTTATTTGACCAATCACGTGCCTTAGGCAGGCAAGGTAAAACAGCAACACATCTTTACATAGTTAAACACATGCAGCATAAACAAAAGTAGCACATCTTTACATAGTTAAACTAATATTCTACCACAGTGGTGCACTCCTTTAATCCCAGCAGGGAGGCAGAAGCAGGAGGAGCTCTGAGTTCAAAACCTGCCTGGTCTACAGAGTGAGTTCCAGGACAGCCAGGGCTACACAGAGAAACCCTGTCTTGAAAAATCAAAATAACAATAAATGGAATTAAATAAATAAGGACTCTGGGTTGCAGAGCAAGCACTGTGCTCCCAGTACAGCTCTGGAGGCCCCTCCTTGTGTGTGAAGAGCAATGGTTCACGAGGTCGTGACACCAGGGTGATAAGACAACACACACACACTTAGCACAAACATCCAGGCAGGGAGTCTTCTCTTGAAACAACATTCTTGCTGCATGGGGTGGTGCATGCCTGCAATCCAGCATGCCAGAGGCACCATTTCTGCCCCTGCAAGAGCTGCTTGGGCTACAGAGTGAGTTCCAGGTGCCAGCCAGGAGTATGTATCTAGAAGAGCCTATCTCAGAAAGCCAGTGTGGTGTGGTGTGGTGTGGTGTGGTGTGGTGTGGTGTGGTGTGTGTGTGTGTGTGTGTGTGTGTGTGTGTGTGTGTATGTGTGTGTGTTTAAAACATTTTTTTAAAAAAGTTTAGCTGGGTGGTGGTGGCACATGCCTTTAATCTCAGCACTTGGGAGGTAGAAGCAGGAGGATCTCTGTGAGTTCAAGGCCAGCCTGGTCTAGAGAGGGAGTTCCAGGACAGGCTCCAAAGTTATACAGAGAAACTCTGGTGGGGGAGGGGGGGAGTTTATCTAGGCATCCATTCAAAAGGATCATTACTTTAACCACAGAAAACTGGTACTACCTTTTATGTCCACACGAGGGTACTACAGAACCACCACCCGGGGGAGCTCTCTTGCTAGAAGTATGAAAAATGGTTGGTTGAAATTGACATCCACCTACATACACACTGCCACTTGTTAGCTATTTGGAGTTCATAGAGAAAAAGACTAATTTTGATGTGCTTTTAAGAACAGATTCATTGAAGGACCACTGAACTCAATGTTGTACTTACATATCTATATTTGTATAAAATAATGATTATAAATGTTTGTATAAAAAGGTGAAGTGCAATTGTGAATTTAACAAGAAGTTGTAGATTTTCAAGACTATACACAAACTCCTTTGTAACAAATAACTATTTGTGCTTCTAAATAAAAAAGAATAGGTTCATCACAGCAGGGTGTGGTGGAGCACACTAATGCCAGCACTGGGGAGGTAGAGGCAGGTGGATCTGTGTGAGTTCCAGGCCAGCCTGGTCTAAAGTAGTGAGTTCCTAGCCAGTCAAGGCGGTTACACAGAGAAACCTGTCTCTAAAAATCACTCACACACAATTTATTTATTTATTTATTTATTTTGGTTTTTATTTGTTTGTTTTTTGTTTTTCAAGACAGGGTTTCTCTGTGTAGCTTTGCGCCTTTCCTGGATCTCGCTTGGTAGACCAGGCTGGCCTCTAACTCAAAGATCTGCCTGCCTCTGCCTCCCAAGTGCTGGAATTAAAGGCGTGCGCCACCACCGCCCGGCCCTATTTTGGTTTTTTTGAGACAAGGTTTCTCTGTGTAGCCCTGGCTGTCCTAGAACTCACTCTGCAGACCAGGCTGGCCTCGAACTCAGAGATCCACCTGCCTCTGCCTCCTGAGTGCTGGATGAAAGGTGTGCGCCGCCACCATCCAGCTGATTCATCAGTGTCGAATCAAGGTCTCATTTGAGATCTCCACCAGGATATCCACAGGGCAGAATCCTCACATAGCTGACTTCTTTTCTATATTTATTTATCAACAAAACTAGAAACTTAAAACCAAGTTGCCAAGGCTTAAGAGATGGCTCAGTCAACCAAGATGGCTGAGTGGTTAAGAGTGCCCACTGTACTTGCAGTGGACTCATGTTCAATCCCCAGCACCCATATCAGGTACTCACAACTGCCTGGAACTCCAGCTCCAAAGGATGAAATGCCTCTGACATCTGTGCCATACCTGATGGGTACCTGCGCGCACGCACACGCACACACACACACACACACACACACACACACACACACACACACATCTATATATCTATATCTATATCTATCTCTATATCTATCTATCTCTATATCTATCTATCTATATCTATATCTATCTATATCTATCTCTATCTATCTCTATCTATCTCTCTCTTTCTCTCTCTCTCTATATATATATCCTGGCATGTGCAAGGCCTTGGGTTCAGTCCCCAGCACTGCAGAAGTTGCCAGAATGACAGCAAGGATGCCTGGAGAGCTTTGTCAAATGTGTCTAGGTGTTTGACTTACATGTGGATACAGAATTCACAGCAAGTCCTGCCAGAGGCTGAGTGCTCATAGGAATGGGCTGTGTGATGATCATCTGAACCTGGAAGTCTGTGAAAAATGAAATCTGGATCCTCAGGAATTAACTACTGAGTCACAGTACATTCCAGGAATCAGTTTTGTGTTTGGTTGTAGCTTACTTATGTGGTTTTAAAGTATGCCCAATAATACATCATTAATTTCTTTCTTTCCAAATTTTTTTATGTGTATGAGTGTTTTGCTTATATGTATATGTATGTACTATATGTGTGCCGTGTGCCTGAGGGAGTCAGAAGAGGGCACTGGATCCCCCGGATCTAGAGTTATGGATGGTTGTAAGCCACCAAGTGGGTTCTGGGCATCAAACCCTGGTCCTCTGGAAGAGCAACAAGTGCTCTTCACCATGGAGCCATCCCTCCATCCCCCACTCATTTCTTTTTTCTTTTTTCTTTTTCTTTTTTTTTTTTAATGTGGAGCTGAGGATCGAACCGAGGGCCTTACGCTTGCTAGGCAAGCGCTCTACCACTGAGCTAAATCCCCAACCCCCCCACTCCTTTCTTTCTCAACTCAAGGATGTCAAGTTTATAAGAGAGCAAATGACCAATCAGAGGCCAAATGATTCAGACCACATGTAACCTCGTTCAATGTTGGTACAGAGCACTGCCAAATTCAGACCCCTGAAATCCAAAACATGGTCTGTGCTGATGTCTGGTATCTGCCATTGACGTTGTGAATAAAGGCTTTGTTTTGGTTTTTGAGACAGTTCCTCTGTCTGTTCCTGGTTGGTTGTCCTGGAACTCACTCTCTAGATCAGGCTGGCCTTGAACTCACAGAGATCAGCCTGCCTGAGTACTAGGATTAAAGGCCATATGCCACTGCCACCCAGTGTGAATAAAGATTTTCAACTGAGTGTTCATTGCAGAAACTTTGAGCACCTTCCCTTATCAGTAACCAGCAGGGGGACGGAGTCCTCATCTCAGATCTGTGGCCAGTTATGTGCACAGCACACAAGTGTGTACATTCGAGTGTCCTTTAATGCCACTCACAAGCTTCTTGGTTTCCTCCATTCTGAATAAAGCAGGCCAACTATCCTCTGACCTAAGGAGTGTGGGCTGTTTCCACCCTCTCTTCTCCTGGCATGTCCTTTATCCTCATCGATTCAAACCTCTTCTCATGGGGGGTGGGGCACAGCTTAGTGGTAGAGTGCTCGCCTAGCATGGGTGAGGACTTGGGTTCAATTCCTCATAGTACAAAACAATAAAACCCTCAACAAACAAACAAAAAGCTCTTCTAACTTTAACTCAGCTCGCCCATCTTTGTGGTGTCCTCCATGGCCAGTGCATGCTGGACACAGGGAAAGACAGTCCCCACATGCTCAGATCAACAGAAAACAACAAGGAGCTCTCTGATGCCAGGCAGACTGCAGAACCCTGAGACCCCGAAGGAAGCGACAAGGAAAGGGCTGCTGAAGCCCCAGAGTGAGGACAAGTTGACCCTTCCACTCAGCAGGTGCTTGAGAAACACTTGTCAAAAGACGCCTCTCACAGGCCTGCTTTCTCATTCACGTCTCCAAAGCGTGGATGATGACCACAGTCTATTGCTTCATGGCTGACTTCCTCCTGATCTCCTTGCAAAACAGCCTCCCTTTCAGCACTTCTGTCTGACTTGTGGTGGCCCCCCTGGTGTGTCCCCCCCCATAGTTTCCTTTCCACACTATTTGAGTGCCTCTCAACAGGGAGGGGGCATGCCAGAACTGCCTATGAGCTCTGCCAGCCTCCAGCTCAGAATCTTCCAAGTAGGTTGGTCATGACCACTGCATAGGAAAAAAATCACGTGGCGAGCTGTGAAAAGCACCTGTGCCCAGGTCCCCACATGTAGTATACCACTGGAGCTGGGCTGAGTATGTCCCAGAATTTGCTTTGGGGTTAGGGTGGACCACAGGAGAGGTCTGGGGGAAGTGAAGCAGGACCCTTTAGAGACTGTCATGCATAGGCACTTACCTGCTGAGTTATCTTGGCATAGCCTAGCAACCAGACCTGCACCTGTCCCTCCTCCCTTGTCTCTCCATAGCACCCTAGGCTCCTAAGTCAGGTGTGTGGTTAGCCCGGAGATGAAGGGCCTGGCCTGGGCAGAACGCCCACACCACTAAGGTCAGAGGCACCAGCTGAGAGGAGGAGGTTCAGGACACCGTTATGAACCCTAGCTGGTCCTCATTTCCTGTATCCATGCCGCACTTTGCATGCAGTTTTCCTTCCTGGCAGCCCATCCTGTGGACCACCCCAAGATTCCGCATCTGACACAAAGAGAAATTTCTAGCAACTAAAGAATAAGGTCAGATCCCTACAACAGATATGTACACTCAGGCTTGCGTGTTCGTGTGCAGGTGCACTTATTTGTACGTGCTAGGAGAGGCCAGAGGTTAACCTTGAGTGAGAATCCTCAGGCATCATCCACCTTCTTTTTATTTTGATACAAGGTTTCTCATTGGCCTGGAGTTTACTGGTTATATGTCAGGATGACGGGCAGCAAGGGGTTCACCTGTTTCTGCCTCCTAGCGCTGGGATTAAATGAGAGGGCTAACAGACCCCATTTGTTCTGTTTTGTAAGATCCAGGTCTCACTATGTAGCTCTGGCTTGCCTCAAACTCAAAGAGCTCTGCCTGTTTCTGCTTCCTGAGTACGAGGATTAAAGGCACACCACACCACACCAGGATTTAAACACGGGTTCTGGAGGTGAGCGGGGTATCAAACTCCTCAGGTCCTCGGGCTGGCATGGTAAGCACTTGTCAGCTGTGCCAACACCCCCCAGGCCAGGAGCTCTTCACAGACAAGCACCCGACGCAAACCTAACTGCTACAACTCCACATGGCCACGCCAGCAGAGTGAGGCCCACACTCCTGCAACTGTCAAAAGCTCCCAGGTGTCTCTGAGGGTTCAGCACCACCTACCCTGGCATGAGACCTTCCGCATCTCACTGCATCTCACTGCATCTCACTGCATCTCACTGCATCTCACTGCATCTCACTGCCAGAGTAAGCCAGCAGGGCTGGTGGGAATCCCCCAGGTGAAGTGGTAACTGCTGGAAGCTTAAAGTCATGCCCTGCCGCACCCTGGGTGTTTTCTCTTCTGTATCCTGTCACAGAATATTGTTTTAAGGTGTGTTACTTTTGCCACTGATGTGGAATATTTGGTTTTGTTTTTTTGTTTTGTTTTGTTTTGTTTTTTTCGAGACAGGGTTTCTCTGTGTACCTTTGCACCTTTCCTGGAACTCACTTTGTAGCCTAGGCTGGCCTCGAACTCACAGAGATCCGCCTGCCTCTGCCTCCCGAGTGCTGGGATTAAAGGCGTGCGCCACCACCGCCCGGCCAGAATATTTGTTTTAATGATGCAAAGATGTGTTGCAGTCTTTTACGTTGCATTTGTTTAACTCTGGGAAGCTGTGTTGCTTTGTTTTGTCTAAAACACCTGATGGCCTAAGAAAGAGCTGAACAGCCAATAGCAAGGCAGGAGAAAGGATAGATGGGGCTGGCAGAGAATGAATATATAGAAGGAGAAATCTGGGAGGAGGAGGAGGAGCAAGAAAAGGAGAGAGAGGACTCCAGGGCAGCCACCCTGCCTCACAGCAGCCATAGAGTGAAAAAAAGATACAGAGAAGTAAAAAAAGGAGAAAGCCCAGAGGCAAAGGGTAGATGGGATAATGTACGAAAAGCTGGCCAGCAACAAGCCAACGGTCATGCCCCGCCCCAGCCCATGTGTCTTCTCCCCAGCCTCCCTCTTTTCCTTTCCCAGAAATCCAACCCCTGACCACCTCACAAATCACTGCCTTCCCCCAGCTTCTAGTCTTTCGCCCTTCATTTTACCCCACCTGCAGCTCCCAGACTGACCTGGAAGAGTGGGACCCTTTTCTGTGCCTGGCTTCTTCCCACCCGGCCTACCTAACCTTCCATCCCCCCCCCCCCCCCCCCCCCCCCCCCCCCCGTGTCAGGCCCATCCCCCAACTCCATCAGACCATGGAAGAGCAAAGCAGAAGCCACACAGCCAGCGTTCCTTCCCTGGCTACCAGGACTATCGGGTTAGCACCCTACCTGTAAGACCCTAGGACCTGTGCTCTCTCGTCTCATCCCTTCTAAATCCCACCTCCTCACTGGGGATGGGGCTCTCCCTGGTCGAGCATCTGCCTAGCATGAATGGAGCTCTGGGTTCAGTCCCCAGCTCTGAATCAAACTAGGCATGGTGGATCAGATCTGTAATGTAAACACTTGGGATGTAGAGACAGGAGCTTCAGGAATTCAAGGTACACGTGAAGTTCAAGGCCAGTCTGGTCTACAAGAGACCGTGTCTCAAAAAAAAAAAAAAAAAAAATCTGCTTCCTGCCTGTTACTACTGAAGATTTGTTTATGTGTATGTGATAGTATGCACATGTGTGTGCATGAAAGTGTGCAAGCCAGAAAAGGGTGTCAGGTGTCCCTCTCTCCCTGTCTTTTAAGGCAGGGTCTCTCCCTGAACCTGAGATCCACATCTTCTCAACTAGGCTGGAAGCCAGCAACCCCCAGCAATCCTGTCTCTGCCTCCCTCAGAGGTGGGGTTCTAGGCATGCACCAGACACCCAGATTGTCACGTGGTGATGAGGTCCACACTTTGGTCCTCGTGATTGGAAGCAAGTGTTCTCAACTGCTGAGCACTCTCCATCCCTGCCTCCTACTTCAATAGTGAACAGCGTTAGGTCTACATCTGCATTCTCACAATTCAGGAGAGGGAAGGAAAATGAAGCAATAACTTCTCTGGAGAGTTCACCCTCTCCTTTCATGTGCAGGCCCTGTGGAGCCTCCATGAACCTACTCCACAAGCTGAAGGAGGAAAACTCTTTTCTGGCCTTCCATTCAAAGTTGGCGGAAACCAAAGGGCATCTTCACCTCCCCCAGTCAAAGCCAACGCCTGCTCTGTGATACCTAGTAAGGCCTTCTCAATTGCCAGGACTCTGCAACAGCATGTAACGTGGTTTTGAAATTTCCTTGTTGAACACAGAGGATTTCCTTATTCTAAGAGTCTTCTGTTAGCCAGCCTTTAATCCCAGTGCTCAGGAGTCAGAAGCAAGTTGACCTCTGAGTTCAAGGCCAGGCTGGTCTACAGAGTGAGTAGACCAGGACAACCAGGGCTATACAGAGAAACCCTGTCTCAAAAAAATAATTAGATAAATAAATAGAAATAAAGAAGATTCTTCTGTTTGCATGTTGGACAGAAGGCCTACCGTCAGTGTCTGCACTCAAGGATCCTTTCCTGCAAATTCCAAGAGATCCAAAAGGGGACCAAGACACCAGGGGACATCACAGGTTAATGTTTCTGTTCAAATGTTTCCTCCAGGTCCCACAGCAGGAATACTCACCCATACTTCTCTGCGAGTTCCCTGGCCGCCTCCTCTTTCACTGCCCTCTGGTCCTCCAGGTCACTCTTATTCCCACAGAGCACTATATCTGGGTTCTCACAGTACGCATGCATTTGTAGCTGGCCTGAGATACAGGAGAGTTTGTTATATGTCGTCATGATGTAAGCATGAGACCAATAGAAAACACGGGCAAAAGTGCTTCTGAAAACCACATATGCACATACAGAGGTAAAGAGCTGATAGACTATTTCAAAGCATCGATAATATAATCTTTAAAACTGAATAGATTATTATTCCTGTCCTTAACACACACATCAGAGAGATATGGAAGAATATAATAACCCTTAAAGTGTGTGTGTGTGTGTGTGTGTGTTTTACTAATCTTTTTTTTCTTCTTCTTCTTTTTTTTTTTTTTTGTTTTTTTGAGACAGGGTTTCTCTGTAGCTTTGTAGCCTGTCCTAGAACTCACTTGGTAGCCCAGGCTGGCCTCGAACTCACAGAGATCCGCCTGCCTCTGCCTCCCGAGTGCTGGGATTAAAGGCGTGCGCCACCGCCGCCCAGCTGTGCTTTCCTCATCTTAAACCCGTTTGTCACTTATTTATTTTCTCTCAACAGTAGTAATATTTGTAAAGAATTGTCTTTTTGTTTTTTGAGACATCCTGTATCCCTCAAGGCTGGCCTCCAGCTCACTGCATAGCCAAGAATGCACTTAATGCCCTTTCTGCTCCCATCTCCCGAGGGCCAGAATCACAGGTAGGTAGTACAGGACAGTTTATAGGGTACTGGAGATAGTAACCAGGGCTTCATGTGTGCTAAACACCTACCAATTGAGCTGGATTTCCAGCTCTAAGAAATATCTTTCTAAAATTGAAATAGTTACATCTGAAATGCTTTTCATACTTCTGTGTCCTCCAAGGCAGGACCAGTCTATTTAAAACAATTAAGAAGCTGGGTGTGATGAAGCTGAAGCAAGAGATTCCGGGAGTTCAGAGATAGCCTGGGCTACACAGTGAGACCTTGTCTTACACAAACAGTAACTATGGTGGGCTGGAGAGATAGCTCAGCGGTTAAGAGCACTGGCTGCTCTTCCAGAGGTCCTGAGTTCAATTCCCAGCAATCACAGGGTGGCTCAAAACTATCTGTAATGAGATCCGGTGCCCTCTACTGGCCTGCAGGGATATGTGCAGGCAGAACATGGTATCCATAATAAATAAATCTTAAAAAACAAAAAAACAACAAAAAAAAACCAGGCGGATCTCTATGAGTTTGAGGCCAGCCTGGGCTACAGAGTGAGTTCCAGAAAAGGCTCCAAAGCTGCACAGAGAAACCCTGTCTGGAAAAAATAAAAACAAAAAAACACAACAACAACATCAACAAACCGTAACTATGGTTGATTGTTAGGGTTCTGCCCTCACTCCACTTCAGGGTCTTGTGTCTTACATCATCAGTGTGCAATGGTGACTACCTGCGTGCCTTAAAAGCTGGACACAGACCCCACCCTCTCTCTCTGCTCTGCTCCCATCTTTCTCTCCCTCCTCAGCAGGCCTGGTCCTCTCCCCCTCCCCTCCTAACAAAGCTCTGAAAACTAGCCCTGGGTTCTGTTGTGACTGTGACCTCTCCTCGTGGTAACCAGGCCGTGCGCGACAACCAGCACTGTTCATCATTCTTTCGTTGATGACTTAAGAAGACAGAGTAAATAGTAAAATGACTAAGGGTTAGGGATTTAGCTCAGTGGTAGAGCGCTTCCCTAGCAAGCCCAAGGCCCTGGGTTCGATCCTCAGCTCAAAAAAAAAAAAAAAAAAAAAAAAAGCTAGGGCTGGAGAGGTGGCTCAGAGGTTAAGAGCACTGGCTGCTCTTCCTGAGTTCAATTTCAGCAACCACATGGTGGCTCACAACCATCTGTAATGAGATCTGGCGCCCTCTTCTGGCCTGCAGGGATACATGCAGGCAGAATACTGTATACATAATAAATAAATTTTAAAAAAATCTAAAAAAAAAAAAAAAAAGCTAGGGGTGGTGGTGGTGGCACACCTGTAATCCCAGCACTCAGGAGGCAGAGGCAGGCGGATCTCTGTGAGTTCAAGGCCAGCCTGGTCTACAGAGCTAGTCCAGGACAGGCTCCAAAGCTACAGAGAAACCCTGTCTAGAAAAACCAAAAAAAAAAAAAAAAAAAGTAAACTGTCACCAAGACCAAGGGAAAGAAGGGTGCAATAGTCATACTCTATAACTTTTATATTCTTTCATCTAAAATCCTTTAGCTAGGCTTAATTATGAAAAGGAAGAGAGGGGCTGGAGAGAGGGCTCGGTGGTTAAGAGCACATGTTGCTCTTCCCGAAGACCTGGGTTCTGTTCCCACCACCACTCACTTCAGGTGGCTCACCACCGTGAGCTACACTGGCTTCCCGGGGCACCTGCACTCACATGCACCTACCCACAGAGACACAGGGTTTAAAAAGCCATAGGAATGAAATCTTTAAAAAAAAGAAAGAAAAAGAGCTCCAGGGTGCTAAGCAGCTCCATCTTCCAAAGAAGGAAAATAAAACCCAACCTCTCTCTCCTCACACTCCAGAACAAAACTGGAGCAGCTGAACTTCCACAATCAGTGGCCTCGGAGAGCATGACCCAGTGTGTGCTTTCTCACTATCAGCCAGGAGTGTTGACACTCCAGTTCCTCCTCACAAAGTCAGGTCATACATATCTTATCAAGAGAAGGTGAAGGGGGAGGAAGTTTCCCCCAGCATTAACACAGGCCTGAATTTCAGGATATTGTCTTTTGCCTTCAGGGGATAACTTAGGTCATAAGACCTGCCCAGGCAAGATCAAACTGGACCCTGTTTCCTGCAAAAACCAGGCTTCCTCTGCCCTTAGGTTGTTAGTGTGCAGTTCCCACACTCTTTAATGCCCAGACACAACTTCCTTCAAGATTGGCTCCATTGTCTCCCCTACTGGTCTCCTCTGTGCTCTCTTAGCACCTTCAGTGTCCATTCCCATGGTTACGAGCATCTCCTAGAGTTGAAGCATGACTCTGATGTCCTGTTGCTGGCTGTGCCCAACACCCCCCCCCATTCCCCTCCCCAGTAGTTATCTGACCACCTTAGCTTCCTTATCTATGAATGATCCCAACAGTACTTACTTCCCAGGGTGAAGGAGGAGATTAATTAATTCACTGACTCTCTGAGATGACTCAGCATCTCCTGAGAATTTTCTGGAAATGCAAATTCTAGGTCCTATCCAACATCTACTGACCAGGAACTCATATGTGGGGGGACCACCCTCCCAGAGACTCAGACACATACACACACTCAGTTAATAAACCAAAGCACTTCTAAGACTGTAAGTAACAGGTCATAGTCTGTCGGTGAGTCTCTGAGGTGTCACTGTTCTTCCCCCCCCCCCCCCCCCCCGGGAGGATTTTCTAGACAGAGCTTTTTTTCTAGACAGGGTTTCTCTATGTAGCCCTGGCTGTCCTGGAACGACTCTGTAGAACTCACAGAGATCCTCCAGTGTCTGCTTCCCAAGTGCTGGGATTAAAGCCATTTGCTACCATGCCCAGCTGAGGTTATTGTTTTCATAACCTCTAAATGTTTGTATGAAAATTATGAAGTAATGGGTAATTAAGTAAATTAACCAGTTATGTGAAATTTTTCTCTAAAGAAGGGCATACCTAAATACCTGAAACCTGAGGTGAGATATGGTAAAGACTGGATATGTGTTAAAACAATAAAATAATAGCAGTCATTAATCAGAGAGGAAATATTCCAGCTAAGATGATAATAGAAAATTTCATGGAAGTTATTTCTTTACGTTTTTTGTTTGTTTGTTTGTTTGTTTGTTTGTTGGTTTTTCGAGACAGGGTTTCTCTGTAGCTTTGGAGCCTGTCCTGGACTAGCTCTGTAGACCAGGCTGGCCTCGAACTCACAGAGATGCACCTGTCTCTGCCTCCCGAGTGCTGGGATTACAGGCGTGTGCCACCAACGCCTGGCTCTTTACCAGTTTCTAAACAATAAATATAACTTGGAGTCTGGAACAATGACTCAGTGGTTAAAAGCACTGGGTGCTTTTCCAGAGGACCCAGGTTCTAGTCCAGCATCCACATGGTGGCTCACAACTGTCTGTAATTCCAGTCCCAGGGGATCTGGCACCCTCTTCTGGCCTCTACAAACACTGCACACACATGCAAATAGAATACACATATAAAATTAAAATGTAAATAAGTAAAACAACTCTGACCTGTCAGAAAGACAGAAAAATAGAGGGCTTTACAACACAGTGAAAGTAAAAGGTTAAAAATGAAGTGGGAAATGCGTGAGTTTGGAGGCTTAGACTACCTAGAAGCTCTGTTAGGAGTCATTGTTAGAATTCCCAGCCACGGGCTGGAGAGATGGCTCAGAGGTTAAGAGCACTGGCTGTTCTTCCAGAGGTCCTGAGTTCAATTCCCAGCAACCACATGGTGGCTCACAACCATCTGTAATGAGATCTGGCGCCCTCTTCTGGCCTGCAGGAATACATGCAGACAGAACATTGTATATACATAATAAATAAATTTAAAAAAAAAAAAGAATTCCTAGCCACTCCCTCAGCTACATGACCACACATGCACTGTCCAGTAGCAGGCAAGATGCTGCTTTGTCATCCTTGGTCCTTAGTCCTACATAATCCATGTGCTCCGTGATCATGTAATCCATGCGCATGCATGGTGTAGCTATGTAAGCCCATATGCGCATGTGCAGGGTGCAGGAGGGGGGTACCTATAAAAGTGAGTTCCACCTATTCCTTCCCTCTCTTTCTGGAAGATCACTCCAAAGGCCTATGCACACCCCCTCTCTATTCCCTTAATACACTCTTACAGTGGGTTTTGTTGTGCCTCATGGCTTTTCTCGGACAGTAAACAGCACCACTTAATAACTAACAATCATCCTGGCTCTAGACATGGCCTGCTCAGTCCTTTAACTTCAGGAAGACAGACGGTGACCCAATTCCGATCATGTGGGCCCAGAGGACTTAGCTCTCTGTTCAGGCTCCTACACAGGGCTGGCTCACCTCTAGGCACTTCTCACCACGCCCTGAGAGGACATGGAAGGATTCCCAGCAGAGATAAGGTAGCTCCAGGGGAGCAAAGGAGAGAAGCAGGGAATGTCGGTCATCTGTGGCCCTAAGATGAAGAGTTTACTCTTTGCAGCCTTGACCCTGAGCTATTTTCAGAAAAAGACATAACATGGCGTCCAGTCCACTCGGGGCAGTGCAGAGCAGGGCCTGGAGCAGAACAAGGCCTCGGGAGCAGAGCAGGGCCTGGGAAACAGCAAAACTTACTTATCCAGTTTCGAACATTGAGGAAACTTTGCTCATTGGTCAGGTCGAACAGTAGCAGGAAACCCATAGCATCCCTGAAGAACGCCGTAGTCAAACTACGGAACCTAGGGCACAAACACAGACAGTCACTGAGTCATGGCCCCACTCCTGAAATGTAAAGCCACCAGTGACACCCTCTGCCTTCTACAAAGATCCATCAATAATTCCCACGATGCTTACCTAAACAGGTGTTTACCACTCCCATGACTTCAACGTGAACAGATGTGCTACTGAACACTGAGCCCCATGGCCTGGAGAACTGCCTTGTAACCTTAGTCTCAGCCAGGAAAACACTGGACAACCGTGAGTTCGCGGGGCCAACGGTGCTAGCCACGTGTGTTTTCCTCCTGGGGAGATTTCATGACACTGGAGGCAATCCTTGGTCTCACTTTCAGGCTGAGTAGAAGTGTCTTCTCTCTGACAACCTTTCATTAACTCTAAAATGGGGACTGTGTTGAGGTGGACTCAGCTCTTCCCTGCCATTCTCTACCTCTGACGGCTTTACCTGCTGTCTCTTTCCTCTTCCGGCTTCCTATCATTTTGCTTAAACGTGCAGTCTCTAATCTAACTGACAGGCAGGCTCCACAGAAGGATGTGGTATACATCAGGAATAGTAGGTTTTTCCACGACTACTTTATTCAACATTCTTACAAAAAGTCTCTATTGTTTACAGACACAAACCAGAACAGCTACAGGTGGCCGGATAGGATATCTAGAATTTGCCCTCCAGGTGATACGGAGGGTGGGATATAAGAAATAAGATTGGCCGGGCGGTGGTGGCGCATGCCTTCAATTCCAGCACTCGGGAGGCAGAGCCAGGCGGATCTCTGTGAGTTCGAGGCCAGCCTGGGCTACCAAGTGAGTTCCAGGAAAGGTACAAAGCTACACAGAGAAACCCTGTCTTGAAAAACCAAAAAAAAAAAAGAAAGATAGAAAGAAAGAAAGAAAGAAAGAAAAGAAATAAGATTGGCCACAGATGGCAATTATTGAAACTGGGTAAAATGACATAGATTCAACTGAATCTCTTCACTCTTGTATACCCTTGGGGATTTCTATGGTTTTGTTTTTTTTTCCCAAACCTTTAAAGAGGGCTGGGGAGACAGCTCAGTAGTTAAAGTGGGTCTTATACAAGCTTGAGATTCAGAGTTTGGATCCCCAGATCTCATAGAAATGTCAGGTGGGCACAGCAGACCACCCGTAACTCCCGCACACAGAAGGCAGAGGCAGGCGCTCGAAACAAACTGCAGACGGCTGTGTCTTCAAGCACTGGGTTCAGGTGAGCAATCCCGCCTCAATGAATAGGTAGAGAGCAACCAAAGAAGAGTCCTGATGTCAGCCTTGGGCCCCCACATCACACATGCCTGCATACCACAGGAGCGTGCGTGCGTACACACACACACACACACACACACACACACACACACACACACACACACACGAAAAAAATTCCTTCAAGGAGACAGAGAAATCACAGGCTGTAGCTGACTGAAAGCAGCCTTGCACCAAGATGTGTCACATGATTTATTTTAGTTAAGTAACCTGTGACCAGATTAATTCGTTCCAACCAGGTGTTTCACCAGGCTTCAGTATCAGATAAGAACAAGCAAGCAGCCTTAGCACTCCCTTACAGGTGAGCAAGCAGCAAAAGGCATGGGAGAGAGCCTAAAAAAGGACGAGTCCCAAATAAGAAGGTTTCATTTCAAGGAGATTCACATCTCCTTTGATCTCACAGAAAATATGCCAGTCACTGTCACCTCAGGCTGACAACAGACTGGTCTGGCAGATCCTCTTACCAGGTACCGATGAGCCAATTGGCTGCCCTTGCCCTGCCCAGGGCGGTGTGGAGAGATCACTGAGGAGGACTTACCTCTCCTGGCCCGCCGTGTCCCATAGCTGCAGGTGGATTCTCTGGCCTCGGCCCACAGCTCCATCCGGTCCATTAGCTCTGTACACCTAAGACATCAAAGCAAAGATAAACCAGCGCAGACTCCCAGATGGGTGGGCTCTTCCTGACTTTCTGTTCAACACCAAACCCCAAGGCATCTACACTTCTCAAGGAAACTGAGTCCCTGGTAGGTTTGTACTTCCTTGCAAGAACTGCCCCTGGACAGTGGTACCTCCTCCTAAGACATCTACCTAGCTGGGGTTGGAGCTCAGCTGGGAGAGTCTTTGCCAGCGTCCATGAAGCTCCAGGTTCTGTTCCCAGCACCACAAAACCAGGCCTGGCTGCACACCGCAGCAATCCCAGCACTTGGGAGAGGAGAGACAAAAGGATTAAAAAGGTCATCCTCAGCTGTATATCCAACTGAGTTTGAGGCCAGACAAGAATTTATGAGTCCCTGTCTCCAAAAAAATAAAAATGGTAAAAATTTAAAAACAAATAGGGTTTTTGGTTTTGGGTTTTTTTTCTGGGGGGGGGGGGGTTGAGACAGGGTTTCTCTGTGTAGCTTTGCGCCTTTCCTGGAACTCACTTGGTAGACCAAGCTGGCCTCAAACTCACAGAGATCCGCCTGGCTCTGCCTCCTGAGTGCTGAGATTAAAGGCGTGTGCCACCACCGTCCAGCAACAAATAGTTTTATATTAAATTTTTTCAAGGCAGGCTGTGTAGTCCTGGCTATCCTGGAACTCGCGCTATAGACCTGGCTGGCCTCATACTCAGAGATCTACCTGCCTCTGCCTCCCCAGTGCTGGGATTAAAGATGTGTGTGACCACTGCCCCAGCTGAAATTTTTTATAAAAATTAAAATATATGTGTATTATATTAGAGATATTTTATGAAATATGTAAATAATACAATGATTTATGCCAAAGTAGCAGTCAATTTGCTTTCTTCCAGTGTCCCCTCAAACACTCATTTCAAGAAACATTGATTTTCTGTGGGCTTCCCTTACCTCATCTTTAGAAAGTGCTCTTAAAATAATTTTATGGGCATGGTGGTGCACTTGGGAAGCAGAGGCAGGCTGATCTCTGTGAGTTCGAGGCCAGCCTGGTCTACAAAGCGAGTTCCAGGACAGCTAGGGCTGTTACACAGAGAAATCTGTCTCAAAAAGCAAACAAAATGATTTTCTAGAGACCAGTGAGATGGCTCAGCAGGTAGAGGTGCTTGCCACCCAGCCTGGCAGCCTGATTTCAGTCACTAGGCTCCACACAGTAAAGACAAGCAACTCCCACAAGTTGTCCTCTGATTCCCACACATGAACCGCGGCATGTGTGCACACACATACACAGTAAATATTAAATACCTATACAAACTAATGGCTTTATAAAGAGCCGCTTCTGTCCCAGAATTCAGGAGACAGAGACAGGCAAATCATTGTGAGCTCCAGACCAACCAAGGATAAATGGCAGGTTCCAGGCTAGGCTTGGCTACACAGTAGGAAGACCCTGTTGAGGGAGGGGGGAAGGGAGAGAGGGAGAGGGAGGACATACACTCATAGGGATACACACAGACACATGACTAAAATTAGGTGGTTTTTTTAAAATAACTTATTTATTTTTATTTTATGTGCGAAGTGTTTGGCCTGCATATATGCCTGTGTGAGGGCGTCAGATCCCCTGGAACTGGAGTTATGGATGATTGTGAACTGCTATGTGGATGCTGGGAATTGAACCCAGGTCCTCTGGAAGAGCAGTCATTGATCTTAACCACTGAGCCATCTCTCCAGCTCCAAATTAAGTATTTTTTTAAAGGAAAAAAGTAATATGCACTTTAATTGTAGCCAAAGGATTTTCTATGAAGTGTCCTAAAGGTTCCCAGTTACTTTCCATGGACTGAGCACAACATCCTTTTTATTTATTTATTTATTTATTTATTTATTTATTTATTTATTTATTTAGATTTATTTATTTATTATGTACACAGAAGAGGGCACCAGATCTCATTACAGATGGTTGTGAGCCACCATGTGGTTGCTGGGAATTGAACTCAGGACCTCTGGAAGAGCAGTCAGTGCTCTTAACCTCTGAGCCATCTCTCCAGCACTTTTATTTATTTATTTATTCATTCATTCATTCATTTTTTTAAATTTATTTTTATTATTTATTTATCTACCTATTTATTTATTTATTTACTTATTTATTTACTTATTTGCTTTCTTTATAGCCCTTGCTGCTCTTGAACTCCCAGAGACCTGCTTACCTCCCAAGTGCTGGGATTAAGGTGTGCACCACCACACACAGCCACCCTTTCCTCTGTCTTCTAACTTTAGGTCCCAGCCTTTGGTTTCTTGAGTCCTACAAAGCAAACTAAATAGGCCTATTCATGTGCTGACTCGGATTAGACTCCTAGGAAGCATGTAGGACTTACCACTCTCTTTTCCCTGAAATCAATGCCCACTGTGGTGATGAATTTGGAGTTGAATTTCCCATCCGTATACTGGTAAAGGACGCTGGTCTTCCCCACTCCAGAGTCTCCCAAGGCCAAAAACTTGATGAGGTAATCATAATCCCCATCCGACATGATGAAGGACTCGGTGCTTCACCTGTAAGACACAAAGAAACGGAGTTACAACATCCAACAGAAATACCAGAATTAGGGCTGGTGGGACGGCTCTGTGGATGACGTACTCGCCACACAAGGCTGATGACTTGTGCACACACACACAAACACACACAAACACACACAAACACACACACACACACACACACACACACACACACACACATTTTTAATGATTTATTTATTTTTACTTTATGTGCATTGATGTTTTGCCTGCACATATGTCTGTGTGAAGGTGTCAGATCTTGGAGTTAAGATAGTTGTGAACTGACATGTGGGTGCAGGAACTGAACCTGGGTCCTCTGGAAGACAATTAAAGTGACAATATTCTGGTCAATGAATACTTCTATTTGTTTGGAGGTTTGTCTGTCTATCTGCCTGTCTGTCTATCAGGGATTTTTGTTTGCTTATTTTTGAGGCAGGGTCTCAGGTAGCTCAGGTTGTCTTAGACCTCCTGATCTTCCTGTCTCTACTTCCCAAGTACTTGGATTACAGATAGGATGCATCACCATGCCTGGCTCTCAGCCGGTGCTTCTGTGTCTAGGGGTCTGTGAGGAAGGCTAATTCAGTGTTCACTGTCCCCCAAAACAAATAACTGTTGGATGAGATGCTGTTGGAATAGTAAATAAATAACAGTTTAGGGCTGTTGTCTTTTTGTTTGTTTTAGCTTTGTTGTATGAGTGTGTACCTCAGTGTAAGTTTGCACCACGTGTGTGCAGTACCCATGAAAGCCAGAAGAGGGCACTGGGTTCCCTGGAATTGAAGTTGCAGAGGGCTGTGAGCCACCATGTTGGTGCTGGGAATGAAACTCAGGTTCTCTACAATAGCAGTCAGTGCTCTTAACTGCTGAGCTACCTCTCAGCCTCGTTTTAGCTTAACATACACGCTGTGGAACCACAAAGAAGGGAACTCCAAGTGACATGACAGTAAGACGGGTCACTGTAAACATGGCAGACCATATAAAACAAAAACTGTCAACAAAAGAAGGGTCAGCTGGGCGTGGCCACACATGCCTGCAATCCCAGCATTCCAAAAGCAGGGGCAGGAGGATTGCCCATGAGCCTGGGGGCTAACCTGGTCTATATATATATATATATATATATATATATATATATATATATATATATATATACACTGAGCTCTCAGCCAACCAGGGCTACATAGTGAGACTGTCTCCAAAAATAAGAGGAAGAAAAGAGGAAACATAAATGGGAAACTGGAAGCATAAGAGGGGAGAGTGAAGCATGTTGCTACGTGCCTATAACCCCGGCACTTGGAAGGGGTACAGGAAGATCTTGAGTTTGGGGCCGACCTGAGTTGAGATTTTTGTCTCAGTGAAAAAATCTGCACACAGAGATGGACGGGGCAAGGTATGAATCGGTGACTCCAGGAGCTCGGTGGTTGCTGCCTCTCTTCTCAGGGCTAAGGCCTCCCCACCACCCCACCCCACCCCACCCCGCCACTTGGATTTTAAGCAATTTTGTTTGTCTTGATCATGATCATGTTCGAGCACAACTACAGTTCACAGGAGTTGGCTCAGTCCATAAAACACTTACTGTGTAAGCATGAGGAACTGCATTCAGATTCCTGGACACCCACGGGACAAGCCAGGCACATTTCCTTAACCCAATTCCAGGGGTGTGGGGAGAAGCAAATATGGCCAGCCAACCTAGCCAACTGGGGAGCTCTGGATTCAGTCTCAAAAGATAGAGTATTGCGCATGCCTGTAATCCCAGCACTTGGGAGGCAGAGGCAGGTAGATCTTTGTGAGTTCGAGGCCAGCCTGGTCTACAGAGCTAGTCTAGGACAGGCTCCAAAAGCTACTGGAGAAAGACACCTGACACCAACCTCTGGCCTCCACATGCACACGTGTATACACACACACACACACACACACACACATGAAACAAGATATGACTAACTCACAGGTCAAATCTGTCTGATGGCTTCTGTATACTCTGTCACTGTTTCCTATTTCTTGGTCAGACTTCCTAGCTGCCACACTCTCTCAGGAAGTGGGTTCCATAGTGGAGGCGAAACCATAACCCCACAGCTAGTCCCACCTCCACCTGGGTGCTTTTAACAGGAAGTGCTCAAAATTCTTCTTGATTAACTGAAACAATTCATCTTCCCCAGCAATACCCAACCACAGTGGCTTTTCTCCTTTGGGATGGCACTGATTATCTACTGTACCTTCTCAACAGATGCAAATGCCTGAGAAGAGACACGAGTCTCTCCCCACCTTGGACACCTGCGATCCAAGCAAGATCAAAGGGAAGCAGAGGGGGGGGCGTGGCGGCACACGCCTATAATCCCAGCACTCAGGAGGCAGAGGCAGGTGGATCTCTGTGAGTTCGAGGCCAGCCTAGTCCACACAGCTAGTCCAGGACAGGCTCCAAAGCTATAGAGAAACCCTGTCTCAAAAAAACCAAAAAAAAAAAAAAAAAGGGAAGCAGAGGTAAGCAGACTTCTGTAAGTTCAAGCAAGCCAGCTTGGTCTATATACAGTTCCAGGCCAGCCAGAACTATAGTCTCAGTCTCTGTCTCTCTGTCTCTCCTCTCTCTCTCTCTGTCTCTCTGTCTCTGTCTCTCTCTCTTTCTCTCTGTCTCTGTCTCTGTCTCTCTCTCTCTCACACACACACACAACACACACAAGCCCTGTGTATTCTCATTTCACATATCAAACGCTAGCAAACTCTCTTGATAATCAGACCTTCCCTCCCATTCACACCGACAATGCCTCTGGACACCTCTTCCTGCCCATGAAAGGCAGTGTTCACCCACCCACCTTCCACACATCAGATGCCCACCCTGCTGCTCCCTTCCCTCACACTCTGACTGCTCGGGTACTGGGCTCTAGACTAGGTGCTTCCTGTGGGGCCGTTAGCATAGATTCATAAAATTAGTAAACCTCAGGCAAGGACCTTTATTCATCTTCAAGCTCACCACCTCCTTCTACCCCTGCCTAACTCCTCAACTTAGTGACTCACCTTACTCTCAAAAATCCAAAATCCTGAGCCTCCGGAGCTACTGTAGCCAGCTTCCTGGGAGGGCCTCAGCACAGACCTGTGACCTCATGTTGCAGATATGACTGACACTGTTAATGAGGGCAGAGCCTCTACAAACATTTGTAGTTCTGTTTGCCAGATATGAAGGGTGACACTTCACTGGGGGGGAGCTGGGGCTGTCTATGTTAATAGCTTCTCCTTGCAGACATAGGACACGGATTAATGATCTCTCCAAAGGAGGACCACATGAGGACAAACGCCTGGCTCCATGGTATACTAAACAGGAGCTGAGGCTAGAAAGCAGATCCAGATAAGCTCAGGTCATTTGGGAAGGAGGGGGGCTTTCAAACTGAAGCAAAGGGGCTCTAATTCAACAATACGAGTAATTGACAAAGACTCTGTAGCTGCTTCATTTGTTCTTTATGTTAATTGGGGAAAAGCTGGTCAGTGATGTACCTATGTTTTGTTTTATTTTTTAATTTATAATCAGACTTTTTTTTTTCTTTTTCCAAGACAGGGTTTCTCTGTAGCCCAGGCTATCCTGGAACTTGCTCTGTAGACCAGGCTGGCCTCAAACTCAGAGATCTGCCTGCCTCTGCCTCCTGGGATTAAACTCATGTGCCACAACACTGGTTGTGTTTTGTTTTTTTGAATTAAGAAAACAAGCCAGGACAGCCAGGGCTACACAGTGAAACCCTGTCTCAAAAAACAAAAATGAATAAATTAAGAAAATAAAACCCTATGGGCTAGAGAGATAGCTCAGTGCTTAAGAGTACCTGCTGCTCTTACAGAGGGCCTGGGTTTGGTTCCCAGCACCCACAGCAGGTAGCTAACAAACACCTGTAAACCAGCTCTAGGATCTGATGCCCTCTTCTGTCCTCTTCAGACATTGAACACATGCACAAACCCATACACACAAAAATAAAAATGGTTAAAAAAAAATCTTTAAGGGGGGGCAGAGAGAGAGAGAGAATGCTAACACACTACCTCACACAGCTGCTTTGAGGAGAGAATGAGATGCTGTTTGTGGAGTTCCCAGCACAATGCTTAGCCTATCCTAAGCCACAGAAGCTTGGGGCAGGAGTGGGGGTGGGTGAGGAGGTGGGGGTGCTTAGGTAAACTATTCTAAGAGATAGACTGGGCTTGCCATGCAAGCATGAAGATTATATTCAGATCCTCAGAGCCCACTAAAGAAAAAAAACACCACCAACAAACAAACCTGTGTGTAGTAATGCACACCTGTAAACCCAGAGCTGGGGAGGCAGAGAAAGAAGGGTCCCCAGAGCCTGCTGGTCAGCCAGGCTAGTCTACTCCATGAGTAGAAGGGTCAGTGAGAGACCCTGTCTCAAAAAAAGAAGGTGGAGAGTGACAGAGGAGGACACCTGATGGCAGCCTCTGGGTTTTTCATGTGCACACATGTATTTACACACACAATTCTTCAAGGCTAATTTGACTAATTAAATCTCCTCAATGTAGGCAGTTGGGATGTTGCAGATCCACAGCAAGGTGTCTATTGCCGTGATTAAACACCATGACCAAAAGACCTGGGGAGGGTTAGGGTTTATTTCAGCTTATAGCTTACAGTCCATCATGATCCTGGAGGCAACAATTGAAGTAGAGACCATGGAGAAGTATTACTTATTGGCTTGATCTCCATGGCTTGCTCAGTCTGCCTGTTTACACACTCCAAGACCACCAGCCCGGGAGTAACACAGCCCACAGTGAGCTGGGCCCTCCCATATTAATTATCAATCAAGAAAATTCACCGCTGCTTGCCCACAGGTCAATTCTGATGGGGGAGTTTTCTCAGTTGAGGCTCCCTCTTCCCAAATGACTAGCTTGTGTGCGGTTGACAAAAACTAACCAGGGCACTAGGCCGATTATCTCAGGCTGTGTAGTCCCTTTACCAGCTGTCCCACACCTCTGTGTGACCTAACAGCCGAAGACCTTCCCAGAACTCAGAGGATATGTGCGGAACGTCATCTACATCCAAAGGATTCATTGACTAACCAAGCTAAGGACCTGCTAAGGGCACATAGTTCCGTCCCTCTCTCCTGGAGGAAGTACAGTTTCCCTGCCTCCATCAGTGTCCTCCAGGCGCCTCCAGAGTGAGCAGGACACTCTGGGCTGCCTTCTCTCTCCTCCTTACACAAATATTTTCCAAAGTGCTCCCACCCTCATTCTCTTCAGACTAACAATAGAAACAAAGAACACCCATTTCCTCAACACTGGCCACATGTGAGATAAGTAAGTGCCTGAGAGGCAGAGAGCTTCCTTATTTAAAAAGAAAAAGGGGGGGGGGAGGGCCCAGCATTGTAAGCCTGGAATCCCAGCTACTCCAGAGGCCAAGGCAGGGGGCAGACAGAAAGGACAAGGCTGGCCTGGACAATCTCCTGGACAATCTCGTGAGACCTCGCCTCAAAGTCAACAGTAAAAAGGACTCTGAGAAGATAGTCAAAGGTCCTTAGTCTGGAGCACCTGTCCAGCAGTGTGAGGCCCTAGGTTGAATTCCTAGTACCCACACTAACAAAAACACAAATAAACAAAAACTCTAAACATCCTTTAATTGTTTTCCAGAGAGTAAAAAAGGAAAGTGCTTTCAGTTCAGATAAAAGGGGGCGGGGGGCGGTGAGGCTGGGCGGTGGTGGCGCACACCTTTAATCCCAGCACTCAGGAGGCAGAGGCAGGTGGATCTTTGTGAGTTCAAGACCAGCCTGGTCTACAGAACAAGATCCAGGAAAGGCGCAAAAGCTACACAGAGAAACCCTGTCTCGAAAAAAAAAAAGGGGGGGGGGTGAGATGAGCTTCAGTAGACCACGCCTGTAACCCCAAGACTCGGGAAGCTGCATCAGGAATGTTACTGGGCCCCATAGCAAGACTGTCTAAAAAGTAAAATAATAAAAAGGAAGCGCTGCTGGACAGCTGCATGTGCCACGAGCAGCACAGCCATGGATAAGCTTCTTTATTTATCATCCTTAAATCTGCACAGATTTACAACACGGAGCAAGTGCCTTCCCCAGAGAGTTTGTGTGCGGGGCTCCAGATTCTAACTCTCTACGTCTGCTCTCCATAGCCTGGTCCCAGGTCTTTAAAGGAGCCTCATCCCTGCAGCTGTAAAAAGAAAGCAGAAGCCGTCCACTTTCATACTGCTGCTGGGATATCCACACCGACAACAAGCAACTCAGGGGAATGTGTTTTTTGCTTTTCTTTTTTTTTTCTAATTTTTGAGATTATATTATAATGACATCATGTCTCCCTTCCCTTTTCCTCCCTCTAAATCCCACAAACCCCTCCTTGGTCCTGTTTTTCACTAAGTGGTATTGTACACATACCTGTGTATGTATATACATTTTAGCTCACACTTTGGGAGAGCAGCCCATCATTTCTGGAAGTGACAATGGCAGGGACGGGAAGCAGCTGGTCAGACCATCTCCACAGTCAAGAGCAGAGAGGATACGCACGCATGCTTGCTTGGCGGTCAGCTCTTCCTCCACGCTTAGGCAGTGCAGGCCTCAAACCCAGAGAATGTTTAACCGTCTATTTCTTTTCTTCTTCTTCTTCTTCTTCTTCTTCTTCTTCTTCTTCTTCTTCTTCTTCTTTTTTTAAAGATTTATTTATTTATTATGTACACAGAAGAGGGCACCAGATTTCATTACAGATGGTTGTGAGCCACCATGTGGTTGCTGGGAATTGAACTCAGGACCTCTGGAAGAACAGTCAGTGCTCTTAACCTCTGAGCCATCTCTCCGGCACCCCCCTCTTTTTTTAGCTGAGGATCGAACCCAGGGCCTTGCGCTTGCTAGGCAAGCGCTCTACTGCTAAGCTAAATCCCCAACCCCATAACCATCTATTTCTTAAGGTGATCAAGGCAATCCAGCACAGACTGGCTCACGGACCACCCTGGTCTACATAACCCCTTGCTGAGATTCACTCTTCCCAAGTGATTCCAGGTTGTGTCAATAAAGCCAACTATCATGACAACCCTACTAAGCTCACAGACATGATTTAGAGACTGAGGTAACTCCCAGAAAGATTTCAGCAAAGTAACTGGTTCAAGTGTTCAATCTCTGCAACTTACCAGCGGAAGAGTGGGGTTTTCTTTCTATTTATTTGTGGGGGTGGGGCATGTGTAGAGAGAGGTCAGAGGAAAACTATGCCAAAGTTGGTTCTTTCCTTCCATCATGTGGGTTCCAGAGATCAATTCAAGTCACCAGGCTTGGCAGTGGTACCTTTACCCAGTAAGCCATCTTGCCTAGCCTGGCAGTTAAGGGCAGGTTTTGTTGATGTTGTTGTTGCTGTGAGAGTCTCACTGTGTAGCCCTGGCTGGCACAGATTTTACTACACACACCAGTGTGGCCCCAAGCTCACAGAGACCTTCCTGTTCTGTCTTCTGAGTGCTAGAATTAAAGGTGAGTAGCACCATGTCCAGCTTGTTATTCATTAAGCGGCGCTGTTTACTGTGTGAGAAAAGCCACTGGAGAGTTTATTAAGGGAAGAGAACAGAGGGATGTGTATAGGCCTATGGAATGATCATCCAGGAAGAGGGGGGAGGAATAGGTGGAACCCACTTTTATAGGTCTCCCCCGCTCCCCCAACCCTCTCCCACTCCCGCACATGCACAATGGGCTTTTGTAGCTTTGCCATGCATGTGTATAGATTACAAAACCATGCTGCGCGCATGTGATCATGCAGCACAAATGGATGTGCAGTCATGTAGCTGGGGGAGTGGCTAGGAATTCTAACACAGCTGGCAGTATGGTTTTTTATTTTTAAACCTTTCATGTTTTTAGTGGCGTTGGGCATCAAATCAGGACCTTCTACATTTAGGCAAGTCCTCTACCACTGAGCTACACAGCCTCAGCCCTACAACCTATTCTTACTATTAATTCAGTCTGTACCTGAATGTTCAGAAAGACATATAGGGCTAGTGGGGAAAAGAACCAGTTGGAAGAAAACTTAAGTACTGTCAGCTCCAAAGTCCACCAAGGGTTTCTAAAATGTGGCCATCCCTTAGCAGTTGACCCCGAAGGCCGGGAAGTGGTAATCTGAGCTCCAGAGTGACAGACCAGGCAAGGCCACTAGACCTTCCCTGAGTACATCTGGAAGACCAGTGTCCATGACTCATAGGAGATCCTGGCTTTTTATCCCAGTGTGGAGCATTCATTCCCTTACTCAAGAGGCAACTTCTGTACTTATTGCCAAAGCCTCCTTGAGGATGAGAACACGCATCTTCATAGGGATTTAGAAAACTTACCAAAATGCTGGGTGTGTAGTACTTATGATGTAATAAAGCACTTCTCACTTTGCATACAGTCTAATGGGAGGGAGGCGACAACTTTCCGTGTGTAGAGTATAGGTGTGGCTGATTAGCTTCCTGAGTAATACCTTAAATAATGTGGAGGGAGCCTCACAATGCACACAGCCGTATGTCACTGTCACGAAATGCCAGCCCACAGCTGAGCATGCCTCTAAACAACACCTTGAAGCTAGGCTGTCTCCAAGAATTTGATAAAAATGAAGAGTGTGCAGCCGGGCGGTGGTGACGCACGCCAGTAATCCCAGCACTCGGGAGGCAGAGGCAGGTGGATCTCTGTGAGTTCAAGGCCAGCCTGGTCTACCAAGTGAGTTCCAGGACAGCCTCCAAAGCTACACAGAGAAACCCTGTCTCGAGAAAAAAAATGAAGAGTGTGCAAAGTCCACTTCCCTGTGGGTGGAGGCTTTCTGTGGGTACAAGGGAGCGGTGAAGAACAGGACCCACAGCCAAGATCTTCTACAGGGTGACAGACACCACACCCTCTGGAGTACAGTGATCAGTAAAGCGTCTGAGTGGGGAATCAACTCAGTCAGAGCTGTTCACGGCCCCAGGCAGGCCAGGGCTCACACTCCAAGAGCTACTCATCACTCTAGGCGGGTTAGGGCTTGTACCCCATCTTGCATCTGTAAGCCTGGTGCTTTCCACTCAAGCTAGAGAATGACACTAAGAAATGACATTCCTCAAAGATATGAGAGAAAACATTCTCCAGGCATAGAAACACCGGAGCAACCTAAGCCACCTGGAAGATGGGCTACCTGTAATCCATCTGCTCGTCACTGGCTCCGAAGTTACAAAATGTGGCGGTTACGAGTTAAGCCAGAGACCACCAAACCCCAGGCCTGCTGCTCAAGGCAGAACTGCTAGAGACACTGACTGTCTCTGCCACAGCAGCCAGGGTGGTGGCACCAGAGCAGAGGGCACTGAAGGACCTGGAGGGAGAAAGAGACTCTCACATCCTACAACACAAACGCCTTTCGGAAACCCAGGTGGGGATGCTGTGCAGACTCCTCTCAGAACATAGACTTGTGTGATGAAGCCCTGACCCACATCAAAGATGGCCGCCTGCTAGGGACATGCACCGGAGCAGGAAGCAAGCCCTTCTTCCCTCTGTGAAGGGGCAATGATGCTCTCTCGTTCCAAGAAAAATACGAATTATGCTATTTGTGGGATGAAAGCAGTTATCCAAACAACCCTGAGCTGTCAGTATAACTGAGATACAGGACCTCACTTAGAGTTGATTTATTAAAAAAAAGAGAATGAGTGTTCTACATTTTCTCGTCCACAGAGAAATTGGGTCCTGGGTATTTAACACCCTGCTCTTTCGGCACCCATTCATTTATACACCAGGGTGTTATTTTCACTAGGTTTTATAAAAGAGTTTCCAGAATGCTGTAACCAATCTGGCTTCTTTAACATAAGGAACAAAGCATGCTTTAACTTTTCTGTTATATAAAACGAGAGGACTCCTACCCCATCACCCCCTGAAGGACAAGCCGCATCCTGGCACAGAGGTGCTCACAAAGGCTGCTCTGGTGGACCAGAGATGGCTTTACTCTTCACGCCTTAATTAACCGTATCAAACAGAGCTGTTCTGTAGCCATGGGAACGTGCTCTTTAGGTCCAGAGTGGCTGCCCAAAGCACTCAACATTTCCAGCTGGCTTTCCTTTGTGGAGCCACACATCTGCCCACCACACATGCTCTGACAGCAAACTCAAGCTCCCACACCGTGGGCTTAGCTGCCATCTTCTTCATCTTTTGGATCTCTTATCCCACACTGCCAGATTTTCTTCCTGAAAGCTGACAACCAACCAACCTGTGCTTTCCTCTGGAAACACGTAAGCTGCTGTGCAAACTTCTGCATATTCAACCCTTCTCAGGAAGTTACCACAGAACGGGGGCCCTGGTTTGGGTTCATCACCATGATATAACTGACTCACAGAGATCCGCCTGCCTCTGTCTCCCAAGTGCTGGGATTAAAGGTGTGCGCCACCACCACTGGCCCATGACATAACTGAGAAACAGTGGATGCACCCATCCTGGCTGTAAGATTTCCACCGTGCACCAACCCAGTCCTTTTTTTCCCCCTACAAGACCAAGTTTCTCTGTGTAGCCCTGGCTGTCCTGGAACTCACTCTGTAGACTAGGCTAACCTTGAACTCACAGAGATCTGCCGGTCTTTGCCTCCCAAGTGCTGGGATTAAAGGCATGCACCACCACCACTGGGCTCAACCCAGTCTTTGAAAAGATAATAAATACATACATACGTACATACATACATACATACATACATACATACATACATACATACCAGTGCAATAGGCTCAAAAAATCAATCTACTATCTGATGTCTAAATGGCACTAAAATAGAATTCTTTTTTAAAAATATTATTAGGTTTTCAGTCATTATCTGAAAACATTCTAAGTGACGCATTACAATCTGCTCTGGGGCTGAAGAGGTGGCTGGGTGGTTTAGAGCACTTGTTCCTCTTACAGAGGACCCAGGTTTCATTTCCAGCATCCACATGGATGGGGTGGGGGGAGAAAGTGGAAAAGATGGATCACAACTATCTATACCTCCAGTTTCAGGGGATCTGACACCCTTTTCTGGCTTCTAAGGGCACCAGGCATGCATGTGGTGCACATATACACACATGCAAGAACAAAATTATTAATTTAAATAATTAAAATAAATAAATCTAAAACAAAAAAAAAAAAAAAACAGCTTTGATAGGTAAAGTGTTGTGGAGCACATCTTTAATCCCAGCACTCAGGAGATTCTGGCCTGATCTACTAAGCGAGTTCCAGGCCAGAACAAAATGCATAGTGAGACCATTCCAGGCCAGAACAAGATGCATAGTGAGACCATGTCTCAAAACCCAAACAAAACAACAAGCTCTGACGAAGATGGCCACTACCACACAATGCAGGCACAAGGCATTTGATATCCTCAGAGGTGTGACACAGCACTGCTTTTCCTCCACGACACCCAAGGACACAGATCAAGACACTGGACACTCGATTCTACTTTCCCAGCACAGGGTCTGAGGGACGGTCACACAGCTCCGCAGACATCCACTCTTAAGGCAGATTTCCCTTTCACAATGGCATGGTGAGACGTTAGAACTCCAGGCCTCTGTCACTAGGGATCACTAAGTCTGTCTTCTAGGTTTTTCTCTCTACTGGAAAGTTTACAACACACATTTCATTATCCCCAAATACCATCGTCTTTACTAGATGAAGCCAAAGGAATGAGAATAAACTTACCTAGAGGACAAGGTCTGATCAAACACACTTCTCACAGTGTCCTGGCAGACTCTCCTGGTTCTTCCTTTCCTGTGGAGCTGTGGGTTCTTAGAATTGACTGTTTGCATGTCTATCATCAACTGTTTACAGAATGGGCGTGCCTTGAGCTCACTCATGCAGAAGCACTGAGGAGCAGCGCACCACCCACTCATTTTCCAGCGGCCTGTGAGGCGCTAGCTCACCGTTATTGCTGGTTTCTACTTCTACTGCATTGTAATCAGTAACTATGGCCTGTGTGACACCAAATTTGGAGGGATTTAAGATGATTCTTGTATTTGGTTTTGTTGGTGGTATATCCCAGGTAAACCCTTGTGGTGGTCTGAAGGAGAAGGGCCCCATAGACTCATATTCGAATGTCTGGTTCCCAGTTGGGAACTGTTTAGGAAGGACTGGGAGATGTGGTCTTGTTGGAGGTGTGTCACTTAGAGTGGGCTCTGCAGTGTCAAAAGCCCACTCCAGGCTGAGTCTTGGGCTCGCTCTCTACCTGCAACTTGGGGATCAGATGGAGGAAGGGTCCTCTGCAAAAGGGTCCAGTGCTCTTAACCACAAACCCACCTCTCCAGCTTTGGAAGGCAGACCTTCAAAGGATGATATTATGGAACTTCTCAAGCACATCTCTTTAAGGTAGAATTATATTTCCCCCCAAATTTTCACATGAAAGTGCTAATTTGCAATATCTCAGGATATAACCTTTTTCTTAAACAGAACCTTTTTGTTTGTTTGTTTTGTTTTTTTTTTGTTTTGTTGTTGTTGTTGTTGTTGTTTGAGCTGAGGATCAAATCCAGGGCCTTGTGCTTGCCAGGCAAGTGCTCTACCACTGAGCTAAATCCCCCCAACCCGTATTTTGTTTTTTCGAGACAGGGTTTCTCTATGTAGCTTTGGAGCCTGTCCTGGATCTCACTCTGTAGACCAGGCTGGCCTCGAACTCACAGACATCTGCCTGCCTCTGTGTTCCCAGTACTGGGATTAAAGGCTCACATAGATAGAACTTCTAACAGAGGTAGTCAGATGTTAAAAGAGATTAGGAGGGTGGGCTCGAAACCAGAATGGCCATTGTCTTTATAAGAAAGGGAACTCTGAGTTGGTGAGATGAGGATCTGAGTGCCATCACCAGAACTCATATAAAGAGTAGGCCTGGGAGTAGACAGGTGTAATCCCGGCACCGCGGAAGCAGAGGCAAGACCACCCCAGGTTTGCAGGTCAGCCAGCCTCACCTAACTAGAGAGCTGCAGGCTCCATGGGAGAGAGACCTTGTCTCAATACATACGGTAAAAGCCCAGCAGTGGTGGCGCATGCCTTTAATCCCAGCACTCAGGAGGCAGAGGCAGTTGGATCTCTGCGGGTTCGAAGCCAGCCTGGTCTACAGAGCCAGATCCAGGACAGCCAAGGTAGCACAGAGAAACCCTATCTCAAAAAAACCATCAAAACAAAAAAGGTGAGATCCACAGAGGAGGACATTTGAGGGCAACCTCTGGCCTCCACACACACAAGCAGTGGAACATGTACACACTGGAAATTCAGTCCCCAACATTCACTGAGGAAGGACAACAACATGGAGAGGCCTGGGTAGAGGGCAGGAGTGGATCCCCCCTCGACACACTCAGGAGGACCTGACTCCATCAACACCCTGATCTTGGGTGACAAGACATTCACAAGCTGGAGTGCCACCTACACCAACCTGCCCCAAAGTGGAAAGATCGATGTAAGTAAAGCATTCCCATTGGTCAGAGCGATCCTCCTCCAGGCTCTGAAATAGAGGCCTGTTCTTTCAAACCTAACAAAATTAACCCATTTTAGTGCCTGGAAATTGGCATGGCAGATCTCAAAACCACTATAAGGAAAAACAAGAACAGATGCAAACCATACCCAGGGCAGGAGAGAACCTGTTGTGTTTTTCGGAACATTTAGCCAAGGCCCCAACTACGGACAGCTCGGGATCACACCTCCTTGTCTATAGGGTGACTTTTTTGTCTAACGTTACGACAAAGAGAAATGGTGAAGGATGAACAGCCTACTTAGGACAGTTTTTCCAAAGACTCTTTTGAAAAGCAGGCTATCCTACCCGATTTCCAAACAGGCTTCTCCACAGAAACCCACAATCCGGCTAATGAGTCTCAGCTGCTTGTCATATGGCTGGGCAAAGCAGTCAAGTGATCCCCACGGGTCAGGCTTCTCAGGTCTACCGGGCTCTCACCCAGAGCAAGCAGACTCACTGTGCCGGGACTCTGGAGGGCAGTACCCCTACTCTCATTCTCCCCCTCCGTCACGAAGGCACATCTGCTTTCTTAGGTGGTTTCTTTCCAAATGAATGCTTGATCCAGACAGACAGCCTGCAAGAGCGCATGCAAGGGACCAGCCAGAGGGATGCAGCTAGATGCAGCGCCGCCTGCTCCTGGCCTTCAGGCCCACTGAGAAAACATTCTCCAGGGGCGTCCACCCAGACACCCACTAGCTCCCCTAAGTCAGCATGTCTGCCCGGCCTCAGCGCGCTTACCTAGCTCTCTCGCTGCTCCCGGCCTGCCTTTACCCACCCTCAGTCTCCAGTAACTACAGGACCTCGGTGGCTCCGCCCTCTCCTCCTCTCGAATTTCCCATTGGCCCATCTTCCCTACTCTCGCCCCTATTCCATTAAAAAAAATTATTTCTGGTCTGGATGACCATAATAAAACACTTATTTGAGGGGTTGGGGATTTAGCTCAGCGGTAGAGCGCTTGCCTAGCAAGCGCAAGGCCCTGGGTTCGATCCTCAGCTCAAAAAATAAAAATAAAAAAATAAAAACTTATTTGGTATTCTGGCTGCAAATATGGCCACACCTCTGATCCATGACCTTCACAGTGCTCAAATTGTTCTTTTCACAAGATAGAAGAGAGCCCAGAACTCTCCTCCATTTAACTTGTCTAAGGGGGCTGGAGAGAGTGCAGTTAAGAACGTGCCACTCTTGCAGAGGCTGGGAGCCGCCATGGGGGTCCTAGGAACTGAATCCAGGTCCTCTGCAAGAGTAGTACATGCTCTTACACATAAAATCAAAACAAATAAATTATTTAATTTTTTTTTTTATTTAGTTGTACATGTGTGTCTTTTTGTCTTTATGTGCACCACGTGTGTGCAGGTGCCTGGGGAGGTGTTAGATCTCCTAGAACTGGTGGTTTTGAATGTCCCAGCCCTCAATCAATAAATATGCCATACATACTAACAGAATGAAGGATGAGGACAACAAGATCATGAAGATATTTGAAAAAAAAATCTTAAAGGGCTGGAGAGATGGCTCAGCGGTTAAGAGCACTGGCTGCTCTTCCAGAGGACCTTGTTTCAGTTCCCAGCACCCACATGGTGGCTCACAACTGTCTGTAACTCCAGTTCCAGGGGATCTGACACCCTCACACAGACATACATGCACATAGAACACCAGTGTACATAGACTAAACATAAATTATTTATTTGAAAAAGTTATTTGACAAAGAACATCCTTTTCATGACAAAAGCGCTCAACAAATTAGGTATAGGGGAATTCCCCTCACCACAGCCAAGGACACATGTGATGGCCTCACAGCTGAGCTCCTGAAAGCCTTCCTCAAGACAGATGTTCACACTCACCTGGCATGGTCCTGAAGGTCACAGCTGGAGCAACCCAGCACAAGAGAGGAACAAGAGCTTCCCAGAAAGAAAAGAGGGGCTGAGCAGCTCACAATGGAGGGCTCGCCCTGAGTTCAGGCCCCAGTTACCAAAAATAATAATAAGTTAAATAATCTCTTTGCTGGCAATATGAATCTATCTACAGAGAACACTAAAGATTATGCACATGTTCATGCACACACACATACACATACACACACACACACACACACACACACACACACACACACACGCTCATGCACACACACATACACACATGCTCATGCACACACACATACACACATGCTCATGCACACACATACACACAGGCCTATGGAATCAACTGAATAGGAACATGATAATGAAATTGAACATGATAATCACATTTATGATCACAGTGCTCAGAAGCCTGAGGCATGAGGACTGTCACAAGTTCCAGACTGGCCTGAGCTAACAGTAAAACCCTGTCTCAAAAAACAAAAAACAAAAAAGAAGATGGCATTATACTTCCTAATTTCTAACTATTACAAAACTACAGTAATCAAAACAGTATGGTACTGTCATAAACACACACACAGACTAGTGGTGCAGAATAGAGAATTTAGACGTAAACTCACACACATAGTTTCTTAGTTTTCTTTCTTTCTCTCTTCCTTCCTCCCTTTCTTTCTTTTCCCTTTTCTTTCTTTCTTTTATTTATTTTTGTTGTTGTTTTTTGATACAGGGTTTCTCTGTGTAGCCCTGACTGTCCTAGAACTCTCACTGTAGCCCAGGCTGGCCTAGAACTCACAGAAATCCACCTGCTTCTGCCTCCCGAGTGCTGGGATTAAATGCCCAGCTGGTTACTTCGTTTTCAATGAGAGAGCCAAGAACACACGCTGGAAACAGACGGGAGTCTCCTCAATAGTGTGGAGAAAATGGGTGAAACTGGACACCTTACACAAGCATCGACTCAGCCTGCAATGAAATCCTTTTCCCCTCCCGACAGCTCTTATCTAATTCTCACACTTACCGAAGATACACTTGGTCCTCAATATTCAAATAAGAACGCAGATAAATCAGACCATAAAGACTGTCTTCAAGCATCATCACCAAGGATACCATGTTTGCCTACGATCGCCCCAGTATAACCCAATCCATACTCAGTGTCCGCCAGTGTGTCCTCAGTGTCAGCAGGCTTCCTAATTGTGAGCTCTCTGAAGCTACCAGTTTGGCACTTCGGATTTTTTTTTTTTTTTCACGCTCTGCATAGCTGTAGGGAGCTCAGCACGGGTTGTTGAAACCAGCTCATCCTTGGTGTAGAGCCAAAGTGTGGCCAAGCAAGGCTCTGATTAAGTCACACCAGAGTCTGCCAGCTCTAGAGCCTTCCTGTCAAGGTTACAGACGAACTGGACCATGGTCTAATGTGGAAAGTCCATTGGCCCAATAGCTGAATCTGGAATAAGGTCTTAAAGGAAAGGCCTGAGAATGTAAAACGCCCAGAAGAAACCAGCAAAAGCCAAAGAAGCATGGTAGCACAAGTCTGTAATTGCAGGACTGCAAGGCCAGTCGGCTACGTAGCAGGTCCCAGGCCAGCTCAGGCTGCACATTGAGAAATGCTGTTTCAACTAAAATAAAAAAAAATTAAAAAAAAAAAACAGCCAAAAATTCTAATGGGACTGTCTGTAAGAGGAAAGGGACCGAGTTGCACATGTGTGGGAGAGGTGTCGGGGAAAATAACTAATCACTCTTATTTCACAATAGAGTGTCAAGAGACGACATCTAAACACGGAAAAAAAATAGCCACGGAAATATGTGTGTCATTTAGAGCCTAGGTGTATGAGGACCAGCCAAGTCAGCAAACCGAGTGGCAGCGGAGCTGGAAACAGCTGGGGGTGGAAAGCCTGAGGCTTCTTGTTGTTGTTGTTGTTGTTGTTGCTTTTGTTTTGTTTTAATAATAAGCCTCACTAGGTGGTGGAGGTGCACACCTTTAATCCCAGCACTCAGGAGGCAGAGGCCATCGGATCTCTGTGAGTTTGAGGCCAGCCTGGTCTACAGAGTCAGTTCCAGGACAGCCAGAGCTACACAGGGGGAAACCCTGTCAAGAAAAACCAAATAATAATATAATAATAGTAATAATAATAAACCTTATAGAACAATATTTGTATATAGTCTTGACATAAATTTAATTAACGCAAAATAAAATGTAGTTGTCTTTCTTGAATAATTTAGGACGTCACAATAGACATCCTGAACTGGCCATACTGTGTCTCCAGGATTGAGCGCCTACCCTAACATAAGACATTGAGGACCTGGGCTCTGGGCAAAGACTGACTGTCTGGCTTTGACGTGCAGACTTAGCACTCCAGCTAAGGAGCTCTGAGGAAATTACCCAGCCTTTCTGTCTCACTGTTCCATCTGTAAAACAGGAAAATGAAGAGGATTGTGTTGGGAGGACTGAATTATGCAGTGCCCATACAGTACTTAAAGCTGTTTGTTGGGACACAAACAAACAAGACTGAAGACCTTTGTTTGATCCCTGGAAACCACACGAAGGAAGAAAATCCACTTTCTCATACATGCACTATGGCACAAAAGAACCAGCACACATACACACTCACATAAATAAAGAAATAATGTTCTTTTTTTTTTTTTAAGCTTTTTTTTTTTTAAAGCTGTTTGGCATGGAGTATAGGATTAGTAATAGCCATTGCCACGAAAGCTAATTTGCCTCTGTAATAAACGGCTCCCTGTCTTTTATTAGTTTGTATTCCCTTTTCCCTGCCCGCCCATGCTGTCAATCAGCCAGCCAGCTGTCCCTCAGCACAGTCATCTGTGTGCCTTTGAGAACAAGCTCTGCCACCCTCTGGAGTGCTGTTCCTCAGTGATTCGGCACAGGGACACCAAACAGCCCAGGAGACTGGGCAGTGTGGAGCCCAGCAGGAGAAGGGCTCGGACACCTGTCCCAGGAGTCTTGGCTGCGGCAGGTTGACAAGCTTCATCAGACCGATCATCTGTGTGAGTGCACAGAACCCTGTAGGCTTACTTCCTTACGGTCACCTGTGAGTCAGGAGGTTGCTGGCATGGTGAGTAACTCTCCCAGTTTACCTGAGACCATCAGAGTTAAGGTACTGAAAGGCTCACAGCCCTGGATCTTCCCAACCATAAAACCAAGGCTGGCTACTGCTTTGAAAGGCTGCTGAAAAGGAGATGAGACAATGTTTCTGCAATTCCTCATACATATGGAAGCTGTGGCTCCAGCTGTGCCTCGTACAACTCACTCTAACGTTGGCTGATGAAGTGTTCTTAGCAAGAAGCAGGTAACAGGCTCTAGACACAAATGCCTTCCCGGAAGCAAAGCTGCTGCTTCTTTTTCTTTCTTTTTGAGACAGGATCTCACTATACAGCCCTGGCTGGCCTGGATCTCACTCTGTAGACCAGGCTGACCTCAAATTCACAGAGATCCACCTGCCTCTGCCTCCCGAGTGCTGGGATTAAAGGCGTGCATCACCACACCTGCCAGTGCTGATTTCTTAAGAAATTTCCTCCATCTCTGTCCTTCACAATTTGTGTCAGGATTAAGACATACTTAAGGGCCTGGGGACGTAGCTCAGTGGTAGAGCGCTTGCCTAGCAAGCACAAGGCCCTGGGTTCGGTCCTCAGCTCAAAAAAAAAAAAAGAAAAAAAAGAAAAAAAAAAAGACATACTTAAAATTTTGATTGTTGGGGCTGGAGAGATGGCTGGGTGATTAAAAGCACTGGCTGGCCTTGCAGAGGACCTGGGTTAAGTTCCCAGCACTCACATGGTGACTCACAACCATCTGTAACTCCAATTCCAGGGGATTCAACACTGTTTTCTGGCCTCCAAAGGCACACGCGGTACATGGACATACATGCAGGCACACTCTCATTAAAAATAAATACACCCTTTTAAAATTTGTAATAGTTCAACATTAACCACCATCCTCCACAGAGGCTAGTGACTACTCTGTTTTCATACGAGTCTCCCTTTTCCCACTGTGAGAGCTTTGAGGTCTTGTGTGCGCGTGCGTATGCACTGTTTTTCAAGAGTGGTCCACTTAGAATTTATTTTCATTCTCTACATTTTCATTGATCTCTTTTGCCTGCACGTGTCTGTGTGGTTGCTCACACCCAGGCCTCCAGGTGGAGGAAGAGGACAGCTTTGATTGGCTCCCCTCTTCCACCATGTAGGAGGACTCAGGGACCAAACTCAGGTGGTCAGACTTGGCAGCAGTCACCTTTACCCACTGAACCGTCTCCCTAGCCCCTTGTTTTTAGAAGAGACAGTGTTTCTCACTGACTTGCCACTTGAAGGTTTGACTCAAGGGTAGAGTGGCCAGCAAACCTCTGTTTCCTCAGTGCTGGGATTATTATGCACACCACTACACCTGGCTTTGTTTGTTGAGACAGGGTTTCTCTGCGTAACAGCCCTGGCCGTCTCGGAACTCACTCTGCAGCCCAGGCTGGCCTCAAACGCACAGAGACCCACCTGCCTCTGCCTCCCGAGTGCTGGGATTACAGGCATGCGCCACCACTGCCGCCGGGGCACACATGGCTTTTAATGTGGTTCCAGGGATTGAACTCAGGTCCTAATGCCTGTGAAGTAAGTACCTTATGGATTGGGCATGTCCCCAGCACTACCTTGGGGGTATTTATTGTAGTAACAGTTTCTAAACTTTCAGATGAACTCACAAGGCACCACACCTGAAAGTCTGTTTTCAATTTGTGTCTTACTTTCCTCCTTCATAGTGATGCCAAGTCATTTAGTGTCCCACTGGGCTCTGTCAATACCGTCTGAAAAATAAGGGCTCTTATCACTGAGCACAAGAAACCCGTTTCTGACCTCAAAGCTGAAGTAATTCACTATTCCATCAATGTTAACTGCAGCTCGGAGGAAGTTGCTCACATCTGAGCTCCCCACAAACACAAGGACAAAGTTGCCAGAGGAAAAGTTACACAACTGGGTGGGTGGGGGGGGGGGCGGCCGGGGAAGTAACAGAAAAAAGATCACAAGTTACTCAAAACGAACACAGGGCCTGGCAGGCCTGAAGAGGCAGCCGAGCCGCAGAAGCATCCAGGCAGCTGAGGCTTCTCTTCGCCACAAAAACCGTCTTTTATTTGTTTTCATATTTTTCCCTCTAGTCAGCACCCAAGACCTGTGAGCAGAAAACAGAAAGCACAAAACCTCAAGAAGCCTTGAGGATGGTCTGTTCCAACCAGCTAGGGCAGGAGACAGCTCCAGTCAGGATTTCCCCGAGGATGGTCTGGTGTCCACGGGCAGACTCTTCTGGGGCTTTGATGAAAACCCTAAGCTCTGAGCCCCACCTGGGCTTCTGAATGAGGATCCCTTCCAGGGAGACCTAGGGAACTTTGCACACCACTCCCTGGTGCTGCATATGGTTGGAGAGCTTTGAGAACAAAATAGCAAATAAGCACTCCAAGTCCAGTGCCTCGCCCAGAGCAGGTGCTGGGCAGGAATTGGTCTCTTCACCTTGTGTAGTATTCCAAGGAAAGGTCCTAACGACACCTCAGGTTTTGAATACGAGTTCCTAAGCAAACCAGATGGCTTGCTTAATAAGCTGGGCCCTCCGTGCTCGTGAGTCACCGACTGCAAAAGCCAAGGTCGGCAGTGTTAAGGAAAGGGTGGGCTAGGAACCATAGGCACCGGGATTACCAGGGTGGTTCTAAAACACAGGCTCTGGGCTCACCAGCTTCAGATCCAGTGGGTCTGGGGTAGGGCTGTGAATTTGCCTTTCTAGCACATTCTCAGGTGCTGGTCACATTGCTGTGGTCAGGTGAACACTTGGGTTTTCACTGTCGTGGAGGGATCGACTCTACAGCCCCACATCTAACACGTAATTCACAGGACACTGTGGACCAGAAAGGAAAGCTGTGCCTGTGGGTTTCCTGTTTGACACCAGCTTGGCTAGTTACAAGTAAACAGAGCAAAATGTAGTGAGCCAACAACTTTGGGGGCTGGGTGTGTGTGCTGCCTCTGCCCTGAAAATCTTCCTTAGTGCTTTCTGGATGATGCAGAGTCGGGTCTCCAAGTCCCTGGCTCCCATTCTCTGAGCCTTAGTTTAGTACCTCAGCATAGAGGAGTGCGTCACTGGGCCTCAGACCTGGCTGGGCAGTATTTTAAAGAATACCCAACTTCCTTGGGCTGGAGAGACAGTTCAGTGATTACGAACATTTGCTGTTTTTTGTTTGTTTGGTTGGTTGGGGTGTGTGTGTGTGTGTGTGTGTGTGTGTGTGTGTGTGTGTGTGTGTTTGAGGGTTTTTTTGTTGTTGTTGTTTTTTGAGACAGGGTTTCTCTGTGTAGTTTTGGTGTCTGTCCTGGATCTCACTCTGTAGCCCAGGCTGGCCTCGAGCTCACAGAGATCCGCCTGCTTCTGCCTCCCGAGTGCTGGGATTAAAGGCATGCGCCGCCGCCGCCGCCGCCACCGCCGCCGCCGCCGCCGCCGCCACCACCACCACCACCGCCACCATCGCCACCCGGCTGAACAGTTGCTATTTTGCAGAGGCCCTGGGTTTCATTCCCGGCGCCCAAACCTGGTGGCGTGCTTAATAAGGTAAGGCTTCCATGTCAACAAGTCGCCAACTACAAAAGCCAAGTTCAGTAGCGTGAAGGAAGACCGGCTCCCAAGCCTCCATAACTCTAGTCCTGGGGATCCGATGCCCTCCTCCGGCTTGGGTACTGTATATATGTGACACACATCCAGACATACAGGCCAAACACTAATACACATTAAATAAACAAAAAACACTGATTCCTCAGGCCTAGCCTTAAACCTAACAGATGACAATCTCCGAAGGAGACACAAAATAGTTTGATTCTCAGTCCTTAGGTAGTCAGGGCTCATAGCAGCCTTCTTATTCTGTGTTTGCTTCCTGGAGAGGAGGTGGTGGAGGTGGTGGTGGTGGCGGTGGTGGCGGTGGCGGCGGCGGCTGTCATTGTTTAAGAAAGATACCTGCACTAGAGTCTTTTTTGTTTTTAAAGAGGACATGGGGGATGGGGAAAGAGGAGGCTGGAGCAATGGCTCAGTGGTTAAAAGCACTGATTTTTCTTACAGGGGATGTAGGTTCAATTCCCAGCACCCACATGGCAGCTCACAACCATCTGTAACCCCAGTTTCAGGGGATCCAATGCCTGTTCTGATTTCCTGCGGGCACAAGCTAAACATTTATATATATATAAAAAGTAATATGAATCTGGGAAAAAAAAAAAAGCCCCCCCCCACAGGGTTTCTCTATATAGCTTTGTGCCTTTCCTGAACTCTGTAGCCTAGGCTGGCCTCGAACTCACAGAGATCTGCCTGCCTTTGCCTCCAGATTGCTGGGATTAAAGGCCTGCGCCACTACTGCCAGCAAAAACAGCCTGTTTAATAGTTCCATTTTTGTGCAAGGCAATGGTGGTGCAGGCCTTTAATTCTAACACTTGGGAAGCAGAGGCAGGTGGATCTCTGAGTTCCAGGACAGCCTGATCTACAGAGTGAGTTCCAGGACAGCCAGGGTACATGTGAAACCCTGTCTTGAAAAACACACACAGAAAAATAATAATAATAATACAAAACATCTCCATTTTCTATGTCCTAATAAATCGGTATTCTGGATTTAGTTTTTAAAATAAAATTCAGGCACTGAGAGTGCTTGTTGCTCTTGCAGAGGACCTAGGTTTGAGTCTCAGTGCCCACATGTGGGCTTACAACCACCTTTAACACTAGATCCAGGAGATCTGACACCTTCTTCCAGCCTCTGAGGACACCAGGCACACAAGTCATGCACAGACATACACGCAGGCTCTCACACATAAGCACCAAATCAAATAAGAGGGAGTCAAGGAAAAAGGACACAGGCTTCTCTAGCTACCTGTTCACTTATTTGCCTGTTCATTAATAACTCAGCACTTACCATCTTCTAAGTATTATCTAGGTAGCTACAGCAGCTGAGAGAGAGAGAGAGAGAGCGAGAGAGAGCGCTACGCTCACAGAGAGCACTCGTTAGTAAGAAGAGGCAGGCCAAACACAAGAAAAACAAAGATAAAATGTTTTCAAATAGCAATAAATGTTATGGAGACAGACACACATGGTCAGCATGAAGTGGGCAGAGACAATTCTTAACAGAAGGCCTCTGTGGGCTGGCAGAAAATTCACCATGAAGGACCGATAGAACCATCACAATAGACACTAAAGTCTCCTGGGCAGCTTTAATGTAAGTCAAGACCATAATATACTTGGTCATTTCAGACAGCTTCAAGGAAGATGCCTTAGTGGTTAGTAAAATTCCATCTGAAGGTCACTCTTGGGCTTGGCAAGGCAGCCCTGTTGGCAGAGTACCTGCCTAGCTTTCATGGAGTCCTGAGTTCAGTTTCCAGCATGCCCAGGAAGAAAGTCAGGAGAACCGAAATTTCGAGGTCATCCTTAGCTATGTAGGGATTTCAAGGATAGTCAAGGTTACATGATAGTCCATATCTAAATAAATAAATGCACACCACTTCCTCTGAGCCCTCAAACAGCATAGCTTTTGGATTGCCTACTTCACTGCTGGTTACAATGAAGAAATATCAGCCTAGAGACAGCAGAAAGTTCCTCCTGGAACCCTCCCGGCTGTCAACCACCCCGTGGTATGGGACCTACCTAGCTCCAGACCTAGAAGACTGAGGGGAAACCACATGATTTCCAAGGCCCCCTCCCACCAGATCTAAAGTGACACAAGCCTGTCAGTGTAACCAGCGGGGTTTCCCTATGGGCGGCGGAGGTAGATGGGTTCCATCCCTGACTCTCAAGGGCAGAACAGCTCTCGGGAGGCAGTCAGTGAAGACACTGCCCAGTCGTGCTATTTCCTTGGCACCTTGTAGCACAAAGTTATAGGTGTCTGCTGGGAATTCAGGAAGCCCAGGCTCTTGGTGAAGGCTTGAGGGGCCCGCGGGCCTTCTATGCACAGGTCCCTGTCACCAGTGGATTATATGCCCTTTGGGGTCACACAAATCAGGTCTATCCTTCTCATGAAGTCAACCTGGTTCTCAACAAGGGCGTCCTTAGTCCCTGAGGGCAGGGTTCTCAGACCCCCACTACTCAGCAGCAACCGTTATATGCATTGTCTTAGTCAGTGTTCCATTGCTGTGAGGAGACACTGTTACCATGACAACTCTTACAAAGGAAAGCGTTTAACTGGGGTCTGGCTTACAGTTTCAGAGGTTTAGTCCATCATCATCATAGTGGGGAGCATGGTGGCACACACGGTACTGGAGCAGTAGCTGAGAGCTATATATTGATCCAGAGACAGACAGATAGACAGACACACAGGGAGCCTGGGCTGGCATGGGCTTTTGAAACCCCAAAGTCTACCTCCAGTGACACACTTCCTCCAACAAGGCCACACCCACTCCAACAAGGCCACAACCACTCTAACAAGGCCACACCCACTCCAACAAGGCCACACCTACTCCAACAAGGCCACACCCCTAATCCTGCTAATCCTTCTCTAACAGTGCCATTCCCTGATGACTAAAGATTCAAACAGATGAGCCTGTGGAGCCATCCTTTTTCAAACCACCACAGGGATAGATGTGAACCTTAACCCCATACTTAACAGATGAGACTTGAGGTAAGGGAAAGGTTGGCGAAATGAGATACAGTTAACTTTTCACAATGGAGGAGATGTCTCAGGAAACTGCAAGCCAGAGAGGCTGAGTGATTTTGAGGCAGGGTTTCTCAGCCTCACCACTGTCTACATTTTGGCCACGCTAATCCAGTTTCCCTGTACACTGGTTGTTTAGCTCTGGTCAGTACCCATGAAACACCAGTAGTAGCTGTCCATTTCTGTGGCACCCAAAAATGTCTCTATAATCCTAGCACTTCAGAGGCAGAGGCAAGAGGAATGTAAGTTCAAGGCCAGCCTGGGCTATAGAGTGAGTGTGAGACCAGCCTGGTCTCAAGTAGAGAGTTGCTAAAATCCCCTGGCAGAGGTGGAGTGATGATCCCTGTGGAAAGCTGCTAGTGTGGTGTCCAATACCTGATTATCAGCAACCTGGAGGCTAAAAGCATCCCAGTGGTTCCTGGCAGTGCTGGGCCTTTCACTTTCAAGCGTGTGCCCCGGGACACAGAGATGAGTCGGCTCACCCAAAGATGCCACAGTCTACTTTATGTTCTCACATAGAGTAAAGAGTGCTAGTGAAGGGCTAACCTGGTCTCTAATAAGATAAGCCAAACTCAGAACAACCAGGAGACTGATTGGCCAGCCTGCACTTCTCAGGTTCTTTCCAGTGGCTGCCAAAAACAGCTGTGCGTACTCATTCTGGCCATCACTACTGTGTAAGAAAGATGTAGAAGGAAGCCAGGCAGTGCTGGTGCACACCTTGAATCCCAGCACTCAGGAGGCAGGGGCAGGTGGATCGCTGAGTTTCAGGCCAGCGTGGTCTGCACAGTGAGTTCCAGGCAGCCAGGGCTACACAGAGAAACCTTGTCTAGAAAACAAACGAATAAAAAAGGTATGGAATGAAAATTAACACATGCAGCTAGAAATAAAGAAACCCTACCCACGACTATGGGTTAATATTTTTTTTTATTATTTTCCCCTATTTCTTCTATTGTGGTATTTTTAATTTTTTACATAGGACACAGGAAGTAGTTCAGTTGGTAAAGTGCTTGCCTGGTACACATGAAACTCCGGCTTCCATCCCCAGTACCACATAAACCAAGAACAGGGTTTCAGGCCTGTAACCACAGCACTTGGGAGTGGGAGGCAGCAGGATCCCAAGTCGAAGGCCATCCTCAGCTATATGGTAAGTTCATGCCATCCTGAGCTACAGGAGACTCTGTCTCAAACAGACACACAATTCTTAGGTAACCCAGAGGGGCAGAAAGGGGCTCTGTAACCAGGCAGGCCCGTGCCGAGAGTCAGCCCCAGCCACAAGGAAGAGGTTTCTATCTATGCATCTGCACAGACTAGAGCTGTACGCCTCTCTTCCCCAGGCTACTGCGAGAATTAAAGTGTTCTATTATGTTTAACCAGGCGACTGATGCCTTGTCTTTGCCTCGAGTGAGAGAAATACATCGTAGATTAGCACACAGCAACACCCAGCAGATCTCCCATCCACCCGTGCAGTGGGACAAACGGCAGCAAACAACATAGAACAGACTTTTCTGTCTCTTGGCAACCAATTTTATTATGCTTTGACCTGGCAGCTGGTAAGGCTTAATATGAATTAACCATCCAGGTTATGAAAAAAGGTCAGGGGCGCTGAAATATGGCTTTTCTAGTAGCAGACAAAAACACGTTCATTTTCAGGATTACCTTTCTTTCTTTAAAACATTTTAGGGGTTTTTTTTGTTTGTTTATTTGTTTGTTTTTTAACTTCATGTGTACGGGTGCTCTGCTTGTGTGTGTGTGTGTGTGTGTGTGTGTGTGTGTGTGTGTGTCTGTGTGTGTGTGTCTGTGTGTGTGTGTCTGTGCCCCACATTCATGCCCGTGGAAGTGAGGAGGTGGTACTGGATCCCCTGGAACTGGAGTTACAGATTTTCTTTTTAAGTGTTTAAAATTTATTGTCTGAGTATTTGCTGCATGTACGTCTGCACACCACAGGCACACCTTGTACCTGAGAAGGTAAAAGAGGACACTGGATCCACTGTAACTGGGATTATGGGTGGTTGTGAGCCATAATGTGGGTGGTTGGAACCAAACCCAGGTCCTCTGGAAGAGCAGTAAGTACCACCACACCCCACCCTATACATCATTTCCTGAGAGAGGTACTGTGCCACGTGTCCTGGCTCCTGCTCTGGACTCACCCCGGAGTCTGTATAACTGGGACAGCCTTAGCCTCTCCAGGAAAAACCAGTGGTTCTCCAACTTGCTTCTAGCTCTGGTGCCATTAACAAACTCTGTGTGGAGACAGACAGCTACCAAGCCACAGCTCCGCCTTTCTTGGGACTTTAACATGCATTTCCTGTGTATAAACACGACCTCGGACTAGAACTGTTTACATCTGTATTTTGGAATGAGGTATGATGGTGCACACTGCAATTAAGAGGCAGAGCCACGGAGACCAAGAGCTGGCTTCTTACAACATTGCAAGACCCTGACTTGTAAAAGAAGAACAAAAAAAAATCAGTTGTTTTTATTTGATAAATCTGAAACCCCATCCTCAAATTAGACTTTCATACAGGCATGATAACACACACCCATAATCCTAGCAGAAGGCAGACAATCAGAAGTTCACGGGCACCCTCAGCAACATCATGAGTTCCGGGCTAGCCTGGCATACACGAGATCCAATTAGAAAGAGAGAAGAGTAGGGAAGTGGGAGGAGGAGGAAGAGAGTAAGGAAAGGGAGAGAAGGAAGCGGAAGGAACGGAATTCCCATCCATTTTGGGCCAGACACTCAATTTTTTTTTTTTTTTTTTTAGGTTTTTCGAGACAGGGTTTCTCTGTGTAGCTTTGCGCCTTTTCCTGGAACTCACTTAGTAGCCCAGGCTGGCCTCGAACTCACAGAGATCCGCCTGCCTCTGCCTACCGAGTGCTGGGATTAAAGGCGTGCACTACCACCGCCCGGCCAGATACTCAATTTTTAATGGACAATAAATACAATGTATTATTGGGCCCCAATCATACAAGAGAAACGATGAGCATACCTCTGAGTCCCCACTCTGGAAGGCCCTAGCAAGCTAGATGCTCACCCCAGGACATCATATTCACTGAAAACTTTTATCTTGGCTTCCAGTGTCTGCTCTCAGGGTATCAGTTTACGGGAAGGATCATCAACTCAAATTTCCTGATCATCAGGCGGAGGAACAAACATAGTCCAAGCAAATCTCACAGAGAGTGAGTGAATGCTTATGAAGAGAAGGCTCTTCCTCAAGAGCCAATCACACTTTTAACAAGGGCAAGCGGGCTTTCCTCTCAGGGGCTCAGACTTTAACCTGCAAGCCCTGTTCTGTCTTTCAAATCTACTCGATTTTATTTGGGAAATGCACTATGAGTGTTTATAAATACTCCATACTATGTTAAAATAACTCCTAACACATAAAAGTAGTTATCATACTTTATAGGCTGAATTAATTCTCACTGGGAAGTCCCCATTCAGTGGGAGGAAGTGGGCTGTAGTAGAATATGGTGATCTATAACAAGATGTTTGCTAAGAAAAGTATGGAACCGGCAGTGGTCGCGCAAGCCTTTAATCCCAGCACTCGGGAGGCAGAGACAGGCGGATCTCTGTGAGTTCGAGGCCAGCCTGGGCTACAGAGTGAGTTCCAGGAAAGGCGCAAAGCTACACAGAGAAACCCTGTCTCAAAAAACAAACAAAACAAAACAAACAAAAAAATACAGTCTTAAAGGGTTGGGGATTTAGCTCAGTGGTAGATTGCTTGCCTAGCAAGTGCAAGGCCCTGGGTTCGGTCCTCAGCTCTGAAAAAAAAAGAAAAAAAAAAAAGAAAAGTATGGACTAGACCAGCAGTTTTCAACCTACAGGGTGAGACCCCTTTGGGGAGTTGAACAACCCTTTCACAGGGGTCACCTAAGACCAGCAGAAAACAGATATTTACATTACGATGCCTAACAGTAGCAAAATTACAGTTCTGAAGTAGCAATGAGGATCATTTTATGGTTGGAGGTCACCACATCATGAGGAACTGTATTAAAGGGCTGCAGCATCGCGAAGGTTGAGAACCACTGGATATAGACATAGACGGTCCTGGAGTTTTATCCAGTAACTCAGGTGCACGTTCAGCCACAATCTTCCACTTGGTTTTGCCCCTGACTCCGTACAAAATAAGGCGTTGGCACACGCCTTTAATCCCAGCACTCAGGAGGCAGAGCTAGGCATTGGAACTCTGTGAGTTTGAGGCCAGCCTGGTCTACAGAGCAAGATCCAGAACAGTCACCCAAACTACACAGAGAAACCCGGTCTCGAAAAACCAAAAAAAAAAAAAACAAAAAAAAAACAAGACTCTCAGAATGAGCCAGAGTGGTACTCTGCCCCAGGCTGTTAGGATCTAGTCATGGGTGGGCTGACAGCGTGGCTCAGTGAATGGGAGAGCACTTGCCTCGCATGTGCCAAGCCTGAGTTCAAGCCCCAAGAATGAAAGAGTCTAGTTATGGAAATGGGCCGACAGGCAGAAAAATGGTTGACAACGGAAAACAGTTACATAATGAAATGCCACCGGTTGGCATTTCCGTTAGGAGCCACAGAAAGAGCCATTCATTATACTGCAAAATATTCACGAAGGAATCAATTTCCATCTCCTTCAATTTCCAAGAACTCCACTCTTGTCCTAGACTAACATACACGGTCAGAAGACAGGTAACTACTGAGCAGCTCTGCCCGTTTTTCCCGGTGCCAGGGCAGAGGGCTGCCAGCTATCACCATCCTGAGAGAGAGGGTGGCTGTGGAAGGAGGGGTGAGGCAGAGGCAGCAGAGCCTGTTCCTACTACCCAGCCTTCCCTCTGCAGGCTGCCCTGGAACTCCTAGGTAGCCAAGGATAAGCTTGAACTTCTGATCCTCCTGCCTCCACATCCTAAATGCAAGATTTGTATGGATGGAACCCAGGCCTTGTCGATGCTAAGCCAGCACTCTACCACCCCTGGGGTTAGCACATATGTTTTTGTTGTTGTTGTTGTTGTTGTGTGTGTGTGTGTGTGTGTGTGTGTGTGTGTGTGTTTCTCCAGGACAGGGTTTCTCTGTGTAGCTTTGGTGCCTTTTTCCTGGAACTCACTCTGTAGCCCAGGCTGGCCTCGAACTCACAGAGATCCACCTGGTTCTGCCTCCCGAGTAGCACATATGGTTTGAGAGCTAAATAATAATGACTTTTCTTTCCTTTCTTCCTTCCTCCCCCCCCCCCACAAGACAGGGTTTCTCTGTGTAGACCAGGCTGGCCTTGAACTCACAGAGATTTACCTGCCTCTGCCTCCTGAGTGCTGGGATTAAAGGCATATGCCACTACCTCGGCCATCGAGAACTTTTTCATTTTGGGATAAAAGTAGAGTCCTGAGCAGAATGAGTGTGCATGGGTAGAAGCAGTAGAGAAATGGTTATTATATCAGATGTGATCATGGGCAGGTGTAGTGGGGCACATCGGTAATCCCAGCACTCAGAAGGCTGAGGCCTGGTCTATACAATGAGTTACAAGCTATCCTGGGATACATAATGGAGCCTTGTTTCAACTACACCCCCTTCTCCACCAAAAAACAAAACAAAACCAAGAAACAAACTATAGGCAAGATAGCTCTGTGGTCACCAGCAAGCTGTGGGACCTGAGTTAAATCCCTAGCACCCCCATGGTGGAAGGAGAGAGCCAACTCCTACAAATTGTCTTCTCACCCCATACAGATCATATCATACACAAGTGATACACAAATGTGAGGTGGTATCGTGTTCCCCGAAATATTGTGTGTTCCCCAAAATAAACTTATCTGGGGTCAGAGAACAGACAGCCACTAGAACAAAGCCAAAAATGGTGGCTAGAAAATGGGTCAGAGCAAGCCATAGCAGAAGTTGGGCGGTGGTGGTGCACGCCTTTAATCCCAGCACTTAGGAGGCAGACCTAGCCGGATCTCTGCGTTCTAGGCAACTTTAGAAACAGCTAAGCATGGTGACACACTCCTTTAATCCCAGAAATCCAGCCTTTAATCCCAGGGAGTGATAGCAGAAAGGTATATAAGGCGTGAGAACCAGGAACTAAGTTGGTTAAGCTTCTGGCTGGTTAAGCTTTTAGGTTTGAGCAGCACAGTTGAGCTGAGAGCCATTGGGATGAGGACACAGAAGCTTGCAGTCGGAGGAAACAAGAGCAGCTGAGGAACTGGTGAGAAGAGGTAGATGTGGCTTGTTCTGCTTCTCTGATCTCCCAGCGTTCACCCCAATACCTGGCCTCAGGTTTGTTCTTATTAATAAGACCTGTTAAGATTCCTGCTACACAAATGGAATATTTTTTAAAGATTTATTTATTTTTATTTCATGTGTATTTGTTTTGCCTGCACGTATGTACATGCAGCACATGAGTGGAGGCCAGAGGAGGGCATCAGGCCCCTGGAATTGAATTATCGACAGTTAATGAGCTGCCATGTGAGTACTGGGAACCAAACCTGGATCCTCTGCAAAAGCAACAAATACACTTAGCCACTAGACCACCTGATTCAGTAAATGTAACTATTACAAAGCTTATTTATTTATTTTTAATTGCATGTGTGTGTGTGTGTGTGTGTGTGTGTGTGTGTGTGTGTGTGTATTTGGTTTTGTGCACATGAGTACAATACTGGCAGAGGCCAGAAGAGGGCATTGGATTCTCTGAAGCTGGATTCATGATCTCAAACAATTTGCATGGAGGCACACAGCCACAATCCCAGCACTTCCTAGGCTGAAGTGGAGTTGTCACCAGTTCAAGGCCAGCCTGGGTATGAGAATGAGACCTTGTCTCATAAAATCAAAACCAAATCGATGGCTGGGGAAATGGCTCAGTGGGCAAAGTACTTTCTGTTAAGCAGAGAGGTCTGCTTTGGAGTCCCCCCAAACCCACATTGGGGTGTGAAGGTGCAGGTATGTGATACTAATGCTTGGGGATGGAGGGGAGAATCCTGACACTTACTGGCTAACCAGTCCAGACAAGGAGCTCCAGGTTCAGTGAGAAACTGGTCTCAACAACAGTAAGCTGGCCAGCACTTGAGAGGCAGAAGCAGGTAGATAGATCTCTGTGAGTCCAAGATCAGTTTGGTCTACATAGCGCATTCCAGGCCAACTAGAGCTACACAGTGAGACCCTGTCTCAAAAACAGAAAGCAAACTTAATTAGTGTGTGTGTGTGTGTGTGTGTGTGTGTGTGTGTGTGTCTCAAAAACAGAAAGCAATTCTCATTCAGATGTGTTCAGCATCACTGTATGCCTTTTCTTTATTTTTCTTCCCTTCTTTTCTTCTTCCCTTCCTCCCTTTCTTTCTTTTTCTAGTTTGTTTGTTTGTTTGTTTTTTGAGACAGGGTTTCTCTGTGTAGTTTTGGTGCCTTTCCTGGATCTCCCTCTGTAGACCAGGCTGGCCTTGAACTCACAGAGATCCACCTGCCTCTGCCTCCTGAGTGCTGGGATCAAACGCGTGAGCCACCACCACCCGGCCTCTGTGCCTTTCTTTTTGCTGGTGTTATTTATTTTTTGAGGCAAGTCTCCTGTAACCTGGCTGGCCTCAAACTCACTGTGTAGCAAAGGCTGACCTTGAACCCTGAATCCTTTGTCCACCTCCCAAACGCAGGAATTACCTTTCCCAACCTGTTTTCACTCTAACAGAAAGGTTTAAAGAAATGATTAAAAAATGCCTCCTGCCTCACTCATCCAGCTGGGTGGAACAGCTAAGTCAGAACAGCTGTTAGCCCTTGGGCTAAGAGAAGCCCACGGAGATGACTCCGGGAACAGCAGGGCGCCAAAGTGCGGGGTCTGCTGATCTCCTACCCTTCAGACTAGGCTTTCCAAATCGGTACCCAGCTACTGGGCCGGAGACCGGCCTTGGCAAAGTGACCAAATATGTCACCACACCAATTCTCCCTCCGTTAGGGTGCCTCGAAGACCTGGCTGACCGGCGGGGTTCTCTGAATGACAGGAAACCTTCATCGCTTACAAGCAGTGGGGCTCTAAAAACTTCACAGTCAAAACCCAAGCGAGGGAAGAAGAGGCGGGTGGAGTAGACCTTACTCTCCTCATCTCCTTGTGAGGACTCTGGCACCTAGATTTCACTTGGGGTAACCTTGGCCCCCAGCCCCTGGAACTTAACGGGGCCATCACCCCGTCCGAAGACCCGCTGTCCCCCGGTCGCCCCAGCTCGACCGCCGGCAACCTGCAACGCCCAGGACGCAGTGCGCTCACCCGGTTTGGTGCTCCGTCCCTCCCGTGCTATCCCCGCGCTGTTGCGTCCCCGCGGTGTTAGGTCCTCAAGATGCTGCGTCCCTGCGGCGCTCAAGCCCTTAGGCACTCCCTTCCAAACGGAGCTTGGGACCCCAAGTGATTGGCCTTTTTTGGGTGCTTGGCGGTATTTTCCGTCCGGCCCCACATCACTTCCCGTGAAGGAGAGCGCAGCGTGGGCGGGCCCTGCGCGGCCTCCACCTCCGCCTCCTGTCACCTGCCCGCAGGCCCCCAGCCACAGAATGAATCTACGTTCGCCTCGCCTGCCCGGACTAGTCTCCTTGCGTTGAGGAAGGTGTGGGAACCACAGGGGGTGGTTTTCGTTTTGAGACCCAAAATGCCATTCACAAAAAGGTCAAACTGCCCCAGGATTCCGGGGGAGGCGAGGCGAGGCGTGCCCTGGTGGAAGCCTTTTCCTGACTGTGCATCCTCGCTGGGGACAACCGGGGGTTTCTGGAAGTGACAGCGAGAAAAATAAGGTACGATTCAGGCAGGAAAAAATAAGCACCTTTCTGGAAGGCAATGGCCAACAGAGTCTCCGCGCACAGTCTAATTCTGATTACAGTCAGCCTGAACTCCTAACACATTGCTAAGGCAGTTAATACACAGTAAGAGGGAAATTACGGGTGGCATAACATACTATGACCCAACAGGGTCAGGAGCAACCTGTGAGCTCTGCTGCCTCCCAGCGGCCTCTTCTAGATGCCCAGGATTTTCTTTGAGCAGTCTGGATCTTGACCCAGGGATGAGCATATTAGCCAAATTCATCCAAAGGTGACTCAGAGCTTTCAATACTGGCCTTTAGGCCTGCCCTCTTGTGCTTTCAGAATTCTACATCCAAGACAAGCAAAATGCTGGGGAGCCTGAGTTCGGCTTCTGTCCATGCAGTGTCCATCCAAGTGGCCTCCCACCATAAACTCCAGCTGTCCTACCCACCTGCCGGCCAGTCCCCCCTCCAGTCTGCTGTTCCTGGGACTGCATCTGTTTTTTGTTTGGTTTGGTTTGGTTTTGGTTTTTCGAGACAGGATTTCTCTGTGTAGCTTTGTGCCTTTCCTGGATCTCGATCGGTAGACCAGGCTAGCCTCCAACTCACAGAGATCCGCCTGCCTCTGCCTCCCGAGTGCTGGGATTAAACGCGTGCGCCACCACCACCGGCTCTGGGACTGCATCCGAATGCGGTCAATTTCTCAACTATGTCCAAGGAGCCTTCTGTGGACAGCAGCTCCTGGAGTCAGCCAAGCCTTCACCAAGCTGGACCTGAACAGAATCTTTTCAATCCTTTCCTCTCTATCTGGGGTGAACAGAAATAGACTCCCCAGGAAAAGCCAGGCAATCGTCTTCCTTCAGGCACAAGCCCTTAAGGAGCTACCATCTTTCAGTACCATCACACTGGGGAGCAAACCTCCCCCACACAAACCTTCGAGGGACAAACAGTACATGAGCTATACTAGGGAACAACACAGTGGCTGCTGGTGGTTGGTGTGGTCCAGGTGGAGTGGCCACCCTAGTGTTCTCCACTTCTGCAGCCAAGCAGCTCCATGACTTGGAGTTTACAGACAGATGGGACCGTGGCCATTCATCACCTGTGGATGCTCTCAATGAGTCAGGCACTTTTAGTCACGCAGGATGTAACAACAGACTAGGTTAAATGCTCCTGGCCCCCAGAACTTACTCATAGGACAAATGCTTAAGTAGGAAACTCCAGCAACATCCAGTAAGGGTCCAGATAAGAAAAGTAAGGGACATCATTGACAGATGAACGAAGTGAGCGGGAGGGCCTGCATCCCAGCCACTGGAGGCGGGGACAAGACCCTCAGGCAGGAGTTATCACTTGACGCCAGGGTTTGAAGCCAGTTTGGGCAGCACAGTGGGACTGTTTCCACAAAATAAGTAAGTCTTTGAACACATAAAAATAACACCAAATCAAGGAAAGTGACGTGAATATGAAAAGGGGATGAAGGTAAAAGATTCAAAGAAGGAACCAGGTGGTGGTGGCGCACGCCTTTAACCCCAGCACTCGGGAGGCAGAGGCAGGCGGATCTCTGTGAGTTCAAGGCCAGCCTGGTCTACAGATCGAGTTCCAGGGCAGGCTCCAAAGCTACACAGAGAAACCCTGTCTTGAAAAACAAAAGCAAAGATTCAAAGAAGGGAAGATGGGCCTGTGTTGCAGAATATTATTTTAAGGCGTGTTACTTTTGTTTATGTTGCATTTGTTTAACTCTGTGAAGCTGTGTTACTGTGACTGTCTAGAACACCTGAGGGTCTAATAAAGAGCTGAACGGCCAATAGCGAGGCAGGAGAAAGGATGGGTGGGGCTGGCAGGCAGAGAGTAGATACAGGAGAAATCCAGGAGGAGAGAAAGGAGGAACAAGAGAGAATGAGAGAACTACAGGGGCCAGCCACCTAGCTACAGATCAGATGTGGAGAGAGAAGGAAAGAAAAAGTATACAGGAATAGAGAAAGATAAAAGCCTCAAGGCCCAAGATAGATGGGATAAAGTTAAGAAAAAATGGCTAGAAATAAGCCAAGCTAAGGCCAGGCATTTATAATTAAAAATAAACCTTCATGTGTGATTTATTTGGGAGTTGAGTGGTGGGCCCCCCAAAAGAGCAAAAACATCAGGCCTGGAAGTGGAAACAGCAGAGTCCAGGCTGGCCTCCAGCTTCCTATGTAGGATGACCTTGAACTTCTGATTCTGTTTCTACCTGAATGCTTAGACTTCACAACTGCATCACTACACCCAGTGTGTGAGGTGCTGGGTGTGAAACCTAGGGCTCCACAAATACTAGGCAAACACTCTACAACTGAGTCCTTCGAAATGAAGGTCAAAAGTGGTTTAATTTGGCTTAATGTGTGAGGTAGGGTTATTCACTGGATGTAACAGGACCGTGTGTTTCTATCCATCGCCTGACACTTGGCTGTGCATCTAGTGCCAAGAGTCCATGTCTCTACCCTGTCTAAGATCATGCAACATGCACATGCCATTTGCCATACCCAAACAGAAGCTCACAATCCCTAGTCCTGAGTCAGCCTGTCTCTCTCTCTCTAGAAAACTCAGATAAAGCCTGTTTCAGGAGCCTGGGTCCCACAGTGAAAAGATCCACAAGACCGAATCCCAGTATACCCAGAGCTTCTGTCAAATAGAATCTTGCTATCTGAATTAAACACTTCAAACTAGTCATGGTGGTGCACAAATTCAATCTCAGCTCTCAGAAGGCTGAAGCAGGAAGGCAAGTTTGAAGACAACCTGAGCTACATCATGAGTTTAATGCCATCCTGGATTACCCGACCAGGGTTTAAAAAAAAAAAAAAAATCCAACCCTGGCAGCACAGGCCTGTAGCTTGAGCTACTCTATAAATTAAGGAAGGATGGGGTGGGGGGAAAAAAATTAAGGAAGGATAATCACAAGTTCCAGCCCTATCTGGGCTACTGAGTGAATTCAATGTGAGCCTGGACAACTTAAAAATGTAAAAAGCGGAGCTGGAAAGTGGTTAACAGCACTTGCTACTCTTTCTGAGGATAGAGGTTTAGGGGCCAGCACCCACATGGCAGCTCACAACCGTCTCTAACTGGGATGTTTAGGTCAGTGGTAGAACTTAGCATCAGGAAGCCCTGGGTTCAGTCTCCCAAACTGGAAAGCTCTAACAGACAGAACCCTCACATTTGTGTGGTTGTATTGTACAAGAGAAAGGGGATTTTAAAACAGATTCGTGTAAATGAATGTTTTGTCTGCACACCAGAAGAGGGCATCGGATCCCATTGGACTACAGTGAGCCATCAACTGGGTGCTGGGACTTGAACTCAGGACCTCTGAAAGAGCAGCCAGTGCTCTTAACTGCTGAGCCATCTCTCCAGCCCAGAAAAGGGGAATCTTAAAAGCACACACCAAACTATTAAGCATAGTGACTAAATTAATTATGCACTTGGAAACTGCTGCCCTGTCCCGTTAAGACAGAAAGTAGCAATAAGAGAACATGCAAGTGGAATAGCGTGGGGCTGGAGAGATGACCCAGCACTGAAGAGTACATCTGCTTTTCCAGAGGGCCTGGGTTCAATCCAGGACCCCCTGGCAGCTCACAAGCCTCTGTAACTGCAGCTCTAGGGTATTTAACTACCTTGGCCTCCAGAGGCACTTGTACTGCTGTGTGCATAACCCACATGAAGCACACATAATTATGTAGAACTGAGAAGAAATACATTTTCAAATGAAGCGTCTTATTTTAGTTACATGTGGGGACACTTTGTAATACCAGCACCGGCGGCAGGACTGCATGTTTGAGGCCAGCCTGAGCTACACAGACAGATCCTGCCTAAAAAACAAATGCCAACATCCCTATAATCTAAGCATGTGGAACGCTGAGGCTGGACTGCTTAGAGCTTGAGGCCAGCCTGTGCTACAACATGAGCTCTTGCCCTGAGACAAACCAACAAAGAACTAATGTTATAAATAACTTAAATCATCTGTTGGTGGTGTCGCACACCTTTAGTGCCAGCACTCAGCAGGCAGAAGCAAGTGAATCTCCGAGTTCGAGGCCAGCCTGGTCTACAGAGCAAGTTCCAGGACAGCCAGGGCTACACAGAGAAACCCTGACTCAAAAAGCAAAACCAAAAATAATAAATAAATAAGTAAATAAGAACATAAATCCTTTACCCATGATTTATTTATTTAAAATGTACCTAAGTTTTTACTAGATTAATAATCCATGTGTAATTTCAATAAAATGGTAAGCAATGCCTACAACTTCACTTCATGCAGGATTAGGTCCTCTTTTCTTCTGATTCTTGCAACAATTTCACCTTTTCTCTTAATTCCTTCTGCTCTCTGGAATACTGTTCAAATATCGGCTGATAAATATACAGTCCTCCAGCAACACCAAGGAAGGCAGCGAAAACCAGTTGTGGGAAAGTCATTCTCCGGAGCATTGCCGTAGCACGCAGTGACCGATCTCAGGGAGGCTCTGCTCCACGGACAGCAGCCTCTTCAGACCTGTTCCCAAAGAAGGGGACAAAAAGGGACCACTTAGTACAGGAGCCTTTAAAGCAGATTTTATTCTAAATGACGGGGCATGGGGAGGGGTGTGCACCGGAGTGCAGATGCTTGGGAGGCCAGAAAGCGTCAGAGTCCCTGGGGAAGAAGTGACAGGCAGTTGTAAGCTGTCCAACACAGGTACTGGGAACTGAACTGCCATCCTCTGGAAGAGCAGTGCTCACTCTTAACCCCCAGGCCACGTCTCCAGCCCCACAAGGGCCCTTTAAAAGATTTATTATGGGCCGGGCAGTGGTGGCATCCGCCTTTAATCCCAGCACTTGGGAGGCAGAGCCAGGGGGATCTCTGTGAGTTCGAGGCCAGCCTGGGCTACTAAATGAGTACCAAGACAACCTCCAAAGCTTCAGAGAAACCTTGTCTCAAAAAACTAAATAAACAAACAAACAAACAAACAAACAAATAAATAAAATTTTTACTGTTTTGCTCTGGTGTGAATGTTTTTGTAATATTTAAGAACCAAACTAGCCAGGCAGTGGTGGCGCACACCTTTAATCCCAGCACTCGGGAGGCAGAGGCAGGTGGATCTCTGTGAGTCTGAAGCCAGTCTGGTGTACAGAGAGAGTTCCAGGCTCTAAAACTACCCAGAGAAACCCTGTCTCAAAAAACAAAAAAATCACAAACTAAATCCCAGCACTTGGGGGACAGAGGCATGGTTCTCTGAGTTCTAGGCCAGCCTGGTCTTCAGGGCAAGTTTCTAGACAGCCAGTGCTACACAGAGAAACCCTGTCTTGAAAAACAAACAGGGCTGGAGAGATGGCTCAGAGGTTAAGACTGTTCTTCCAGAGGTCCTGAGTTCAATTCCCAGCACCCACATGGTGGCTCACAACCATCTGTAACGAGATCTGGAGCCCTCTTCTGGCCTGCAGGGACACATGCAAACAGAACACTGTACGTGTAATAAATTTTTAAAAATTATAAAAAAAAAAAAAAAAGAAAAACACTAATAAATACAAATACATAGAGGTTTGCAGGATAGCATATAGACTTACTATGGAATATTTTCTAAGATTTCAGTTTAGTGGCCAATAGTTAAAAATCATATTTTATATTAAAATTTGTATTTCCGGGGTTGGGTATTTAGCTCAGTGGTAGAGCGCTTGCCTAGCAAGCGCAAGGCCCTGGGTTTGGTCCTCAGTAGCACATGCCCATATTCCCAGTACTCAGGTTCAGCCAAGAGCTTAGGGAGCTCAAGGTCACCCTTTGGCTACATTGCCAGTGTGAGGCCAGTCTGGATTCCATAACAGGTCTCCAACAAACAAAAAGTAAAACAAATCAACAAAAACCTTAAAAAGGAACCTATCGGGAATGGAGGTCAGTGGTTTGAGACAGCTAAAGACTCTTCTATTACAGAATGGTCCCATTGAGTTATTTTCTGTCTTTTTATTGCCTGTTTTTGCTGGTTCTCTGAGCTGGGCAGACTGCTCTGAGATTACAATTCTGCCTTCACCTCTTAAGGGCCAGGATGACAGGCATATGCCACTAACAGCCATGCTGGTGTCCTCGGTGTTTAAACTGGTAGCATTTAAAACAGCAAAAGGATGGGAAGGGATGGCAGCCACCTTTCAAGTTACACAAACTTCTGACTCCAAAAGATACCTGAAGGGAAGTCAGCTGTGACTGTCTCAGTTAAATCTTCTCTAAGGAATAAAAAGGGAGGCGACAGATGACTTCCCATCATTCCTTCTGCACAAGTCGTAATTTTTAGCAAGTTTTATGACAAAAAACAATCTTAAGAGGCTATAAAACTTTATTGAGCCAGGAGTGGCGTGCGTGCCTTTAATCCCAGCACTGTGTGGGGGATGGGGAGGCACAACACAGCTCTGTGAGTCTGAGGCCAGTCTGGTTTACATAGTGAGTTCCAAGCCAGCCAAGGCTACATAGTAAGACCCTATCTCAAAAGAGCAAAGCAATACAAAACAAAACAACAAAAGTTGGCTGAGTTCCTTTTGATATTTTAGGAGACATCAAATGCAAACCATTGTGTGCCTTTTTTGAGAAAAGCAGAATGAAGATTTTGCTTCCAGTTCCAACAACCGAAAATAACGGAAACTCACAAATGGACACAGCTCCTTCTAGAAAACAGTGCTGCTTGTCAATCACCTCAGCATCTGGGTAAGATGTTAGTGAATGAGACAAGCAGAGTGAAGGAGCCTCGCTCTTTCTGGACTGTAGTGTGGAGTCTTAATCCAGGCCCCAGGTCACAAAAATCAGCAGCAGTTGACTGTCCTATAACAGCTCTCAAATGTAATTTAAGCTCACCAGGGACAGGAAGGCGAGTTTTTTCCTAAATTATACAGCTGACCACACAAATAATAATTTTACCAATCTTGCTTTGCAATGGCAAAGAGTTTAAAAACAAAAAAGGAACAAAAGCCAGAGGCCATTTGAAACTGTTTCTCATGCACTAGTTTTGTTGTTGTTGTTAAATATGAGTCTTTTGAGCCGGGAAGTGGTGCACATGCCTTTAATCCCAGCACTCGGGAGGCAGAGCCAGGTGGATCTCTGTGAGTTCCAGGCCAGCCTGGGCTACAGAGTGAGTTTCAGGACAGGCACCAAAACTACACAGAGAAACCCTGTCTCAAAAAACAAAACAAAAGAGTCAGTATACCCTCCCTCTCCATCCTTCTTTAAAGATGGTCACTGAACCTTGGGTTTCATGAAGTTTCCAGGACAAAAACACAGCACTTCTGTTAAACACTCTAGAAGACAAGCCGACTGATTAGAACTTCAGTGACTACGCAGGGCCAGGATGTTGCAGGCCCCAAGCCAAATGACCTTGTGCTCTCTTTTTTACCCCTACATAGTCATTTTTTAGTCATCTCCATGTGACCAAACATCTTTATAATTATCAGGTGGAAGCCCCTCCCTTCCACCAACCCAAAGGCTACAAATCCAGATGTTTCTACTTGATGTTTCTACCACCGAATTTTTAAAAGATTTACTTATTTTTAGTTTCTGTGTTTGTCTTCATGTCCGTATCTGCAGGGGCATGCATGCCTGGTGCCCTCGGAGGCACCGAGTCGGTGTGTGGGTACTGGGAATTCTGCAAGAGTAGTCAGTGCTTTTAACCACTGAGCCCCCACTAACTATTTTTTTCTCTTTTAATGCTCTGATTGCTGGGCATGGAGGCACACTCCTTTGATCCCAATACTCATGAGGCGGAGACAAACTGAGTTTGAGGCCAGCCTAATCTACATAGCGAGTTCCAGGCCAGGCAGGGCTATACAGGGAGGCCCTGTCACAAAGATAGATAAAAAAGACGAGGCAAATAGTGCACGCACCTAACAAGCGCAAGGCCCTGGGTTCGATCCTCAGCTAAAAAAAAAAATCCCAGCACTGGTGAGGCAGAGATGGGAGAATCTTTTTTGAGTTCAAGGCCAGACTAATCTACCTATCGACATCAACGCAAGAAAAAAAAATTAAATAAACTGGTGAGAAAGCAGATAGTTTGGAATAGAGGAATCCTCTGGGGTGGTGAAAAACAGATTTTTTTTTTCTGGAGCTGAGGACCGAGCCCAGTGCCTTGTGCTTGCTAGGCAAGCGCTCTACCACTGAGCTAAATCTCCAATCCGAAAAACAGATTTAATAATAAAAAATTCACTGACATGGGGCTCAGAAGTTAAGAGCACTGGCAGCTCTTCCAGAGGTCCTGAGTTCAATTCCCAGCACCCACATGGTGGCTCACAACCATCTGTAATGAGATCTGGCGCCCTCTTCTGGTGTGCAGACATACATGTAGGCAGAACAGTGTATATATAGTAAATAAATCTTTAAAACAAAACAAAACAAAAAAAACCCTTCCTTTAATTAAAAAAATCCACTGACGTATAACTTTCTGTCTGCTGTCACTGTAAGAGCCTTGATGGAACTGCTCCCACGCGAGGACGCGGCATGCGGGGTGCGCGCCGTGGACCCCTGGTTCTCGGCACTCCACCTTTCTCGCTCCGCTCCGTTACCTCCACGCGCTCCTCGGCGGGCGCTGGCCAGGTGCCGGGAGCACGAAGGCCTCCAGTCTTGGCTTTTGTCTTTTCCAAGACTGAACTCCACAGTCAGGTAGGTGCAATCCTGCACCGCTTCGAGACTCGGCCACTTCCGGCCACATTTCCGGCTGTAGTGGCGCTTGGGCCAGCCCCACGACGGCGGCTCGCGGGGCCCAATCTTAGTGGTGCGCGTTCGCCAGCAAGAAGGCGCGGGGCGGGCTCCGCACCGGCTGCAGGTGGCTGGGAGGAGATGGAGCCCGAGGCCGGCGACCAGGGCCCGGCCTCCCGCGGTCTCCACAGCCGCTCCGGAGAGATGAAGCTGCGGAAGAGGAAGTCCACGCTGTACGTGAACACGCAGGAGAAGCGATCGCGGCGCCGTGGTGAGTGCAGGGTGCTCCCCAGAGCACCTGGCATCTGCGGCTTGGTGGGCTGTGCACCTCGGTGGAAACGAGCTGCAGCTCGCTGGATAGTGTCTCTGCCATGCGGTGCAGGATTTGGATTTGCCGCAATCCTCCTGCCTCAGCCTTCCCATTGTCGTGAGGTGATGGCACCATCACACCTGGCATAGCAGATTTTAACATAAAACCTGATTCCCCACCCCATCTCACCCCACACACGCTGTTAGCAACTAAAATAGAAAACTTTGAACACTCCGTATTCAGCATGCAGGGTGCCTGTCCACTGGGGAAAGCCAACTTTGGAGGTGGCCTTGGACGGGCCTGGGTTTGAATACTACCTAGTCAGTAACAGCATTTTTTTTGAGCTGAGGATCCAACCCAGGGCCTTGTGCTTGCCAGGCAAGCGCAAGGCTCCAGGTTTGATCCTCAGCTCAAAAAAAAAAAAAAAAAAAAAAAAAAAAAAAAAAAAGAAAGGAAAAAAACAGTAACAGCATTTTTACTTTGGGCAAAGCAATTTAGTTTCTGAGCCTTAGCTTCCTCACATGTAAAACGGAGGTTAGGAAAGTTATCACCAGTGGTTAACAGGTAGGGGTGTGTGTGTGTGTGTGTGTGTGTTTGTGTGTGTGTGTGTGTCTCCCCTACCCGGGTTTGTGTCTGTTTTTGGATGGTGAGAGGTGTTGGTGGCGGGAGGTGTTCTCCACACACACTGCTAGGGAACACACTCAGGACCTCAAGCAGGCTAGGCAGGAGTCCCACCCTTAGCTACCTCCGCAGACGGTCCAGTAGTCATCACTTAGCTAGATGACGTTTGTGGAGTGGTGTGGAGGGCCTTAACAGAGCCAGAGCCAGGGACACTACAGTGGTGCATCTGAAGGAGGACCTGCCTGACTTTAAGACCAATCTCCCCTTTGATTTGCTTTTCAGATCTTCCGGGAGAAAACATTCACCTGGTCTTGTTTACCATCGCTCTGCGAATGTTTAACTGCTTCCTAGTCCAGACAAGTTTTGTTCCCGATGAATACTGGCAGTCTCTTGAAGTTGCACACCACATGGTTTTCAGATATCCTTTATCATAGTTTCTTTCTTTCTTTCTTTCTTTCTTTCTTTCTTTCTTTCTTTCTTTCTTTCTCTCTCTCTCTCTCTCTCTCTCTCTCTCTCTCTTTCTTTCTTTCTCTCTTTCCCTCCCTCCCTCCCTCCTTTCTTTCTCTCTCTCTCTCTCTCTCTCTCTCTCTCTCTTTCTTTCTTTCTTTCTTTTGGTTTTTTGAGACAGGGTTTCTCTGTGTAACAGCCTGCGTGTCCTGGATCTCACTCTGTAGACCAGGCTGGCCTCGAACTCACAGAGATCCACCTGGCTCTGCCTTCTGAGTGCTGGGATTAAAGGCGTGTGCCACCATGCTGGGCTCCAGAAACACATTTCTAACTTGAGGAAATTAAGACTTTAGTTGACCAAATGTTCACTATTCAATACAAAACCCTGTGTTTTAAGGATTAGGGTGCAGTCTAGTGGGACATTACCTGCCTAAGCATATCCAAGACTGGGGGCGAATTCCTACCACCAGAACAAAAAACTGTTTAAAAACATGTCGAAGAATAAAATATTGCTTTCTATATAGAAGTGTAGATTAATTTGTTTCAATTCTATTTGACATTTGGTCCTTGATATTAGTAATTATGGCTATCTGACCTGGGAATGGACAGAGGGACTGAGGGGTTACACTTACCCCCTCATCTTCGCGAGCATTTACAAGATTTTGCATCTTTTGGGGAAAGACAGTGTTCAACTGCTGGTAAGTTTAAATTAAAATGACCAAAATTGTTGTTAAATCCATATATTTTTCTTTTTCGAAAGGTAATTGGTAATAACCGAATGACTTTATTAGTTTCACAAAATTTGTTTCCAAAGACTATTGTTGCTAAAGTCTAGTCTTATCTGGGAAGCCCACTGTACCAAAGACACTGTGATGTAGAACTCTTCAATGTGTTTAAGGATAAAATAACAATTTAAATTAAAAGATACATAAATAAAAGTGAGTGGCTGGAGAGTTAGCTCAAGGTTAAGAGCCCTTGCTACACAATCATGAAGACCAGAGTTCAGGTCCCAGCACCCATGAGAGAAGCTACGTGTCCCTGCAAATACCTGTGACCCCAGCTTGGAGGATTATCCTTGGGTTGTCCTCCACCCTGCAAAACCCCAGTCCCCAGGTCAGGTAGAGACCCTGCCTCAAAAGGAACATGTGACAGAGAAAGAGGTCAAACACCCTCTGGCATCTTTATGTGCACACACACACATAAGCACACACAAATAAAAGTCGACGGGAAAGTCTGCTATGAGAACTCAGTTTAAGGACAGCAGAACAACTGTTTTACATATTGTTTTGATTTGGATTTAGGGAGAAAATGAATGTGACAGAAACTTAATGATCCGTATCATCACCATGCTGTGTAATAAGACTGTGGTTTCTAGATTATGGACTACTGGGGGCTATTAAGAGGAGGCTTTGCACAGGACCTGAGAAAAGTCTGTCTATTCTGACTCATATTTTAAGATCATTTGGAAGAGGAGCAGGAGGGAACCAAACCAAGTCCTTGGGCATGCTAACACGTCCCACTGAGGTACATCCTAGCCCTCAAGGTCCGTTAGACTGTCGTCAAGGTAGACCCAGGAGTTTGGACTGTTCCCTTCCAGTAAGGGAAAGCTAGGACCCAGTGTTCCAAAGGGAGTCCAATTCTGAGGTGCTGTGTGGAGTCTAGAAAGACCGAGGGTCTGGATTAGCTTGAGTTACACAGGGCCGTGTCTACTCTTTGCACCGTCTGAGGCCATCTTGAAAAAACAAAAACGAACACGAAATTCCCTTCTCTCTGCAGTGTCTAAGGCCATCTCGGGGAAAAAAAAACATTTTAAAAAAGATTTCTTTATTCACGTGTACTCATGTTGGTGTTGGAGACTAGAAGAAAGGTTCAGATGCCTTGGAGCTGGCAGGCAGTTGTGAGCTGCCCGGCCTGGGTGCTGGGAACTGAACTTGGGTCCTCTGAAAGAGCAGCAAGCACTCTTAACCACTAGTCATCCCTCCAGCCCTGGATTTAAAAACTTTTATTGTTAAGAGCACAGGCTGTGGTATCAAGCCTACCCTGGTCTGAATCCAGGCATCAGTGCTAACTAGCTCTAGCGCCTCAGGCACATCACCCAACCTCTCTGTGCCTTGATCTCCTCATGTATTAAACCATTCCTGCCTCAGCAGATTGTTGTAAGGGATGAGCTAATACACGTGAAATACTTGCTATGACATCCAGCACATTGTCCTGTAAATGCTTGACTTAGAAACAAAACTACTGCTCTGACTTTAACAAGTATGGACTGCCCTGCCATCTTATTCCAGTATCACGCTCTCTAATACCTTTACCACAATCATGAAACAACACATTGTTGGAAAGAACTACCAAAACAAAGTTAAGAATAGGTTATGTAGAGCCGGGCGGTGGTGGCGCACGCCTGTAATCCCAGCACTCGGGAGGCAGAGGCAGGTGGATCTCTGTGAGTTTGAGGCCAGCCTGGGCTACAGAGCTAGTCCAGGACAGGCTCCAAAGCTACAGAGAAACCCTGTCTCAAAAACCAAAAAAACAAAACAAAACAAAACAAAAAAACAAAACTACTGTATGCTTCTGAAATAGAATCTTAACACAATAAAATGGTTTGTAAGCTGTTCAAGAGGAGCTCATGGTAGGACACTTGCCTAACATGCATGTGCCCTAGGTTCAATACCAACTATTACAAAAGAGAATCAGTGCTGTAAGATATACATAAATATAAAAGTGGGCAAGTGGGGCATGGTGCTTTGCACTTGTAAATCCCAATATCTGGGGGTGCTGGGGCAGGAAAAGCAAAGACAAAGCCAGCTGAGCTACATAGCAAAGCCTTTCCAAAAGACAAGGTGTGGGGTTGCAGGCAAGAGCCAGCAAGCTAACCAGCAAGCTAAGCACACACCACAAGCGGATGGGTGAATATGGAGATGGGTACTGTTGATGGTTAGGTGTTTATTTTCATGGCACTTCCGTATGAACCGGGATGGTGCACTTAACAACGGTTTTCCTTTTAACTACTGAAGATCTGGATTCCCAGACTGGCCCAAGCTCTTCTGTCTGCTGTAGCGGATGTCAGGCTCTACTCGCTCATGAAGCAAGTGGGAAACCAGGAGGTGGCCCGATGGGTGGTAAGTCCAAACCCTTTAGACACTTTACAGAGCATGTGTGGGGCAAATGGTTCCTAAAACAGCTGATCCGTGGGACTCCTGGAAATCCTTCCGTAATTAAAAACAGTAAACTCTGGATGGTAGGTGCCATCTCCTAACTGAGCTCCAAGTGGGACAGGCTGAATCTCAGAAGCCAGCTATGGAAGACCTAGGTCCTCTCAGCTGCCAGAGGCCTCATCTCTTTCCTTAGTTTCCGGACACTCTGGAAGCTGCTTGTACAGCCTGTGTTCACTGTCCCCACAGGCCTAGCTGGACTGCCTGAAGGAACTCGGCTGTGTGAGGGAGGGAGGGCATGGCCTGGAAAAGCATCTTGTCAATAAGTTTATTCCTTGTGGGCTTTGTTTGTTTAGTTCTGGATTTAGGGTTTGTTTTTGTTTTTGTTTTTGTTTTTTGAGACAGGGTCTCTCTACATAGTCCTGGCTGTCCTGGAACTCACTATGTAGACCAGGCTGGCCTCAAATTCACAGAGAGCCTCCTGCCTTGCATCTCCCCGTCAGACTGCCCCCCAATGGGTGACTGGATTGTGTAGTGCCACTGTTTCCTTCCTTGACTTTGCACACATGAACCATTTCCCAATCCACTGATTTTATTGTTTCCATCAGAAAACACATTCTAAATTCCAAGCTTCCCGTTCACCAACACATTCCTGGGCTATGATGTATTAGTAAGCTGGAGAAAGGGCCTATTTGTACAGACGTTATGTTCCTTTACATTTTAAGATGTGTTTTATTTCCTGTGTCTGTATGTGGTGCCCATATGGGCCAGAAAAGGGTGTGAGATCCTGTGCAGCTGAAGTTACAGGTGTTTGTGAGCCACCTGCCGGTGTGCTGGGACCTGAACTCTAATCCTCTGATAGAGCAGTAGGTGCTCTTAGCTCCTTGGTCTGTTTTGTTTTTTACATTGTAAAAAGAAAATTAGCTGCTGGGCGGTGGTGGCGCATGCCTTTAATCCCAGCACTGGGAGGCAGAGCCAGGTGGATCTCTGTGAGTTTGAGGCCAGGCTGGTCTCCAAAGTGAGTTCCAGGAAAGGCGCAAAGCTACATAGAGAAACCCTGTCTCGAAAAACCAAAAAAAAAAAAAAAAAAAGAAAGAAAGAAAGAAAGAAAATTAGCTTAGTGATAAGTCCTTGCTAATTGACTCAGACATGAAGTCAGCACCATGGCAACACTGTTTTGTTTTTATGTTTTATATATGCTGCCAAAGGTATACTTTGGGCGCCATTGTAGCTGAAGTTTTCTCCAGTCCTGCATGGGCCCGCAGCTGCTCAGACCCAAGTAAACAGACAGAGACTTATATTAATTATGAACTGTATGGCCTAATGGTTCAGGCTTCTGCTAGCTAGAACTTACATCTTTTTTTTTTTTTTCTCCGAGACAGGGTTTCTCTGTGTAGCTTTGCAGCCTGTCCTGGATCTCACTCTGTAGACCAGGCTGGCCTCAAACTCAGAGATCCACCTGCCTCTGCCTCTCGAGTGCTGGGATTAAATCCACCACCGCCCGGCTTAGATTTTACATCTTAAATTAACCCATTTCTATAAATCTATACCTTGCCACGTGGTTTATGGTATTTTTACATCTTGCTTCTCATGGTAGTGGCTGACAGCGTCTCGCAGCGTCTCCTGACTCAGCCTTCCTGTTCCCAGAATTCCCCTCTCTGCTTATCCTACCTATACTTTACTTCCTGCCTGGCTAGTGGCCAGTCAGCGCTTCATTTATCAACCAAATCAGAGCAGCACATATTCATAGCATACAGAAAGAAATCCCCAGCACATGCAATGGTAACAAAGATCACAGCCCACCTTTGAGATCTCCCCTGAATTCTCCTTAAAGAAGAAAAAAACACCCTTTTCCATCATGATAATTGGAACTTCTTTTTGATTTGTTTTGTTTTTTCAAGACAGGGTTTCTATGTGTAGCTTTGCGCCTTTCCTGGAACTCACTTTGGAGACCAGGCTGGCCTCAAACTCACAAAGATCTGCCTGCCTCTGCCTCCCGAGTGCTGGGATTAAAGGCGTGTGCCACCACCGCCTGGCTTGTTTTGTTTTGTTTTGTTTTTGGATACAGGGTTTCTTCTATGTAACAGCTCTGGCTGCCCTGGAACTTGATTTGTAGATCAGGCTGGTCTTGAACTCACAGAGCTCTGCCTGCCTCTGCCTCCCCAGTGTTGGGATTACAGTCATACACCACACACCGCACCTGTGTTTTTTGTTTGTTTTTTTGAATCGGATCCTTTTATAAAGGCCTTTAAGAGAGATAGGAAAAGCCATGTGGTGCTTTAACAAGGAGTTCCCTCTAAGACTGGTTTTGTAGACTTCTGATGCCTTTGTTTCCATGTTCAGGGACATTAATTTAATGAAAATTTAATGCCTCATGACACTGTTTTTTTCTCCCTTCTCTTACTCTTTCAACGAGAACTATGGGAGCCAGGGCAAAGGCTCTCAGTAGCAGGGCAGCTGGCCTCAAATGTATGAAGCCCCACCCCCAACCAAAAAAAGAAAAAGAAACATGGGGCCAGATGCTGACTAGTTCAAGACTACTGTGTTACTAAGCAACTTCCTGCTCAGCCTTGGCTATGTAGCAAAATTCTTACCCTTAAAATACACACACACACACACACACACACACACACACACACACAAGATGATGAGGAGGAAGAGGAGGAGGAGAGGAGGAGATAGGGCAGCATTTCCAAATCAGTATGAATAGATGCTCCAGTCCAGCCACTGTGCGGTTGGAGGTGGAGCACTGGCTGGCTGATGTAGTGGGGAGCATCAGTACTCCATGACCTGCACCACAGTGTCAGTGTTGCAGGTATTTCATTAACGGAAAGTACGAGTTAAGTCAGAGGCAGGCCATGAAAAAGCACACGAAAGCACTACTGACTTTGCATTATGAAAGGCAAGCCTGCTATTGGAGCCGTGTGTGTGTGTGTGTGTGTGTGTGTGTGTGTGTGTGTGTGTGTGTGTGTGTCACAGGCTAAGAGCAGCACCTGGCATGTCTCCTAAGGCATGTCCCCTTGACGTAGCTTGTGCAGCATCGGGACTCTGCTTTCTACAGAAGAGAACACTTAGCTTCCGGTTTCCTACGGCAGCTGTACTCACTCCTGACTTGTTAGTTCCTTTGCCAGCTGTGCTCTTGGTTCACGTGGTACTGCTGTACCCGAACCCTCACGAACACCATGGAGACCACCCTCACCGTAATTGCCCTTTCCTACTATCCTCTGGGAGGCTCAAGGTCCAGGAACAGGTAAGATGGTTAATACGTCCAGACAAATCTCTAAGACATGCTTTTGAAAAGCCTAACTATCAACATGGCATATCTAGTAGGTCCCCATGTGTTCTTGGGACTTAGAAGAACCAAAGTTCTCGATGAGGGAAACAGGAAACAGTCACACTGCACGGTGAAGCGAATAAATGGGCTGGCTACAAAGTGTGGACAGTGCTTAGGAAATCCTGTCGTGCCCAGAGCTCACTGAAGTGGCAGTCTGTTATCAGTGGGCTCCGAAGGACCAGGGGAAAGAGTACCAGGACCCTTGCAAAGCTCTGCTTGAAGGTCCCCATGAGAGACAGGCATAGCCAGCCTTTAGCAAGGGTGAGGAGTCAGCCAGTTACACTCATGGTGACTGCCTTCCAATTCCCTAAAGCAATCAGAAGCAAGGCAGGTCCCCTGAGCAGCCCAGGTGAGGGTCAGCAGATCCGAATGGGCAAAACCCAGACTGAGCCGAGAGAAGTGTCTGAGCAGAGGCCTGGAGCTGAGAGAGCTGTAGGCGCTAGACAGCGCTAGGCAGGTGGTGTGGGGAGCAAGTGTGTGGGAGGGAGGAGCAAGCAAGGCTGAGGCTGGGGTGAGACCAGGCTGGCTGCGCACCTTGGGGTTGGTTCTCCACATAGTAGAAAATCACCAGAGTCAACCCTGATTTCAAGAGTGTACTAAAAGCTAGCTGGGTGTGCTGGCACATGCCTTTAGTCCCAGAACTTAGAGAGGCACAGGCAGGCAGATTTCTGAGTTTGACACCAGCTTCATCTAAGTAGCAAGTTCCAGGAGAGCCAAGGCCACATAGAGAGCCTGCCTCACAAAAAGCAAAAACAAACAAACAAAACTGAAAGAGATAGGCTTGGGTCCTGTACAAAGACAGTTTCTTTCCTGCAAAGACGGAGCCTCACTTTGTAGTCCTGGATATTTCAGTCATGTAAGATAATTAGGAGGTGTAGACTCCAAGGCAGTTTGGGGGAACAGGCTATTTTGTTGTGCTTTATAGCCCAAGGTCTCTAACTCTCTGTTTTATAGCCTTTTGTTTTGTTTTGTTGTTTTTTGAGGCAGGGTTTCTCTGTGTAGCCCTGGCTGTCCTGGAACTCATTCTGTAGACCAGGATGGCCTCAAACTCACAGAAACTAGCCCACCTCTGGAGTGCTGGGATTAAAGGTGTGCGCCACCATCGCCGGCAGAATCTGCTTCTTACTTGGAAGTGCTAAGCTAGGTTTGTTGCTAACCTAGGTTTGGAACCACAGCACCTGGAGGCTGAGGCAGAGGAGTTAAAGTATGCGGTGAGCTTGAGCTATATAAGACAGACTCTGTCTCAAAGGCCCCCACACCAGTTCTCCCAGAGTGGACACAGCCGACTAAATCCATTTCCTGTGACGACTGTTCCTTGCTCCTAGTGTCAAGTACCCGCTCCTGGTTGTGTTTGCTTGCCTCGTCCGCCCTACAGCTCTCATCCCATGGGTGCCGCTACTCTTCCGACACTTCTACCAAGAACGGAGAAAGCTCCATCTGATCCTGCATCATTTTTTACCTGTGGGGTAAGTCTGGCTGTGGTGCCATGTATAACATCTTACTAACCTCTAAATGACAGGCTGTGGGAAAGGTTTTGTATCCTTCAGCTAATTACTGTATCTAATGTCACAGAAAACTTCCAACTCAGTTTCCAAGTTTTTAGACACTAGTGTGTGCGTGCTGAAAGGCATACATACATGGAGGTCAGAACACTTCTGTGTTCATTCCATATGGGCTCCAGGAATTGAACTCAGGTCATCAGGTTTTTATGGCAAACACCTTTACCCACTGAGCCATTTTGTTGGCCCAGTATTCCATTTTAGATTTATGAGAATGATTAACTGTATTGTATTACAGAAAGTGTCTATTTCTTAGAATTTCCATTTTTATTTCCTAAACTTTTATTTATTAAAGACCTTATAACAGTTTTGCCCATATGACCTCATGATATCCTTGGATGTAAGTGATGCTGGCATTCTTATTTTAGAGTCAACAGAAGCATGGTGAAATTTAAAATTAGCAAAGCCAGTGAGACAGCGACTGTATGTTAAACAGTATGTGAGTACCCAGATATGACTGACACCTATTACAGCATCCAGCAGAATATCCACACTGCCTTCTGAGCCAGTGGGTGTACCTTGTCAGCAGAGCATGGGGTTTGCCACCTGCCTCAGTCAGCTTTGTGAGTAGCTGGGATCACAGGCCCCTGTACCAGGCCTGGCCTCTAGGGAAGTGCCGAATATTGAGCCAGAGCCCAGTGCTCTGGTCTTCAAAAGACTAAAGATCTTCGGAGGGAAAAATGTTAGGAGGACATACAGTTTCCAAGGTGACTTAGAAACAGTGCAAGAAAGCATTTGGACCAGTGGAAAAGTAGGGTCCACAAACAAGTCATTTTTTTTTTTTTTTTTTTTTTTTTTGAGACAGGGTCTCACTAGGTAGCCCAAGCCTGACTCTACCTTCCGAATGCTGGAATTAAAACATGTGCCACTAGGCCTGGCCTGTTTTGTTTTGTTGATGTTTTGTTTTTGAGATGGTCTTACCCTGAAGCCTTGGCTAGCCTGGGACTTGCTATGTTAAGCAGGCTGGCCTTGAACTCAAAGACCCCCTTCTGCTTCAGTCTCCCAATTTCTGGAATAATGGCCTTGAACCACCACACCTAACAACTTACAATATATATATATTGAACCTACTTCCAGTCCTAAGTTAAAAGAAAATCTCCAAAAACAGTATAGATCTCACTGTAAAACAGTGGTTCTTAACCTGTGGGTCTTAACCCCTTTGGGGGTTAAATGACCCTTTCACAGGGGTACAGGGGTTACATACCAGACATTCTGCATATCAGATACTTACATTAAGATTCATAACAATAGCAAAATTATAGTTATGAAGTAGCAACAATGATAACTTTATGGTCAGGGGTCACCACCACCTGAGCAACTGTGTTAAAAGGTCACAGTGTTAGGAAGGTTGAGAACCACTACTGTAAGGCAATGTCTTCTCCAGTCCAACAGAATATCCTCCTGACCCAAGAAACCATCTCGAAAAACAAAAACTGAAAACCAACCCCAGATGCCTATTCTGCACCTTACAGTTATTTATCCTTACCTTCTGAATAGTGTCAGTGTTTGCTGTCTTATCTTGGGTTGTGCCCTGCCTAGTCTCTGTATCGTTAGTTACTCTAACTCATTTTCTTACCTAGTCAAATTGTGGCCATCCTCTAAGCCTACAGTTCTCGGGACTGCCTGCCCACTGTAAAATGATAATCATTTTGGAAAACAAAATATTTGATAAAACTGATTGCTTACACTAGCAGTATGTCTACTCAAAAAAAAGTACATACTGTGGACACTTAAATTTGCATGATTTGGCCCAGCCTGGTGGCACACACCTTTAATCCCAGCACTCAGAGTTTGAGGCCAGCCTGGTCTACAGAGTGAGTTCCAAGGCAGCCACCTTGTCTCAAAAACAAAACAAATTGTATGGCTGTATCTCCTTGTTAGCTTTCTATTGCTGTGATAAACACTGACCAAAAACAACTTGGGAAGGAAAAGGCTGATTACAGCTTACCAATTACAGTCCATCACCCAGGGAAGCCAAGGCAGAAACCTGGAGGGAGGATCTGAAGAAAGGGAAGCTGGGGATGCAGCTTACCAGCTTGCTTCCTCTGGCTGGCTCAGCTACCTTTCTTACACAGCCTAGGCCTATGGGCCCAAGGATGGCCCCACCCACAGTGGACGCGCACTACGACCTCAGTTAACAATTAAGAAATGCCACACAGATGTGCCACAGGACAATCTGATGGGGAGAATTCTTCAACGGTGGTTCTCTCAGGTGTGACAAGTTGACAGCTGGTAGGAACGACGACGCTGTCTGTAGCTAGTGTTCTACATAACTAAAAATGCAGTGTCCTAAAACAGAATAAGAGCAGTGTGACAGACACAATTCCATACACAGCCTTGTACATGAATGAACTGCAGCACACACAGGAAGACAGTCCAGTCTTAGAAGCAGGGTGACAGTGAAGCTGATCTCTTGTAATATACTTGGAGCCAATGACATGTGGAGCCTTTTAAACCCTGGGAACTTTGAAATAATAAGTATTTGTATCTTTATGTTGACAGGTTGATTATTCAAGAATAGATGAAATAGTGGTCTTTTTAATAAAGGTTGCTTAAGTGCATCTTGTCATCAGTGAAGGATCTTTCCAAATGTATGAACCCACACTTGGTAGACTTGACTTGTAAGGCATTTTTAAAGTGGTGTTGGTACAAGGCATTGGACTGGATGGAACCCAGCAGGTTCAAATGTGAGTAACCATTCTACTTTGTTTTTCAGATTTATAACCTTCAGTTTGTCTCTGATAATTGATCGTATCTTTTTTGGCCAAGTAAGTAAAAACAGATTAAGCGAAAGGCTATTTTTAATCATTTACTGCTCTGAAACCTCAAGCTGGACTTTTGATGCTTTTGTATTTCAGTCTGGGTGTGATGATACATGCCTGGTGTGATGGTGCACACCAGTAATCTCACACCAAGGAGGCAGGGGGATCAGGTGGTCCACGTTGTTATCCCTAGCTGCATAGGGAGGTGGAGGCCAAGGCAGGCTATAAGAGACCCCGTCTCAGAACACAAACAGACCCATTAACAGTTTTAACAGAAGCAGATCCTTTTTATAGTTGTAGTGGAATCCATTTCATCACTACTGGCTTATTCTTTGGTGTCCTCTGCAGCAGTGTCCGTGATATACATCTTGATTAAACATTAAACATGATGTTGACTCTTAAGTCGCCCAGAAATCCTGTCAACCAGATACTCTGTCCTTCAACTGTTTGGTTTGCAATACAGGCTCCCTAAGTGTGGGCAGTAGCCTTCCACTGCTTTATATTCGGCTCCAAAAGGCACACTGGGTACTGAGTTACCACTCTGGTTTGGAGCCTGGAAGATTTATTGTTAGCTGTGAGGTCTTGGCAAATCTCACACTTTCCTGCCATACCGTATCTGGAAATGACTGTGGCTCTGATCTCCTAAGCAAAGTTCGGTTCTATGGGGTGCTGCATGCAGAATACTCACAGCAGTTCTGGCCATAAGTGAGCATTTCAGATACTCATCAGCAGTGTTGCTGTTGCCGTCCTCAGTACCTGCGCTCTGCTAAAACTCAGATTTTAACACCGAGGGCATTTTACCATACCAGGTAGAGGTTGGTAGCGTAAGGCACTAGAGTAAAACCATTAATGTGAGTGCCACACAGGCCCTCTTCTAAGTCATTTTAAAGCAGGATGTAGTAGCTCATGCCTCTAATTCTAGCACTCAGGAGGCAGGAAAAACACCTCAAGTTCGAGGCCAGCCATGAAACACTGTCTAAAGTAAAACATCTTAATTTGTTATTTTAAGGAATTCATTTCTTAGCCCGGTGGTGGTGGCAAACACCTTTAATCCCAACACCTGGGAGGCAAAGTCAGGCAGATCTCTATGAGTTTGAGGCTAGCCTGGTCTACAGAGTGAATGAGTTCTAGCACAGCCAAGGCTTCACAGAGAATCCCTGTCTCAAAAAACAAGAACAAACAAAAATCCATTTCTTTTTAATTCTTTATTATTTGTATGCATGTTAGGGAGGATGTTTGGAGGTGAGGGGACAACTTTATCCTACATAGGCACTGCTCACAATTGCCTGTAAATCCAGCTCCAAAGGACCTGACACCTTTTTACTTCAGAACAACTGCAGGCTCTCTCTCCCACCCACACATACATACATACATACATACATACATAATTAAAAGAAAAATCAATTTTAAAAATTATCTAATTGGGTAAAAAATTTGCAGTACCAAAATAAGTATGAATGATTATTCATAATTTTTGAGATTCACCTTAAACATCTAGCATTTTACAAATAAACAAAAGATACATCAAGTACTTAGAAAAACAAATTAACAGCAGGGCAGTGGTGGCACACTGTTTAATCCCAACACTCTAGGAGACAGAGGCAGGTGATCTCCAAGATCAAGGCCAGCCTGGTCTACAGAGCAAGTTCCAGGACAGCCAGGACTTCACAGAGAAACCCTACCTGGGAAAAAAAGAAAAGGAAAAGGTTATTAACAAGAATTCATGTCATTAATCAGAATTACTAATGTAAGACTGCTGCCTGATTTTTAAATTCTTATTTAATATCATGATTTTGTCTAATACTTAAAGGTCCAAGATCAGTTTCTGACACTAACCCTTTTTTTTTTTTTGGTCTCTCACTTATACCAGTGGACATTGGTCCAATTTAATTTTTTGAAATTTAACGTGCTGCAGAATTTGGGGACATTTTATGGCTCTCATCCATGGCACTGGTACTTCAGTCAAGGAGTTCCAGTTGTCCTGGGAACACATTTACCCTTCTTTATTCATGGCTGCTTCCTGGCCCCCCGGAGGCTCCACATACTACTGCTGACGGTACTGTGGACAGTACTGGTGTACAGGTAAGACTTTTACATTCATGTAGGTGGACGTTTAATGTTCCCGAGATTATGGAGCCACTCAGAAGCAGGCCCTTCCTTCCTTAGGATAGAGCAGTAGAGGTTATGTCAGATGGAAGGAATAGTGATTATGTGGTGACCAGGACAGTGACAAGTACCTATTCATACCTGACTATGAAGTCAAAACGAGGAACTGGTAAGATGGCTCAGTAAATAGAGGCACCTACACCAAGCCTGATGTCCTGAGCCGTCACCAGGATCCACATGGTAGGAAACAACTAATTCCCATAAGCCCTGCTCCTCTGACCTCTGAGTGCCCCCTACTACGTAAGTAGCCCCCAACACAGGTACACAAACATTTTTAAAATAGTTTTTAATGAATGTATCCTTATTCCAAGTTTGAGTAATATTTCTTAATTGGTGATATAAATTTTCTAAGTGTACATAGTATTTTCACTCTGACATTGTTTAACCACAGTCACATTCTGTTTAAAAAGGAGTATGATTCCTGAGTCTGAAGCCAGGCATGGTGTAATGTCAGCAAGGCCAGCAACACAGACTAAAGCAAGAAGTGTCAAGAGTTTGGGCTAGTGTGAGCTGACTGAGAAATGGTTATCTTAAAAAAAGAATTCAATACTTGAAAAATAAGTAGATGTTTATTTCATTTTAAATACATTGATTTCTCAGACTCATGTAAAATTAATGTTTTGCCTCAATATCTTTTGTTATAGCATGTTGGGCCACAAAGAATTCAGGTTTATCTATCCAGTTTTACCATTTTGCATGGTGTTCTGTGGTAAGTATTTTGTTTAATACAGAATACACTGAAAGATAGAAACAGTTAAGAAGAAGCCAGGCATGGCGGCATGGCTGTAATCCCTGTACCGGAGAGGAAAGGGCAGCCTGGGCTTTGATAGCAAGGCCCTGTCTCAAAATAGTCCAACGTTAAGAGACAGTCAGTGCCCAAGGAGCTGTGTACTTCCAGCCTGGCTATGAAAACTTACTCTAGTGTTTTCTTTCTGTGATCTAACCATCTGTGGGTGCTGCCTGATTATGCAGGCAGGGCTGACCTAGACCTCACTATTCAGCTGGCCCTGAACTCCTCTTGCCTTGACCTACCAAGTGCAGGGCTTACAGATGTAAGCCTTTGCCTAGCTTCTAAATGTCTTTTCTCCTGCATTCAATAAGATAAAACAAGGCTACACCTGCCAGTCTACTTTTCTTGCCGGGGTAGGGGATAAGACAGTGTCTGGCTGGCCTGAAACATGTATGTAGCAACTCACTGTCATCCAGTGACAGGATGCCAGGTCTGCTCTACCATGCACAGCTTTCCATGGAATTAACATGGTTTTTTGTTTTGTTTTGTTTTGTTTTTGAGACAGGGTTTCCCTGTGTAGCTTTGTGCCTTTCCTGGAATTCATTTGGTAGCCCAGGCTGGCCTCGAACTCAGAGATCCACCTGCTTCTGCCTCCCAAGTGCTGGGATTAAAGGTGTGCGCCACCACCGCCTGGCTATCATCTTTCTTAAACACTTCAAATCTAGGCCTTATTCTGTTGTGACCTATGTTAACCTGATTTCATGTCAGTCACTGCTGCGTAATTAGTGACTTTTAATGCCATTTATTCTTACAAGCCACAGCTTAGCTGTGCTCACTCACACTGACTGGACAGGGCCCGGGGCCTGCCTAGCTCTAGATGTGTGGGACCAGGCTAGCCGTAGGCCAAAAGCATCAGCCCCTGAGTCCTGGCACTGCCCAGCGGGTCAGGTGGAACTTCATGCATGCCGTTTTCAGGGTGCCAAGAGAAGAGTGAGAGGGGAGGCGGCCTGGGCCCGCAATCTGCAGACCCTTCCCCCAGTCTTTGGGTCACAGCAAGTCAAAAGCCAGGCCAGATTCAAGAGGTGCAAAAACAGCAAGTTTTCTGTCTCTAGGCACTCAACTAGCCAGAACTCCTCTCAATCCTGTAAGACCACGTCTGCATAACGAGTTCCTGAGTGTGTGCACTTTGCCTTGGTTTCTTATGGTAACTGGAAGCTGCTACTGCCCAAGGCGGAAACACTGAGATGCACTTGTACTGAGCTGCCAACATGTATTAGGTGTCCACTTGTTTCCTCCTGGCTGCTAGAGACTCGCTTCCCAGAGTACTTGTTCTGAGTTCGGATCTGCCCATCAACATTATTTATGCACTGCTTCAGGATAGACTCTGTGTTTTAAAGCCAAGGCCAGAGGACTGCTGGGTAAGGCCAGCCTGGGTTAAATGCATGGCAAGATCCTGTCTCAAGGGAACAAAAACCACTTGTAATCCTAGCACTTGGGAGGTAGAAGCAGAAGAAACCAAAGTTCCAGACTAGTACTTGTCCCTGGAAGCAGCTATTTCAACTTGAGGATAGTTAAATTGCCCAGGCTAGCCTTGAACTGGCACCCCTCTTGCCTTGGCCTCCCCCTATTAGTTGGGATTACTGCTCTGTGCTACCTCACACTATACAATATATATAGTTTCTTAATTTTGGTGTCTGATGTTCATAGCTCCACCATAAGATCTTTCTTGTGGGATTTAGTATTGACATCGTGGTCGGTGAAAATACAGCTTTACTTCCTTAACAGAGCAGCAACCTAAACTTCCTGGTACTTAGGTCTATGCCCAGTGCCTCGGCTTTAGACACAGTTCAGCCTCACCCTTCCCCCACTGGTTCTTCAGCTAAATAAACCCCCTTTTCTCATGTAAACAAACACTGACATTAACAGCCTTCCCAGCAATGGTTTAAACTGTAAATGTTATCTCTGTGAGTTCGAGGCCAGCCTGGGCTACAGAGTGAGTTCCAGAACAGGCTCCAAAGCTATATGGAGAAACCCTGTCTGGGGGGGGGGGGAGTAAATGTTAAGTGGCAGAACGTACTAGAAGGTACTGGCATTTTTCCTTGACCTTGGGGGGTTTTGCTTGGTGTGTCGAGACAGGTTTCTGTGTAGGCCTGGCTGTCCTGGAACTTACTCTGTATGGCCTCGAACTCAAAGATCAGCCTGCCTCTGTGTAGAGTGCTGGGATTAAAAGCATGTGCCGGGGGTTGGGGATTTAGCTCAGTGGTAGAGCACTTGCCTAGCAAGCGCAAGTCCCTGGATTCGATCCTCTGCTTAAAAAAAAAAAAAAAAAAAAAAAAAAAAAAAAAAAAAAAAAAAAAGCATGTGCCACCACCGCCCAGTGGTGTTTTTTAGAAGTCCTTGCTACTGTGTAGCACAGGAGATGGAATTACCAAGTGAAGGCTTTTCTCTCCCTCCACTGCGTGAACCACCCTGGTAAGTCACTGCTAGAGAATGCAGATTGTCATACTGCACAACAGAACCTAAAGCCTCCGCACAGTCAGCTAACCAGTACATTTATCAGCATTGGTGGTACGTGTCTGTAATCCCAGAGGCAGGAGGATCTTCACTTTGAGGCCAGCCTGGGCTACATAGTAAAAACACATCTCAAAAACCCACAAAACCCACATACATCCAAACAGCTAACAGAGTGGTTTGTACCTTGTACACTAGATGGAAGCCAGGCAAGCATCCTGGCACTTAGCCACATCCCAGCACACACTCAGAAGCATCTTTTTTAGGGCCAGGCAATAGGAGCAAAGTAGGCACTTAGAGGGACATTTATGAGAACTGCACCTCCATATTACATGCAACTAAAAAGACCTCCTGGGTGGTGGGATCTAACTGGGTGTGACCGAACATGCACATTCCTGGAAGAGAATCATGACTCTTAGTCCAGGTTCGCCATGCAACTGTGTCCTTCCAACCGTCCTTTGTCATTCCAATTTCAGAAACCCCACTGCAAATCTTGGGATGTCAGATGCCCTCAGACTGTTTGTCTGCCAAGACTGAACAGCCATTACCCACACCACACCTGTCACTCACTAGCAAAAGGCTAGTCCTGAGAGTGCAGTGGTGGAGAGTGGTCAGAGTTGATTCCCTGTCTGCCACACACACAATGCCGTGGCTTATACGGTTTGCATGGAAAATTACATACAAGTGTACTTGCTGATAACAGAAAAGCAGGTCTGCCGCGTTCCACTTCCTTCTACCCATCTCCACACAGGATACTCCCTGGCCCACATGAAGGCCTGGCGGAAGGCAGCGCTGAGTTTCCTGCTCTTGTCAAACCTGCTGCTGGCACTCTACACTGGCCTAGTTCATCAGCGAGGCACTCTGGATGTCATGAATCACATTCAGCACGTCTGCCCCAGGGGTCCTGACTCAGCTTCAGCCTCCGTGTTCATCCTGATGCCCTGCCACTCCACTCCCTACTACAGGTAAGGCCGTTCTGCCTGAGGTCCCTCAAGTTTAAGGTCAGCCCGAGACTATATGGAAACGTGGGCTGCTTCACTGTTTTTGACCTTTCTACACAGCCATGTTCACTGCCCACTGCCCATGCGGTTTCTCCGGTGCCCCCCAGACTTGACTGGAAAAGCTCAGTATCTTGACGAAGCAGATGTGTTCTACCTCAATCCCTTGAGCTGGCTACAACAAGAGTTTCGAAGCAATGCATCACTGCCCACCCACTTGATCACTTTCAGTGTCCTGGAGAAGGTACGGAACTTGGAATAGTCAACTCAGCATTTTGATTGGATTAGCACCAATCAGCTTCACTGATCCCTCTCATCTCCTGGATGAGTTCCTCCTCTGATGGCTCTGGGCAAAGACCTGACAAAAACCAACTGAAGGAGAGAGGCTCTATTCCGGCTCAGGTTGGGGACACTGTCACATCAAGGCAGAGGAGCCATGGTGCTGGGTGGGAGCAGCTTCCCAGTTGCAGCTGCAGTGGAGGGATGTGAGCCTGCCTGGTCTATGGAACAGCATCTCAAAGAGGGGGAATGTCCTGGTTCAGTTTGCTCTCACCTTTTCTTTATTCAGACTGAACCACAGCACATCCACATCCAGGGCAGCTCTTCCCCCAATTCTTTAAAGACACATACACTCACCAGATGTGCTTCACTGCTGCCCTGCCTTGTTTCTCCAGTGGGTATTCGTGTTCTTGTATACACACATGTGGGAAGGCCAGAGGATCAAGTTGATGCCTCTTCCTGTCCCTCTCTGCCTCATTCTTTGAGCCTGATCTCTCACTGAACCTGGAGCATAACTACTCTGGCTTGCCATCTGTCCCCCAGATTCCTACTCCGCCCCCATTACAATGACCTAGTGTTAGGATTACAGGTATGTGCCACCATGCCTGGGTTTATTTTTGAGACAAGTCTCACTGTGTAGCCCTGGCAGGCCTGGAACTCACAGAAATCCATCTACCTCTGCCTCCCAAGTGCTGGGCAGAACTAGAGACATGGGCTGTGCCAATGCACCCAGATGTTTGTCATGCCCAACGTTTTACGTGGGTGCAGATCTGCATGTGAAAACTGAGCTACGTCTTCTGCCCACCCCCACCCCACAATGGGTTCTTAATCCAGTAGAGTTGACAAACTGAATGACTGCAATGATTCCATAATTGGTCTCTCCACAGTAAAATCAGCCCTAGTTCTGAAACTCACTAAGTGTATTTCGCTCCTTTCCTGAAAAATCTTGCGTAATTCGAATCCTTGAAGAAAAAAGTCACGCCGGGCAGTGGTAGTGCATGTCTTTAATCCCAGCACTCTCTGGGAGGCAGAGCCAGGCGGATCTCTGTGAGTTCAAGGCCAGCCTGGTCTATAGAGGGAGATCCAGGACAGGCACCAAAACTGCACAGAGAAACTCTGTCTCAAAAAACAAAAACAAAAACAAAAAAGTCACAAAGGAGAGAGTATAATTGTCAAGTCTACAATTCTTTGAAACCACACGTGGCAAACATGTCTCTATTTACTCCTAGGAGATCCGTGCCTTCCTCACCTCGGGGAGCTATGAGAGGACTGCTATTTTCTTCCATACTCACTGGCCAGAGGGTCGAACTGGAAGTCACATACATGTCTACGAACGGAGGTTAACCGGCGGAGTCAACACAGGAGGAACTGAACTGTGAGGACGCCTGCAGAGAGGCTGGCATAAATAACTGAGGGAGAAACATCAGGTGATTCATGAAATGAAGAGGAAGCACTGGGGGACAGCGGGACCATATACTGCACTGAGGCATTCTGGGAAAACACTAACGACGCCAGACTTGAAAGAGACCTTTAGTTTTCCTCACGTGCAGTTTATTGTTCTTCCACAGTGTTGAGGTGTGCAAGAGCGTTCACAAGAACAAGTCAGCAAGCTCCTCACAAGCCAATGGGCTCTTGATCCCACAGAGAGACAAAAGCAGGAGAGTAGACATGTTAGAGCGGATTCCCGTCTCAGCTCACTCCAGCCATACTGCACACCTCAAGATGGCACTCACCGCCCTGTACGAGAAAGCTGAGCTTCTCTAAGCTCGGCCACTCAAACCAAGCCTTGTTTCATGCACAGAATATTTCATGCCTGGCTTCCTTAATAAAACTACCATTTTTTTTTTTCCAGGGCAAAAAAAAAAAAAGTTTTGTTTTTAACAAACCTAAGCTACAGGAAAATGCAAGTTAGTAAGCTTTGCTTTTGCATAATATAAAGCCGTCAAACCAGTCTTCTAGAAGTGAAAAGACAGTCATCCTGGGCATTTCATCTTAATCTCAACACCAAACAAAGTAGAAAGCATCACATCTCCTAATCTCCTAACTTAAGCATGAGTCAGTACTTAGGATCAAAAGGTAACTGGCCCAGCTCTATCTCAAGGTTTGCCGTGTGTCTTCCGTTAGCGCGGCCGTATCTATGCCATTTACCTTCCCTTTTATAAGGCTGGGGATGAAGGTGCTTCTGCTCGGGTTTTCGGTGCCTGGAGTTTTCAATAGTTACCATACGTTGCTTTTTATCAGGTCGACTGAAAGTAGTAAACACATTTTTATCTATGTTAGAGTTCAGTTTTCTAAAAGTAAAAATAACAATGTTTTCCCCCATTAATCTATCTGAACACTGCAAAAAATAAAATAAAATATAAAATGTCATTCTAATATGATATCAGGAAAGAGGGGGAATCACTACTTTTCAACACTAAAGAAAAAAAATAGACATAAAGACACCTGCACTGGCTGGAAGGGGAGACCAATGAGTGGTGAGGAACAGGAATGTGACAATAAAATAATGAGATGTTTCCATTATTCCAGTCTAACAAGTCTCATCTCTACTGACTTTATCTCAACTGAAATACATGTATGCATCTTGCACAGCAAAGCAGTCTCTAACTTCCCCACACTCGCCACCAGGCAGTTAACTCCCCACCCATCGCTCTTTTCCTGCTTAGCCTGCTCTGTAACTGGCACAGAGGTCTGTGCCCCTGCGCTGGATCTTCCAACGGGGACTGACTTTGGAGTGAGTCTGTGTAGAGACTGCTGTGCAACTAACTGCCAACCAATCCTCTCCAAATAAATGTCAACCTGCACCTCCAAAACAACTCACTTCTGCTTAGTACCCCTTCTGGCATTCTGAGTGATCTCAACATCCAGATGTTTATGAAGCCATTCCAGATACATGCAGTCACTTTCTTCCTACTCCCTTACACAAGAAGTAACGTTCACTAGGAGTTGTTTGAAGAGTATCTCGTCTCTTCCTTACCACCTTTCATCAGCTTCTCATGGGCAGACCACCACAACTGGCTTCACAGCTTGCCAATTGACCCTCCTGGCTGCTGCCAGTCATCCAAAAGGCTAGGCACAATCCCACCCCATGACAAAATCCTTCAGAGATTCTCCATCTCACAAGACAGATGCTTCAGGACAAAACAGAAACTTTCCTGATTTACTTCCCCGCCCACCTGTTTCTGTAAAAAAGTATGTCTTTATTTCTCCACACCTCTGCAGTGACTTTCCATTCCAGTGAGAGGCCCTCCCTATCCATGTACTAACCCTCACTTCTCCAAAAGCCAGATTCAAAACAAGTTTAGATGCAAGGTCACTTCGATCACGAAGCTTTTCCAACCATCTCCAGACTGCCTGAGGCCGCTACATCTTCATGCCACTGGTGTACCCCTAACTCATAAAGAGCAAGAGGTGGTTCCTGTTTGCTCAAAGCAGCCTCCTAAGCCTGCTCATTACCCACTAGACACCTGCTTCAGGAACTAAAGACACCAGAACCCAGTCTCGTTATTTTATAGGTACACTGCATTTATTCATAAAGAGGGAACTATGTGACTCTCAGAGGTAAACAGCACACATTTGCAGTTACAGAATAAAAGGATGAAGGACAATGGAACATGATGGAATACTGTGGCTCCTGATCATCCACCACCCTTCTCTATGGTAAGCCTTCAATGAGTATTATTCCTAACTGTCACATAAAACCAACAATGACTTCAGTGGGGCAGCTCCACATGACTTCAACTTCACATTAATATCTGTTTGTTTCTAGCTTCCTAAGTCGAAGATTAAAGAGCAATGATTTCACTTAATTATGTAAATTATACTGAAAGAAACCAACCTGGCTCAAATAAGTCAATATACCCTTCACTAATTTTTAAGGTAGAAATTCAATCATCTGTCCAAGTCTAAGTGATTACATAGTACGTGGATTTTTCAGTTTGCAATAGTTAAATTTTAAAACTTTGATTATTCTGAATTTCAGCAGCAATAAAGCTTGCCTCTTATAAACAGTAACCTTACAAGAAGTTCAAAGTCAAACAAAACAAAACACTATGCAGTGTAGCACTGTTAGAAGCTATTATAGTAACATGGTTTTATGTAAACCGACCTGGGTCCGAATGGGAGGGCGAAAATGTGCCCAAAGTGTCTATATATATATCCGTCCAACTTCTCCAAACTGTCATCCTCTACTTGGTACTCCTTTATTCCCTTAAGGTAACCTTTCACGGCATCAACAAAGTCGGCGAAGAGCTTCTGGTCATGTCTGAAGACACCATTCGGGAAAAAGGGACTGATGAACTGATCCAGTTCTTTCCAGTGGTGAAAAGTATCCAGTTCATTGAGTAAGTACCACTCAATCAGCTGTCTGAAGTCATTTATCCTGACAGATTCTTTCCCAGCACATTCAAACTTGGCTTTGTACGGATGTGAATTGGCATTTTTTCTCATTTCTTCGGAGTGACTGGCCTTTTCTCTCCCTCCATCCCTCTGTGCAGAAGGGCCTCTGCAATTCTGGTTTGGGTTTGGTGCCTCGTGCTGTGAGTACGAAGAATAACCATAGGCTGTTCTTGGTCTTTCAGTTGCTGCTTCTTTTGAAGCCCCGAATCTCTTACTGCCCTTTTCATCAAAGATGTTCTTGGTGGTATCTTTGAAATGTCGAAAAGTAGACTTAACTGAATCTGAGAACTTCTTCAGATTCTCCTTCACGGCTTCTTTCGCCTGCTTGATTTTTTCTTTATGATGCTTCACAAACTCTTTGGTAGAATTCTTCATAGCATCAAACGTTTCCTTAACTGTCCCCAGAAATGTCTCCTTGGACTTGCTCTTAGCCCTGTGGCTTCCTCTGCTTCCTCTCTTCCTCCCTTCGCTCTCCGACCTTCTGCTTTGATCCTTGGCCTCAACATACAATCTTTCCCACAAGTCAGACCGCTGCTGCTCAAAGGTTAGCTTCTGCTCCAACTCAGCCAGCCTCTGCCGCAACAGGGCCACCTCCTTCTCTTCAGTCTGCTGGCCGCCGCCGCTGGCAGAGTCTGCGTGGTCCCGTGCCTGGCGAGGGACCGCCTGCTCCAGTTCTGCCCGCAGAGCCATCGCTGTGAGCTGCTCTCTCTCCAGGTCCCTCTTGAGCGTCTTTGCTTCCTCTACCAGAGTCTCCCTTTCGTTAAGGAAACTGTTCGTTTTCCGTTTTTCCTCTTCTAGATACCGCTTAAGATCCTGGTTCTCCCTAACTAACTGGGTACTTGTGCCTTTATCCTCCAACAATCTAATCTGCTCCCTTAGCTGCTGTAACTCTTCCTGTAGTGAAGACAGGGCTTTCTCCTCCTTCTCCAGAGATATTCTTAAATGCTGGTTTTCTGCAGCAAGATTCCTTTTCTGAGTTGCAAAGGTAATCTGCTCTGCTTCGGTAACGGTCCAACACCTTTCAAGGTTTTCCTTCAGTGACTAGATGGTTTTTTTGAAAGAGAAATGCCAAGTGCTTAGAAAATCTAAATCTTTATCATCTAACAACCATAACCTTTACTACCCACCTATGTGTGTATGTATATGAGCATACACACAAATCTTCTGGGTGTGGCTAAACAGTATTAAGACTTGGAAAATAAATACTCAATGCCACTTGTCATTTATCAAGATGCTTTCATTCTTGAAAACAAGGGAAACTACAAGTGTCACGTGGAAGAAAATGTGTAGCAGGCACTCTGTGTAATCAGGAACACTGATGAGGGAGAAGTCAAACAAGGACAAGCTAGGCAGAACTCCACTCATCTCTAACAGACTACAGGGCTGAGTACTTACTTACTAGCAGACCCAGGGCCCGGATTCAGTGCTAATGCTGCATCAGATTACACACACATTCGTAAACTGGAAAGTGAAGGAAGCTCAGGACAGGAGCTGGCCTGAAAAGCTGCCTACAGAGTAAAGAACTAAGAGTCTTCTATGTATTCATCTGAGACAGGGTCTCTCTACAGAGCCCTGGATGGCCTGGAACTCACTATGTAGATCAATTCCCAGCAACCACATGGTGGCTCACAACCATCTATAATGAGATCCGGTGCCCTCTTCTGGCCTGCAGGCATACATGGAGGCAGAACATTGTATACATAATAAATAAATAAATCTTTAAACAAACAAACAAACAAAACACTGTAGTCTGCAGGATGGCTCAGCCTGTGGAGGTCCCTGCTGCCAGGCCTGATGACCTGAATTGGATTCCCTAGTACCCTCTGTGGATCTCAGAGTTCTGACTCCTGAAGTTGTTTTCTGATCTCTACATTTGTGCATGCAAAGCACTCATGCTCACACAGAGAGCAATTTTAAAAGATCTTTGAAAAACTGGGAAGTGCTGGCACACGCCTTTAATCCCAGCACTTAGGAGGCAGAGGTAGGCAAATCTCTGTGAATTTGAGGCCAGCCTGGTCTACAGAGCGAGTTCCAGGACAACCAGGACTGTTTCTGAGAGAAAACTGTGTCTCAAAAACAAAAACAAACAAACAAATAAATCTTTGAAGTTAGATACTTGGAATCCAATTTGATCTGCTGGCCTTGTTACTTAGTCTATCTGAACCTCTTTCTATTTCTAAAATGAAACAGATGACTTTACTCACAAGAGTGCCAAGAGAAGTTATGTGATGCATACCAATGTAACAGGTATAACAATACTGAACAACTCACTAACATTTTTATTTTTGTTGTTACATTTATGTTACATTTGTGTGTTTTAAAGTCTGTCTGTAGGTATGTGTGTGGAGATCAGAGGACAACCGAGTCTGCTCTCTCCTTCTACCAAGCGAGACCTGGGGACGGAACTCAGGTGGTCAGGCCTGGAAACAAGTTTCTTTACCTGCTGAGCCATCTCACGCGTCCCAGTTATTTATCGATTGATCTTTATTGTGACTGTATCTGAGTAGCTCAGCTGCTGCCCTCTACTGTTTGTCTGTTTTTTCCTTCTTGGCTTTCTGAGGCCGGTGGTGCTAAATTAAATAGCCAGGCTAGTCTTGAATTTGGCCTGATTCATACTGCCTCAGTCCTCAAGTGCTATGATGGGGTTATAGTGTGTGTGACCACACCTAGCTCAAACAATTATTTCTACATCACTACTGGTTATTTTTCTTTCCTCCCCCCATCTCCTTCTTATTTTTATTTTATGTGCCTGCACATATGTCTGTGTGAAGGTTTCAGGTCCCCTGGAACTGAAGTTACAGACAGTTGTGAGCTGCCATGTGGGTCCAGGGAATTGAACCCAGGTCCTCTGCAAGAGCAGCTAGTGCTCTTAACCGCTGAGCCATCTCTCCAGCCCACTATTAGTTATTTTTCAATGTTTAATTAATACACACCTTGAAATCTAGAAAAGACTCTTGTTCCTGCTGGCACTGCAAGAGGTAATCCTTCACATCATTCAGCTCATCTCTGTGGATCTTTCTGACTAACTGCTGACGCTTCTGAATCTGAATTGTGCCTGAAAGAAAAACCATTTGGTATAGCATGACTGCCACTACTCAAAACTGCACACAGCACTCCATCAACACTAGCTACTTAACTTAAGGGCATTCTTTTCTTAAAAAACAAGCAAACAAAAACCCTCACAATGTGACAGTGTTAAAGCTCAGGCCAAGCAGACTAATAATGCAGTTAACTCATTCAGCATGCATACAGGAACCTCTATGAACTCAGTCAGCACACACACAGGAATATCCATTGTTAACTCAGCACACACAAGAACCTTTACACAGTTCACTATCCTTCCAAAGAAAAGCACAGGCTACTTTAACAATGACAAGAAGCAAGTTCTCCTCTTGTTATAATGAAGACACTCAGCTTTCCAGTGAGACCTCTGAAGTGGTTCAAACCTCTTTAAACAGAAAAAGAAGCCATCAGTGGGTTTCTTTTCCAAAGATCAAGAGTCAAAGAAAAATGAAAATGTACGCTTCTCAATAATTTGCCTACAGGATACTGAAGTGTAGCACAGGAAATGTCTAATTACAAACACCCATCATTCTCAAAGTCAAATTGATTTTTTTTTAGACAGGGTCTTAAGTTATCGAGGATGGAGTCCAACTCTCTATTTAGCTGATGATACTCTTGAATTCCTGATTCTCCTCCTTCTACTTCTGAAAGGCTGAGATTACTTTTTTAAAAATTCACTTTTTATGGGCTGGAGAGATGGCTCAGAGGTTAAGAGCACCGTCTGCTCTTCCAGAGGTCCCGAGTTCAATTCCCAGCAACCACATGGTAGCTCACAACCATCTGTAATGAGATCTGGTACCCTCTTCTGTGTACATAATAAATAAATAAATCTTAAAAAAATAAATAAATAGCCGGACGGTGGTGGCGCACACCTTTAATCTCTGTGAGTTTGAGGCCAGCCTGGTCTACAGAGTGAGATCCAGGAAAGGCGCAAAGCTACACAGAGAAACCCTGTCTCAAAAAACCAAAATAAACAAATAAGCAAATAAAAAATAAAATTCACTTTTTGTGGGGGAGGGGACACATGCATGCCAAGACACAAATTCAGAGGTTAGGAAAACTTGCAGGAGTTGGGAGATGGGGGCACATGCATGCCAGGACACAAATTCGGGGGTCAGGACAACCTGTAGGAGTTGGCTCCTTCCTTCCCCATGTGTCTCTCAGGGATCAACTCTGGACATCAGGCTTGGAGGTAAGCACCTTTACCCACTGAGCCATCTTGCTGGCCCCCAAAGCCAACTCTTACCAATTCTTCCACAGGGCTGTATGTAGCTCAGTGGAGGAGCCTCTAGCTATGATCTGTAAGGCCCTCAGTGTACACCCAGTTCCTGGACAATTCCTTCATATTAGACCTTAAATTCAAAATGTTCTTATGCCAAGACAAGCTGTTTGCATGCTCCTCCTACATGTGTCCTGCACAAGAAAATAAACCAAAGAGCACATCTGGCACCTAACATATACAATACACCACCAAACCAGAGAGCACATCTGGCACCTAACACATACAGGAGGCCCACCACTACAAGCAGCAGTTTAAACAGAGGATGTAACAACCCACTTGAACCCCTCCTACAGAGCTTGAAACCCACGTGTGCACATCCCTCACCAGTAAGGGAGTGGAAATTTGGGTCAGTGGTAGGGGTCCAGCACAAGATCTAGCTACTCCACTGTCTAGCAGGACTCTTCCCCTGGGGAACCCTCTATTTCAAACGGGAAGCAGCTAGCACACTTCCTGAACTCTGACAGACTACCAATGCAGAATCCAGGCTGGGACACCTCACTGTATTAGCCTCCTCATCCTCCTCCCTTCAGCCTAACGGCCAAGGCCTTCAGCACCACTCTATGGGCCACACAACGCACAGCAGCTCCGGCTGACTTCTCACTTCCTGTAGTTTTACTTGACTTTAACAGCCTATATTGTCCACTTTAAAACACCCGTTTCCTGTATCATCTAGACAGTGTTTGTTACTGTTCCCAGGGGCTTATTTTAGAGTTTCAGTTGCTGGAATGGTCTACTCCCCTTCCTGCTTGTCATAAGCTTACTAACAGCCCATTCAAGGATAACTTAGTGAGCTCATTCAACATGGACTTTAATGCCTGTTTGTGCTGTGTAACTTCCCGTTCACTTAGTTACGTCCTCAGAAGCGCTGGACAGCCTGTCAACACCTCCATCTGAGTGTGAGAAAAGCAAGGAGAGAGGTACTTCAAGTTCATGTAGATTTTTATCTTTTTCTGAACTTCAGATGCACTTTTAGAATCTGAATCATGTCTAGTCCACCGCATTGCTCTTCTGGTACAGACAGGAAAACCCACACTTTCATGGAGTCAAGGCTGGCTGGGTTCTGAGTAGATGTTTATACCAGGTGGCTGCTTATGGACACAGATGTTGGAGAAAGGCTTAGTTTGGAGCTCACTGTCCAGCACAGAATGAAGTCCTGTCCTGTAAGTGAGGTGACTGAAAGGCCACTGGGGTCAGGGCTTAGAGTTACTGTGTAGACTCACTCACTTATATACTGCATCATCCAGGGTTCTCATGCTGTGATAGGACTAATGTGAAAATGTACAGGAAGATATGTGTTAATTTTGTTAAAGCTAGCAAGCAAGGAAACAAATTTTCTTGGTTTTAAAAGAAGTGTTCTAAACTGTACTTTCTAAAAATATTCCAAAGTCATGCAAATTGTAAGATTCTAGTGCAGTCTGAATTAACATTGAAGTTAATATCTAATGCTTGGCTTTTAGTAATAAAAGATTTTAGACCCTTTCCCTTGTTTCCTTCATGTTTACCTGTAGAGGGAAACACACATAGAAATACTGACACATTTGCTTCCCCCATCAACACAGGCAAGCATGATTCAGAACATGCTCACTAGTGTTGTTCAAGGAAGTACACACAGCAGGCCTTCCCATGAGCCCAAAGACTACCTCAAGTTGAACACAGAAAACATAGGTCTGACTTTAACAAGTATGGGCTGCCCTGCCGTCTTATTCCAGTACCACCCTCTCTATCTAATACCTTTACCACAATCATGAAAGAACACATTGTTGAAAAGAACTACCAAAACAGAAAGTTAAGAATAGGTTATGTAGACCAAGAAAATTAATAAATCTAAAAGCAGTTTTATATGGGCCAACTAAGATTTGTCAAGTTACCAGGCATGCTGGCATAGACCTTTAGTCCAGGACGTGGGTGGTAGAGGCAGATGGAGCTCTGTGAATTTGGGACCAGCCTGTTCTACAGAACGAGCTTTAGGCTAGCTAGAGCTACACAGTCAGTTCCAGGACAGCCAGGGCTAGCCAGAGAGACCTTGTCTCAGACAACAATAACAAAGGAGTTCTGAACTTGACAACATCTGAGGCATTTCTTTCTCAAGTACCTGCTCCGCTAGGCAGTCCTGGTAGCACAGGTCTGTAATCCCAGCACTCGGGAAGCCAAGATCACCAGTCAGAGCTCAGCCTGGGTTACATAGTAACACCCTGCACCAAAACCAAAAAATAAAAAATAAAAAACAAAAAGAATAAACTGAACTAGTCTATAAAGTCCAAAAGAACAAATAGGAACACTTAGTTCTCAGACTGTACAAATACAGGCCTTGTGTTGGCAAGATGTCAGGGAAAGATGGTTGTGGTGTGTAAGCCTGGAGACCTGAGTTCAATTCCCTGAACCGGCATAAAGGTACAAAAGAGAACTCCAGAGATGTCTCCTGATATGCCGTAGTACTTGTACTCAAATGCACACACTCGGACACACACAGTAATAAGTGGTTAAAACTTCCCCAAAAATCTGGTTGGGGATTTAGCTCAGTGGCAGAGCACTTGCCTAGCAAGCACAAGGCCCTGGGTTCGGTCCTCAGCTCTGGGGAAAACAAAAAACAAAAAACTTCCCAAAAAATTACAGGACTTAAAAGATTCAGTGAGATGTTCTTTTTTTCTTTTGGCTTTTCGAGACAGGGTTTCTCTGTGTAGCTTTGGTGCCTGTACTGGGTCTCACTCTGTAGACCAGGCTGGCCTCAAACTCAGAGATCCGCCTGGCTCTGTTTCCTGAGTGCTGGGATTAAAGGCTTGCGCCACCACTGCCCGGCTTTTCTTTTGGTTTTTTCAAGACAGTATTTCTATAAGTAGTCTTGACTGTCCTGGAACTCCCTCTATAGACCAGGCTGGCCTCAAACTCATATAAACAGGAAGGCAGAAATGGATGTCACAAACAACTTCTGCATGCAACCTCAAGGTATATATATCTAGGTTTTACTGTGGAGGGGATATGCCATGACAGTTTGCCAACATCTGTATGACTGTTTAGAAAGATCATACTAACAAAATTGAGATTCATGGCTGAGTGTTCAGAAAGATATTTATATACATAAGCTATTTAGAAGTCATTTATCTAACAAAATAGTTTATTATAGACCAGCTGTATAAAGATTTGTAACTACTCTAACAAAAGAAGGCAGCTCAAAGTAGAAATAATGAACATTAGTTATTGAACATTTCAAATGCAATTTTCTGTTTTTGGTTTTTGAGATAGTATCACACACTATTCAAGGTTGTCCTTGAACTCTTGGCAACTTTCTTGTCTCAGTCTCTCAAGGGCTGGGATTATAGATGTGAACCACACTCTGTCTACCATTATGTGACTATTTCGCTGGAATTTAAATTCTATGCAACAAATTATAACAATCTGCCTCAAGGTAATTTGTTTTTCCTGTGAACCCAGGGTCTTAAGTTGAGAGTCTCATGTCTAGGTCTCCTACATGATTACCATATATACCAACTTATTACCACATCCAACTTCAGATTTGTATTTTACTTTAGACAGGTCAAAGCAGCTGGCTAGCCTGGAATGGAATTTGTGAATCAGGCTGGCCTTGAACTCAAAATCCTCTGCCTGCCTCTGGGATTGAAGGCATGCAACACCACACTCAGCATCTTCAGGTTTGTATGAGTGTTCTGCCCACATGTATCCATGTGCACAGAGTGCCCTAAAGGGTCAGAAGAGGAGGGTAGACCCTTGTAAGGAGTTACAGATGGGTTAGGTACTAGAGATTGAACCTGGGTCCTCTGGAAGAATAGCCAGTAGCTCTTAAGCACTGAGCCATCTCTCAAGCTCCAAATCCCCAACTTCACATTTTTAAATCTTCCATCTTCTTACTTAGAAAAACAAAACAAAACAAAAAAGCTACAAATATGTTAAAAGTCCTTATTTATACTTGAGAGTCTGATGTAGGAAGATCACAGGTTGAAGACCAGCCTGATCTTGTCTCAAAAACAATAAATAAATAAAAATTGTTAATGTTTTGTTTTGGGACAGGATCTGACTATGTTGCCTAGGCTAATGTCAAACTCTGGAGCTTCAGCAATCCTCCACTCTGCCTCCTGAGAAAAGTAGCTAACTATAGACAGAGACAGGCCATTATAACGAACACTGACTTTTTTTCTGTGTGCCATCTTGTCCTGCTGCTATAGGCAAGTGGCTTCTGCACAAGGTCTTTCCGAACACTTACCATAGAAATGTCCAAATCCCATGCTGACAGCAATCACCAAGGCCAGGATAACACATTTGTTGAGACCACCACTGAAGTGTCGTTTACTCGGCTCCTTGGAGGATTCCTCTTCCGGTTCAGCAAGTGGTGGCTCCTCAGACTCTGAGATGGAAATGGTCTTCTTCCTGTTGCGGCGGCGTCTAGGGGCAGGGCTGGGCTCATGGCTGGTGTCATCGCTACTGGATTCCTCATCACTAGGCTGAGATGAAAAGACTATTTTAAAAGAAAAATGTTGGTGTTTAGGTAAACATTCTCAGGAAAGGCTTCCCAGTAAGTTATGATTTGAAATACTCAATGCTTGCCTTACTTGTCCTCTAACATGAAAAAGCCAAAGAGAAACACAAACAAGAACCAACAGCAAACCAAACACAGACCAACTGTAGTCTAACTACTGTTACTCCCGCCTCTGCCCGACAGGCTCCTCCTCAAAGCTCTGTCCTTCCCCACCCTATGGCCTAGAACAGTTACTCCTTGTAGACTAGTTCCACCTTACAGACAGAAACAAATATTTAGTTCAGGAAAAAAAGAAACCCTGTCTTTTCACTCATTCAATTCACAGTTATGTGAAGGAATAGGAAGTCTCTAAGTACTTCCTGGTCCGGATAATAAATAGGTCTTCCAGATCCCTACCCCACCATGCAGGTCCAAAGCACCACAGTTCAACACAGGCTCCCGAAGTCAGGTGACCCTTCCCTCCGACTGCCACTCTTACCAGAAGGTTGCTGATTCTACCCTCTAGTAACTATGTCAGCAGGAGGGAGCGCCACAGCAGCTGCCCCGAGGCCGAGGCCGGTCTGGTGCTGATGCCTATGCCTCAGGAAGGAACGGTAAAGGACACACAGAGGACAGAGAATCTCACAAACACTCCACTCCAGGAACACAAACGCACGCCCCTGGAAACACCACTTGCAGCTTTTTGCATGTCACTTCTTAACTCCATTCCATATTTCAACAAATTATTGACAACATTTGGTAGTAATCTCTATAGCCAGTTAGAAGTAAGGATAAAATGTGAGTTTGACTTTAACACCGAGCTCCAAAAGAGCTCACACTCATGCACCAGAAATGCTGGTCTTTCAGAAAACAGGCTGTTCATGCCACAGGAAAGCTGGTGTCTACGTCAGGCAATGCTTTCTAAAGATCAAGTGTAGGGAATTTAGTTCCTGTTCACATGACAAAAGAGACTCCATCACTACTGAATGAACACATGTCCTAATGCTTAGTGACATGGTGGCCACCAAGGGCATCAGTGTCGTGAATCCTCATGCCCAGCACAGCTCTGGTTATTCTTGATCACTAGTTTTTCCAAGATGCCATGGCCTCACGTCTCTTAGATAAACGAGACTGGAAGATTTAAAGCAAGCATTACATAGTATAAAGGCATTCAGATCACAGCTGGGGTATTGGATTCACTTTCTGACAGAATCAGAGTAAGTACATAGAAAAGCAAAGCTTTCTCCAAATGTCTTAAAAATGTCTCCAAGCTTTCATATATAACACATATTGCCTTCATATATATGAACAACCCACTCCATCGATATTAAGAGTCATTAACTACCTAATGACTCCATCCACATAATAGTGGAAACATCTGGATTTCTAAACTTCTGTACGGTGTAATCTGGCCCACAATCCAAGCAGCAGGCAGTGCAGAGACATGCAGTAAGCTCGGCCAGCCTGTCCGCGGGATCCCTGGGATCAACTCTCCAGAGCACTCAGCATTGCAACAGTAACTGACTAGGCCCAGCTGAGAAGGCGCTCAGCATCAGTCACGCCACCTTGGAGAGCGAGCTGGCTAGGAGCACGGAGTTTCAGCTGGTCATCCCATGCCCTTATGCACTCAGGGATCTTCCACAGCTTCTCCCACCACCTTTCTTTTGTGAATAAACAGGAAAGAAATGTATAAAGCTTTATTGTAAGTCATAAAGGAAAAACTGAAAATACAACGTTCATCAGTTAACACCATCATCTATGTGAGATTAAAATCCAGTGCGTCTCTTCAGAAACACACACAACACAAACTTCTCTAGAGCTTCTACCTTCGCCTTCTGAGGAGAAAGGCTGGTCAATGGAAGACAGGAGTTTCCTTAAACAAACGAAAGCTGAATGAATACCTATTAGAACCATACAAAAACATGAAGCTGAAAAGCTGTAAGGATAAAAAAGAACGGGAGAGACCATAATAAGGTAACTGAGGAGATTAAATCATCCAATGTGCCTGGCTGTACAGTATTTTCAGTGTAGCCTAAAATTTATCATTATTTTTAAACATTTTGTTATACAAGCAATTTGATGAGAGGGATTACAATAGATTAAAAAATGCTTAAACTGGGCATGGTGGCCCACACATTTGATCCCAGCACTCAAGGGACAGAGACAAGCCAATCTCTATGGGTTTGAGGACGAACTGGTCTACAGCAAATTCCTGGCCAGTCAGGGGTCCACTGTGAGACCCTGTCTCAAATAACAAAAAAACCAAATGAACACAAAGAGGAAAAAAACAACTTAATATTTCTGTTAACTAATTCTGAAACAATTTCAGATTCTCAGGAGGAAATCAAGTAAGTCAGAATCCTAGGCTTAGAGGTGCAAGTTCCCCTCAACAATGTTTAGCCTAGCCCAGCAATGGCGGCACACGCCTTTAATCCCAGCACTAGGAAGGCAGAGGCAGGCAGATCTCTGAGTTTGAGGCCAGCCTGGGCTACAGAGCGAGTTCCAGGACAGCTAAGGCTAGAGAGAGAAATCCTGTCTCAAAAACATAACAAACAACAATGTGTCCTATTACAGAGCCCTCAGGCTACACTCTTACTTGAGTCCATGCATCTGAAGCCAGAGGCAGAAAATATAAATTGTTAAGTAAATATATCAAAAGGGGGAAACCATCTGAACATGATGGAGTTGTTTTTTTTGTTTTGTTTTGTTTTTTGTTTTGTTTTTCGAGACAGGGTTTCTCTGTGTAGCTTTGCGCCTTTCCTGGATCTCGCTCTGTAGACCAGGCTGGCCTCGAACTTACAAAGATCCACCTGCCTCTGCCTCCTGAGTGCTGGGATTAAAGGCGTGCGCCACCACCGCCGGCATGATGGAATTCTAAAATTAAAAAAATATACATATCAAGTGCTGCCCTGCTGAGCCCGAGGAACCTGAGCGCCCTGAGGGTGGGAAGGCCTCTCAGACCCCTCGACCCCTAAGTATCTGTTGAATTCAACAGTACTAACCTTCTGAAAACAGTTAGCCATCTGTATCTTGGGCTCAACAAAGGGATGGATTAAAAATAATCAGAAAAAATTCCTCTGCTCTGAACACACACAGACACACACACACTCTCTCTCTTTTGTTTTTTTTTTTTTTTTCAAGACAAAGTAGCTTTGTACTGTGTAGCTTTGGAGCCTGTCCTGGAACTCACTCTGTAGACCAAGCTGGCCTCGAACTCCAGGATCCACCTACCTCTGCTCACAAGTGCTGGGATCAAAGGCGTGCGCCACCACCGCCAGCAGGCTCAGGCTTCTTTTTAGCACCATTCCCTAACAACTTACATAGCGCACAGTGTCAAACAGCTTAGACAAGAAAACTGTCACAAATTCAACGCTAGCCAAGGCTACACAGTGAGGTCCAGGATTAGGTGGGCTCAGTAGTGAGATCCCATCCCAGAATAAACCAACAAAAAAGCCAAGAAACACAATGTGGCACATTATTACCTTAATTTGGAAAGAGAAATGTCATTGATTCTGACTACCAAATGTATCCAGTGTTAAAAGAATGGGAAAATCCAAGGAGTATATCCGAACCAGATTCTATATATTTTTGGTTTTTCATCAAATTGGGAACCGCTTAAAACAGCAGTTCTAAATTATGACTATGGGTTAGTTAATAACTGAGTTAGTTACAGGCTTCTTTTTTAACATTTTCTAGGAACTTTAATGTCTAAGTATTTTGTGTCACATTGAAAGATACTACATATTCAGAAAACTGCGGTTAAGGAAGTAGGGGCTGGAGAGATGGCTCAGCAGTTAAGAGCATTGGCAGCTCTTCCAGAGGTCCCCAGTTCAATTCCCAGCAACCACATGTGGCTCATAGCCATCTATAATGTGATTTGATGCCCTCTTCAGGCATGCAGGTGTACATACAGATAGAATACCATATACATAAAATAAATAAATCTTTAAAGAAAATTGTGGAAGTAGTCAGGCGGTGGTGGCGCACACCTTTAATCCCAGCACTCAGGAGGCAGAGGCAAGCAGATCTCTGAATTCGAGGCCAGCCTGGCCTACAAAGTGAGTTCCAGAGCAGCCAAGGCTATGCAGTAAACCCTGTCTTGAAAAAAAAAAACAAAAACAAAAGACTCATGGAAGCTGGAACGGCAGCACATGCCTGTAGAAGAATTGCAGCTGACTCCGAGACTAGCCTGAGCTACACAGTGAATTTAAAAACAGCCAGAGCTAGACTCTACCATACCTCAGACAACCAAACAAATATCAGAAGCCAAATGCATCTTTTGAGGACTCGAGACCTTAATAAACTGAATGTAGCAGAGTAAGTTTACCTAACATGTGCAATATCTGGGGCTCAGTCCCCAGTCCCCCGCCCCCCACAGTAATGTATCCAAGAAAGAACACGGAGCTGACCCACTAAGGCCAGGAAGACACTGTAACAAACTTTACCAAGATTTTCCTGCGTTTCAGAGCAATCATTTAAGAAGCTGAGAACTGGAGCTAGAAAACAGGGCATTAACTAAGAGGTCAGAGGTCTGTTGCTGCAACAGCTCCTACCGGGCTCTGGCTGGCAGAAGGCGTACTGGCTACTGGAGGAGGAGCCCATGTTAAAGTCGTCCGAGCTGGGCGCTTCTTTCAGAACTTCCTGGCTTCCCATTTCTTCCAGCTTAGGGGGTTCAAGTGTAACAATATCAGAATCATCACTGGTAGTTCCCAGATACACATTGTCTTCAGGGGAAGCTGCTTCCTCAACCTACAGAACCAAATTTGACAGGCAGCAACCTCAGTCATTTTGAATCTTGAATATTCTTCGATGTTCGGGTCTACTCCTGAACACCACCCCCGCCCCCAGCCCATGAAGAAATGACTTCTACCCCACAGTAAAGTGTGCAATCACAGGCTCACTGTCTTTAGTTTGGAGACCTCAAAGCCATCCCTAACACTCAGAATTAGATGAGACTCCTGTCTCCCCGCACTGTGCTTCAGAAGCTGAAGAGACTCCAGTTCCCTCCATGACAACAGGACCCCAAGAATTCACTTACTTCACTAGTCTGGCGAGTTTACTGGCACAAAATGCTACATCCAGGGAACACGGACCAGCCTGATTCAACTCATCTGGTTCAACAGCTAACAGGCACCAGAGTCTGAATATGCCCCCAGATTCATTAAAACTTAGACTGACACACACCTTTAATCCCAGCACTCAGGAGACAAAGGCAGGTGGAGCTCTGTGAGTTAGAGGCCAGCCTGCTCTACATACTGAGTTCCCAGATAGCCAGGGCTATGTAGAAAGACTCTGCCTCAAAAAAAAAAAAAAAAAAAAATCCGAAACAAAACATTAACACTCAGGAGATGAGGAGAATGCTGTCTGAAGAACACACAGCACAATGCCACTTGGCCATTCCCTTCCTGTCATCCAAGGACATTGCATTTGTTCTCTAGAGAATGTGGCAAAAGGTACCATCCTAAAGCAAGGAGCAATCATCACACACCAAACCAGTTATCAGCACCTTCATCTTGGACTTCCCAGCCTCCAGAATTCGATTATCTTTAATAACTTTGTTAGGGGTGCATGTGGCGGTCAGAGGACATCTTGCCAGTCAGTTTTCTCTACCATGTGAGTTCCTGGGGACTGAATTCAGGCTAGACTCCGCACCAAGAGCCTTCCTATCAGCTAAACCATCTCATCAACACTAGAGATTGATTTTTTTCTGTGGGGAAGTGGACATGTATCTGCTTAACTGTCTGCACATGTCCGAGTGTACACACAGACCAGAAGAGGGCAGCAGACCCCTGGGAGCTGTAGTTAGATGTTTGTGGGACACCCAGTTTATTCCATGTGTGGTGACATCTGAACCCAAATCCTCATGATTATTAAGTAGCAGGCACTCTTAACCACTGAGCCACCTCTCCAGACTCTTCCAGAAGTGGATTATTTTTCTTTATGTCGCCCAATCTCAGCACCAAGGAACTAAATACTATGGAAATTATCTAACCAAGTAGCTGTATTCAAAAGACAGCTCCAACAGACAATGTTTAACTTGTTTTCAAGTGTAAAAGTTAACCTTCATTTAGACATTCACTCAGTAAAATATAATTCAAGAATGAAATCAATCTCCAAAACCAATCACAATAAAGATTAATAGTTCTGGAGACGCTAACTCATCTTCCAGCCCCAATCAGGGCTGTCTGTGAGGGTGCCCTAGGGGAAGGTGCCTGCTTCGTGTCCTGTTCTGAAACCCAGCAGAAGTTAACTTTAACCTTAAAACCTACTGGGTTTTCCACTAAATTTCCTTGTAATTTAGGTAGGAACAGAATGCTTAGCTATAAACAGGACAGTGCTTATCAAACATCCACAGTACAAAATAAAGGTTTACCTCAATTTCTGACTTGGTTTCTCCCACTGCTGCCAACATAGTTTCTTCCACTGATGACATACTGTTTGCGCTGCTTTCTGGTATAAAACCAAGATCAAGAGCGTTAGTTCTTTGAAAACGCTTTCCTTGAAAGTATGGGGGGACAATTTCACAGAGAATGTAACTCATTAATGGCTCTCCAGTGTCAGCGGCGGCATTCTAACTATTCTCAGACACTTGCTGGCAGGTTCCTGCCTTCTTACAAGTCAACTGAACATCCCAGGATAAGACCACTCCAATGGCAATCAAGGATGATACCCCTAGCCCCAGAAAAAGAAATGGGAACTTAACTTACCTCCAGTTCCAGGCCCCACATGAAGAACTTGCAGTTCCTCTTGCTCTAATGAGGAACATTCTAGAGTCAGTTCACAGCTGTCACTGGCTGTGACAGAATTCATGATCTCTACATCAGAACCCTGGGGGAAAGAGGCAAGTATTAATTCAGTTATTGTCTCCCCAAGGCTGGATTTGATTTGATGATATGTAGAAAGTCCCCAATGCTACTACGTTCTAAACATCATTTATTATATATTAAACATCATTGGGTTTTTTGTTTGTTTGTTTGTTTTGGTGGAGCTGAGGATCGAACCCAGGGCTTTGCACTTGCTAGGCAAGCGCTCTACCACTGAGCTAAATCCCCAACCCCCCCTCCCCATTGGTTTTAACTCAGTCCATACAGGCCCCCAGGAGGGAAAATGAAGGGTGGCTTCCAGTCCACGTCAGGTGACCACAACAGAATGAAGCTGACAGAAGATTAACTCTTACGGTTGGTAACAAATTAAACACTGTCTGAAGAGCTCCTTAGCTAGATAATTTCCAAGGTCCTGGGGAGATGGCGCAGAGGCTGAAAGGCAGACTCTGAGACTGCATATGCACAGTCTGGAGAGGTATCTCAGGAGTTAAGAGTTCCTGTCGTTCTTCCAGAGGACCCAGGTCTAATTCCTAGTACCCACATGGTAGCTCCCAAGTGTCTGTTCTAGCATCCCCAGACACTGACTGTATGCATGTGGTCTGCACAAATATTTATATGAATAAAATAAAACTTTGAAAGACTGCTGGCACTGGCAGCAGAAACAGGGCTCTGCAGACTGCTTGGGAAGGAGGTTCGGGACTAAATCAGAACGGGAGTAAGGAAAAGAAAGATGAAACTCAGCCAAGAGACCTCGGCAAGAAAGAGGACTTAGAAGGAGCTATAGAGTAAAGGATATAAAAACACAAGCACACAGTAGGTGTGGCTACACAGTATGTATGTAATCCCAGCACTAAAAGGCCAAGGCAGGAAGTCAAGTCAAGACTAGCCTGGACTACAAAGTGACTGCCAGGCCATCTAGGCTGGAGATAGACCCTATCCCCAAAATGCTAAACACAAGTACAGCTGGCAGTTTGTCACATGACACATGCAGCTAAGTGTCCCAACACTTGCTATCACATTTTCTACCCTGCAGCCTCACAGCCAGGTTCCCAATGCTGCCTTCCTCCTACTCTTGGCTTGTCCTTATAGGGAAAAAGGGGGAAAGGACATTGCTTATAGAAGTCCACCTTGCCGGGTAGTGGCAGCGGTGGTGGTGCACTCCTTTAATCCCAGCACTCGGGAGGCAGAGGCAGACGGATTCCGGTGAGTTCGAGGCCAGCCTGGTCTCCAAGGTCAGTTCCAGGAAAGGCGCAAAGCTACACAGAGCAACCCTGTCTCAAAAAACCAAAACAAACAAACAACAAAAAAAGAATTTAAGAAGTCCACTTGAACTTTGCAGAAACAGTTAAAAACACAGAAGCAGAACCAGGGCAGACATAGTGGCACACACCATTTGGAAAGCAGTAGCAGGACCGAGGCAAGGTTGGGACTGACTTGGTCACGCAGTTGAGTTCTAAGCTAGCCAGGTCTACATATTAATAATACCCTGTCTAAAAAGAGTGAGATGGAATGGGCAGTGGTTGAGCACGCCTTTAATCGCAGCACTCAGCAGGCAGAGGCAGGCAGATCTCTGTGAGTTGGAGGCCAGCCCGGTCTACAGAGTGAGATCCAGGACATCTAGAACTACACAGAGAAACCCTGCCTTAAAAAACAAAAAACAAACAAACAAAAAGGTGGGATGGGGAGCTGGACATGGTGGGAAGAGGATACAGAGCATAGGCCAGTCAGGGTTACTGTATAACAAACTATCGTAAAACACCAAACCAGGTGTGGAAGACATAGCTGTAATCCTGGCACTGGGAAGCTGAAGAGAATAAACTCAAGTTCATGGCCAGTTTGCTATAGTGAGATCCTGCCAATCCCTCCCACCAAAAAAACCCCTCAGCCTCCCTTCCATCTCAATCAGTATAGTTGCTAACAAACTTTGAAACTGTAAAACAAAAGCCTATGAAGTGCTACTTAAAATTACAAGTGTTTATTTAATGTATGTGTACACACAGGCACCATAATACATATGGAGAGAGCAGGGTATGACTTGAATGTAGAGTGGACATTCTCCTACTCTCAGGAGAATCTCAGGATCCAACTCAGGATGTCAGGCTTCCACGGCACCTCAGCCATGTCACTGGCCCCCTATCTTTATTGATGCTGATTTATAAAAGAAATGACCAACAAATTGTTCTAAACTTTCAATTATCAAAATAGTTTATTTATTTCTCTCTCTTTCTTTCTTTTTCCCTTTTTGAGACAGGGTTTTTCTGTGTAGCTCTGGCTGTCCTGGAACTAGCTTTGTAGACAAGGCTGTCCTGGAACTCAGTTATCTTCCTGCCTCTGTCTCTCATATGCTAGTATTAAAGGCATGCGCCACCACCACCCAGCCAAAATAATTATTTCAATTTTTAGTTGTTTTTTATTTTGTTTTGTTTTTTCGTTTTTCCAGACAGGGTTTCTCTGTGTAGTTTTGGTACCTGTCCTGGATCTCAGCTCTGTAGACCAGGCTGGCCTCGAACTCACAGGGATCCGCCTGGTTCTGCCTCCCAAGTGCTGGGATTAAAGGCGTGTGCCACCACCACCACCACCCGGCCAAAATAATTATTTCTATATACCATATATACCATCAAGCACCAGCATCAGTAGACCTGATGGTAAATGCCCAAAACTCAAGCACTTGGGAGGTGGGGCAGATGACTTCCAATTGGAGGGCAGCATGGGCTACTGAGTTCTAGGACGCTGGGCTACAGTGGGACCTAGTCTCAAAAAATAAATTCACTGATGAAGTAAGCAAGTTTATAAAATCCTAAAAACAAACGGGAAACTTTTGATGAGACAACTCAAATCTAAACAATCGAGGCTGGACCGATGCAACGCTTTCTGTTCTTAGGACTTTTAGACTGAAAACAATCACCAACGCGGGACATAAATCAGTGTCTGCAATGTTCTAGTTACACCATTCCTCATTACAGAACTGGCTTTGGGACCACATCCAACGCAGTTTTGACTACGTTATAAGCTCCACACCAGCCACAACTATACCCCGTCTCCAAAAACAGTAAAAGAAAAAAGAAAAAAATTAAGGCTGATGGGGCTGGAGAGATGGCCCAGCAGTTTAGAAGACTGGCTGCTCTGCCAGAGACCCAGGTTCAGTTCCCAGCATCCACATGGTGGCTCACGACTGTCTGTATCTCCAGTCCCAGAGAATCTGACACCATCCTCTGGCCTTTGCATTTTGCATTCTATTACGGCTACAAGCGTAGGGCCAGGAGTAGAATGCGGTAGTCCGTTTGAATGGGCTGTGGCCCCCACAGACCCACGTGTTTGAATGCTTGGCCCATAGGGAGTGGCACTATGGGGAGGGGCAGCCGGTGTTCTAAACTGCTGAGTTCTCTCTCCAAACCCCTATTGCCAGTGGATCAAGATGTAGAACTCTCAGCTCCTTCTCCAGTACCATGTCTGCCTGCACACTGTCCTGCTTCCCACCATGACAGTAACAGACTAAACTTCTGAAACTGTAAGCCAGCTCTATTAAATATTTTCCTTTATAAGAGTTGCCATGCTGGGCGGTGGTGGCGCACACCTTTAATCCCAGCACTTGGGAGGCAGAGGTGGACCTCTGTGAGTTCGAGGCCAGCTTGGGCTACCAAGTGAGTTCCGGGAAAGGTGCAAAGCTACACAGAGAAACCCTGTCTTGAAAAACAAAAACAAAAACAAAAAACAAAAAAAACAAAAAAAAAAAAAGAAAGAAATTTATCTATTTATCTATTTATTGGGGTTGGGGATTTAGCTCAGTGGTAGAGTGCTTGCCAGGCAAGCGCAAGGCCCTGGGTTCGGTCCTCAGCTCTGGCAAAAATAAAAAAATAAAAAAATTAAAAAAAAAAGAGTTGCCATGGTCATGGTGTCGCTTCACAGCAAAAGAAACCCTAAGACAGAAGTTGGTACCAGGAGTGGGATGTTCAAGGCTAGCCTGGTCTACAAAGTGAGTTCCAGAACAGCCAAGGCTACTCAGAGAAACCCTATCTCAAAAAACAAACAATTAAAAAAAAAAAAAAAAAAACAGTTAAGGAACATCAGCTAGAATAATGCAGAAGATGCTGGACTGCAGTGTTCAGCATGGTATCCAAAATCCAGGATGCTACTCTCTAGTGAAGTTCTTCCTGTTGATTATGAACAACTACTGTCCTCTACACCTGTAAATCTAAATACATACTTTTTCTTAAATCCTGAAAAATTCATTTAAGAAAAAAAAACAAAAAACAAAAAACAGAGCCTGGATATGGTCCCTGCCTCTAACCCGCCTGGAGGCTGAAGCAGGAAGGCGCCTTGAGTTTCCAGCCAGCCTGTATGACGGAAGGACACCTTCTCAAAACAAACAACAGCCAGCCATACTAGCATCCATCTATAATCCCTGTACTCGGAAGGGCTGCTGTGAATCCAGGCCAATTCTGGCCAGCCAGAGCTACACAGTGAGACTCTAATGTCTCAAAACAAACAAACAAAAACCCAAAGCCCTAGGTGTGCTGGCACAGGCCTGTCATCCCAGCTCTTGAGGAGGCTAAGAAAGAAGGATTCCCAAGTTCAAGATGATCAGTTTGAGCCACATACAGATTCCAAGGCCATCTAGGGCAACTTATGAAGACCCTATCTTGAAGTTTTGTTTCAAAAAAAAAGACTAAAACTAGGGCTGTATGTAACTCAATAGTATTTTAGCAGTCAAGTTTAATATGGTTGGGAAAATGCCTAAACTACATACAAAGGAACCCATGGCTTACATGTAGAAAACACTGACCTCCATAAAGCAGTTTCTGTCACTTGCTAACAATGTACCAGAGAACATACCTCATGATTGATGACAGTCCAACCACAAGATGAGTCACTGTCGCTGGAATTTTCAGACATTTTTCAGTCCTATAAATACAAAACATATAGGAAAACATGGGACACATTATTTATTTATTTTTAAAGATTTATTTATTATGTATAGTGCTCTACCTTCATGTCTGCCTGCATGCCAAAAGAGGGCACCAGATCTCGTTATAGATGGTTGTGAGCCACCATGTGGTTGCTGGGAATTGAACTCAGGACCTCTGGAAGAGCAGTCAGTGCTCTTAACCTCTGAGCCATCTCTCCAGCCTGGGACACGTTTTTTTTAAATGTCTGTAAAAGCTCCACATGACACAGCATCAAACCTCCAGGTGAAACTGAGACAACCCCACAGGTTTTCCACTCTGGGCATATGACTGCTGCACACCTGTAAGAATAAATAAACCAAACTGCTAAGACATGGGAGCCTTCCTGAGCCAAGGCAACCTGCACAGCTGTGCTGCTGAAACCAACAGAAATTAGATCCGAAAGGCAAAGAATAACTGAAACCTTCTGTGAGATAGTCTTTTTGTACACTGTGAAGATGTGTCTCTGCCAAGGCACCTTCTGATTGGTTTAATAAAGCGCTGAATGGCCAATAGCTAATTAGGAAAGGATAAGCGGGACTTCCAGGAAGAGACAGGAACTCTGGGAAGAAGAGAGGCAGGATTTGCCATCGAGGCATGGAGGGAGTCAGATGTACAATATAGAGAAGAGGTAACAAGCTATGTGGTGGAACAAAGATTAATATAAATGGGTTCATTTAAGTTGTAAGAACTAGTTAGGAACAAGCCTAAACTAAGGCCAAGTTTTCATACTTTTACCCTACACTAGCTAGCACAGGCCAGTCTTGAACTTTCAATACCCCTACCTGTCTCCAGAATGCTAGGATTACAGGCTTGCAACACCATGCCATGCTTTGAGAACCTGCCTCATTAACTAGTTTCTGGCACTGCAGACACTATGAAAGTGTCAGATCCAACCTGAAGGCTGTGCTTCCAAGAAAACTGCATCCAGGGGCTAGTATATAGCTCAGATGGAAGCATGCCTAGCTGGAATTGATTTTAAGCATGCTGACAACCACCTGTAATCCTAGCCCTTGAGATAGACAGAGGATCAGAAGTTCAAGGTCACTCTTGGCTACACAGTAAGTTCCAGGCCAACCTGGTATGCAAGACACTCCTTTAAAAGTCAGAAGTTGCCCCACCCTCTGCTCTGCTCTAAGAATAGCTAGTTTGCAATGACCTTCCCAAGACTCCTGGCCAGCAAGTACAGGCACTCTTCCATCCCGGAGTCAGCACTAGGAAGGCTGAGGCAGGAGGGCTGCCACTGTAAGCCCGTCTAGGATAGACAGCAAGATACTCCAAAAGGGAGGGGGGAGGGAAAGTGGAAGACAGAAGTGGGAGGCAGGCAGGCCCTCAACCATCAGCCTCCATAAATTCCATTGGTGTTCTAAGGGCTGCAAGGCTAGGAGACTTCTTTCTGTGTATTGTCCTTCATTAAGAACAGTCTTGGTAGCCCACGCCTTTAATCCCAGCACTCAGGAGGCAGAGGCAGATGGATCTCTTCGAGCTTGAGGCCAGCCTGGGCTACAGAGAGTTCCAAGAAAGTCAGAGCAACACACTGAGACCAAGTCTCAAAAAACAAAGAGTAACACATAAACAACGCTACTAATTTTCCTCAATAACTAAAACAGTTACCTGGTATGATGACACTACATCGTTCCTAAGAAGCTACATTTTACTATGTAGAGGCAGGGTTTTCATTTCCTTATCTTCTAGAATTAGACATGAGGGAGAAGAATGGGGGCATTGTTATCTCACAGTTCTGTGATTCCAAGCAGACCACAGACTGAGGTAGGTAAAAGCCAAGTGCTGCCAGACTGTCCATGAAGAATCCACCTTGGTCACTGTCCAGAATCTGATTCTAAGCACAGGCCTGTAATCCCAGCTATCCAGGAGGCTGAACAGGAAGTTTAAGCCAACCTAGGCTATAAGTTTAAATTCAAGGGTGGTGGTGGCGAACGCCTGTAATCCCACACTCCAGAGGCAGAGCCAGGCAGATCTCTGTGAGTTCAAGGCCAGCCTGAGCTACAGAGTGAGTTCCAGGACAGGCACAAAGCTACACAGAGAAACCCTGTATCGGGGGAAAAAAAAAAAAAAGAAAGAAAGAAAAAACAAACAAACAAGTTTAAGTTCAAGATCAGCCTGAGTAGTTTCATGAGGTTTTTTTTTCCCCTTCTGAAAATCCTCTTTAAATATTTTTTGTACGCGTCTTCCCTGTACATATATATGTTGTCTGTCATGCAGGCTTGGTGTCTATGTAGGCCACAAGGTGTTGGATCTCCTAGAACCAAATTACAGGTGTTTATAAGCCACCATGTGGTACCAGGAATTGAACCTGGGTCCTCTCCATGAACAGCAAGAGCTCTCAACCACTGAACGAGCAATCACTCCAGCACCTTTTTTTTTTAATTTTTAAAAATATTTTTAGGGGGTTGGGGATTTAGCTCAGTGGTAGAGTGCTTCCCGGGGTTCTATCATCAGCTAAAAAAAAAAGGGGGGGGGCTGGAGAGATAGCTCAGAGATTAAGAGCACTGACTGCTCTTCCAGAGGTCCTGAGTTCAATTCCCAGCAACCACATGGTGGCTCACAACCACTTGTAATGAGATCTGGAGCCCTCTTCTCGCCTGCAGAGATACATAAACAAATATATATATATATATATATATATATATATATATATATATATATATATATATATATGTATGTATGTATGTATGTATGTATGTATATGCCTGTTGCCTGTGGAGGTCAGAAGAGGGCATCAGATCCCCTGGAACTGAAGTTACAGGTGGTTGTGAGCCACTATGTGAGTGCCAGGAATTGAACCTTGGTCCTCTGCCAAGAGCAGCCAGTGCTCTTAACTACTGAGCCATCTCTCCAGCCCCTAGTTCCTCCTCTTTAAAATTTTCATATATTGCTTTTCAGGATAATATAGAGTTTGGGAGAGACCGTGGTGTAATTCAGTGGTACAACAAATGCTTCAAATGCACCTGGCACTTGGTTCAATCCAATTCAGTTTGGTGGGAGGTGGTTTGAGACAAGTCTCACTATGTAGCCATAGATGGCCTAGAACTTGCTATATATAAACTAAGCTAGTCTAGAATTTGTGATCGTCTGGTATCAGCTTTTCCAGTGGTGAAACTATGTCACTTCTAACTCTAATTTTAAATAGCTATGTTAATTATAGGTATTCTTTGTGCTTATGTATGTTCATGGGTACACATGTCTGTATGTGTTCCTTCATGCATGCCCATACATACAGATGCCACAGGACAATAATGGACATCATTCCTTGCTCTTTTAAGACAGACTCTCTCTTAGGCAGGAATGGTCATACACACCTTTAATCACAGTAATCAGAAAGCAGAGGCAGGAAGATCTGTGAGTTCACAGACAGCCTGGACTACATAAATGAGTTTCAGGACAGCCAGGGCTACATCGTGAGATTCTGTCTCAAAAACAAAACAAAACAAAACAACAACAACAACAACAAAAAAAAAAAAAAAAAAAAACAGTATTTCTCACTGACCTGAAACATGCCAAGTAGTCTAAGTAGGCTAGATTTATTGATCAGCTAACTCCAAAGACCTGCCTGACTTACAAACATGTGCTACCATGCCACTTTCATATGTGGATTCTGGGTATTGAACTTAAGTCCACATGCTTGCCTGACAAGTACTTTATTGGCTGAGTTTTCTTCATCCTTTGTGATTTATCTTGGAGACAGAGCCTTTCTATGCAGCCCAGGCTGGCCTCAAACTCAAAATCCTCCTTTCTTCATTCCCCAAGTACTGGATGGCACTGACATGTCACCAATCCCAGCTCGCCATTTCACTTTTTCATTTTTTTGTTTTGTTTTCAACACAAGGTTTTTCTCTCTGTAGTTTTGGAGCCTGTCCTGGATCTTGCTCTGTAGACCAGGCTGACCTCGAACTCACAGAGATCCACCTGGCTCTGCCTCCTGAGTGCTGGGATTAAAGTTGTGCGCCACCACTGCCCAGCTGGCTTAATTATTTTACTGAGGGGGAAAAAATGAATGTTCTGGAAGCTAATATGATGGCATGTATGAATGTCACCTTCCCATTGAGTGTTTGAGCCTAGACTCAAGGTCAGCCTGGCAGCACAGCAGAACCTAGTCTCCCTCACTCTGAAAACATTCAGTGCTGGATGTGGTGATGCACACACCTTCAATCCCATCACTTGGGAGACTGAGGCAGACAAATCTCTGAGTACACAGAGAGGCAAGTTTGGGACCATAAAGGAAATGCGGGTGTTTTCGCCATCATCACACTCGGTCTGTGGGCCTGTCTGTCAGTACTAAGGCCTTCCTTATACATGTTAAGCATATACATGTTAGGCAAGCACTTTAACACTGAGGTACGGCCCAGTGGTTTTCACTTTGATACATGCTCTCACTAACTTAACCAGGCTGGCCTGGAAATTATTCTGTAACCCAGGGCAGGTCTTGAACTTTCTATCTTCTTGACTCAAGGCTTTAGCATTCAAGGACTACAGACTTGAGCCACCATGCCTGGCCTTAAAAAGGACTATTCTATACAAAAACCTCAAACCTTCAAGCCTAAGTGACCCCAGCCTGTAATCCCAATTACTTGAAATCTGAGACAAGAGATAATGAGTCCCAAGACATTTAAGGTTACATGTTAGCTGAGGCTAGCCTAGGCCATGACAAAGAAAAGGGGCTGGAGATATGGCTCATCAGTTAGAGTGCATACTGTAGCTCCAGTTCCACATGAACTCAATGCTTGGTCCCCAGTTGGTGGAACCATTCCCAGCCAGTGCTCACACTTTCTCTCAGCTACTTCTCCAGCACTGTGCCTGCTTGCTTGATGCCATGCTCCCCACCATGGACTCTGACCCCCTGGAACCGTGAGCCCCAATAATCTCTTCAGGCTATGAAGTCCTCTAGAGTCTCTGGTTCCATCACTCTTGTCAGAGAGTGCAAAGACAGACAGCCCTCGGGCTGGAGCGATGGCTCAGAGGTTAAGAGCACTGGCTGTTCTTCCGGAGGTTCTGAGTTCAATTCCCAGCAACCACATGGTAGCTCACAGCCATCTGTAATGCGATCTGGTGCCCTCTTCTGGCCATGCAGACAAAGCACTGTACACATAATAAATAAATAAATAAATAAATAAATAAATAAATAAATAAATAAGCCGGGCGGTTGTGGCGCACACCTGTAATCCCAGCACTTGGGAGGCAGAGGCAGGTGGATCTCTGTGAGTTCGAGGCCAGCCTGGTCTACAGAGCTAGTCCAGAACAGGCTCCAAAAGTTACAGAGAAACCGTCTCGAACAAACAAACAAACAAATAAATCTTAAAAACAAACAAAAACAAAAAAAGACAGCCCTCTGCAATCAGTAGGCTCTATCCTAGTTGAAATGAAGTAGGAAAACAGTCACTAAAAATAACGTTAGCCAGGTGTGGAGGGCACACTCTAATCCCAGCACTCAGGAAAACAGAAGCAGTAAGATTACCCACAAGCTCCAGGCCAGCCTGGCTACAGAGCAAAACCCTGTCTTCAAAAAAATCTGAGTGTGGTAACACACAAGTCCCAGCACAAGAGGCAAGGTCAAGAGGATTAGAAGTTCAAGGCCAACCTACTCTATGTAGTGAGGCTGTTAGCTAACCTGAGCTATAAAATTCTATCCCTAAAAACAAAATCACTTTTTTTTTTTGGTTTTTCGAGACAGGGTTTCTCTGTAGCTTTGGAGCCTGTCCTGGACTAGCTCTGTAGACCAGGTTGGCCTCAATCAAACTCACAGAGATCCACCTGCCTCTGCCTCCTGAGTGCTGGGATTACAGGCGGGCGCCACCGCCACCACCCGGTCTAAAGATTTACTTATTTATTATGTATACAGCATGTATGACTGCAGGCCCGAAGAGGGCACCAGATCTCATTACAGATGGTTGTGAGCCACCATGTGGATGCTGGGAATTGAACTCAGGACCTCTGGAAGAGCAGTTAGTTCTCTTAACCTCTGAGCCATGGGAATAAATTCACTCCATCTATGTACTACTGCTACATACATTAAATGCACCTTTTCATCTAGAACATCAGTTCTGCAAGAGAAGTGAGGCAACACACCATTTGTAAGTTTCCTTCTATGATGTAACACTCTGCAAATCAGGAAGAGAAAACCACTCTGAGGTATCTGAAGTAAACAGTACTTTTGCCTCAATCTAATGCTGCAACTTTTTAAAAAGTCTCGGTACTGCTCTTTTTTCCAGGACCCAAATTCAGTACCCAGAACCCACAACGGGTGGCTCACAAAAACTGCTTGTGCTCTAGTTTCTGAGGGATCCAACACCTCTGGTGTCCATGGGTACCTGAACTCACCCGCACATACCCAGACACAGGAACACACAGTAAAATAAAAACCCTTTTTAAAGTGAAATACCTAAGATGGGCAGGCTACACACTGTACTGACTTGTGGTGGCTTCATTTTAGAAATCTGGCTCTGACTTTGTTTCCTATCTCAATAATGTGCTCCCTCTCTCTCTCTCTCTCTCTCTCTCTCTCTCTCTCTCTCTCTCTCTCTCTCTCACACACACACACACACACACACACACACACACACACAAACTAACTGTTTTTAGGTCTTCTAGATATTCTCACAAAATGATAATTTCCTATAAATTCTTAGTTATCGTCTATTTGGAAAGCAAAGCTGGTAATATAAGGTTTTCTAGATACATTCTTGTTGCCAGGTGTTGGTGTTTATACCTGATTACAGACAGGGAGAAAGAAAGGCATCTACTGTCATCTAGTAGCACTAGGGTATGAGGAGGATCCACCTGAGCTGCCCTCTACCATCCACAGTACATTTTACACAACTATTACCTGCACCTACCTGTATTATTACTCTGATACAGCCCTTCAAATGAACTTAGAAATTTCTACACACTGTTTTACATTAATGCTCTATGTCACCCGAACTTGAGGGCAGCCTCAGAGTCAGATGCCAAAGGCAACAGCGGACTGTCCCAGGAGGAGGCATCTCCACCCCACCTAGGGCTCCCACATCTGCCAGAGTTCAGACGCAATGTAGTCGTGCTGCTCACGAGGGCAACATCAAAAAGAAGCCACTTCCTGTGTGTAAAATCAAACTAAGGACCTCTAACACTTCTAACTGTGAGACCGAGACAGACATGAAGGGCCCAGCCACAGAAGCACTGTTTTACAATTCCGGGTCTTTTAGTACAGAAGAGCAAAGTCACAGTGAGGAACGAACAAACTGGCCATCAAACTGGAACATGCTACCCAGCTCTACCAAGAAGACAAATGAAGCCCTGGATGTTTCTTCACCAAAATTATGCACTAAAAAATAGGCATAGCATTGTCATCACACTACCAATGTGCCCTAAGTTTCACATGTCACTTACAAAGGCCAATAATATTATAGAGATAAATCTGCCATCATTGTGATTCCATTTGCATATTCAATTCCATCTTCACAAATCCACCTTGAAGGTGCACAGCTGTTACTTCCAACTTATCAGTGGGAAGACTTGGAATCTCTGTTACTTGTTCATCACTGAATACAGTTTTCCTTCGCAAGGCTCTCTGGAGCTCGCTGGCAACATGAACTCAAGGAAGAGTTGAGTAGGTCAGTGACAAGTACTAAGGAAAATCAGACCGCATTCTCATATAATCAAAGAGGAAAATCTGCAACTCACATTACTGAAGTCCACAGAAAACCCTACTGACTGACTCAACAGCTTTCCACACAGTAAATACCCTTCCTAAAAGCCCAAATGAAACAAAACAAAAACTCCAAAGCATATTAATTGCCTGCAATCCTTCCATGTCACAGGACTAAACTCCATCTCTGAACTCAAACCTGATGATGATTTGGTCCCATTTAACTGCATAAGACAAATGGTAAATACTTAAACCAACCTATTTACCTGCCTTAATCTAGCCAAATCTGATGGTTACTAGAAATAAAGACCTTTAGAGAAGGGGCAGCAATGGCGAGGAAGGCCAGCTTTTTGACATCCGAAACCACAACTTAAGGGTTTTTTAAATTCATATTCAAATATTTTAAAGTTAGTTAAAAATACAATTTCACCTAGATAGCAATACTGTGGAATCTGGCAACTCAGACACATTAATCTAGTACAAATGTTTCTTATACCCTGTGAATGGCCCCAAAGCCTAATCACACTTAAACCAACACAAAACAGGCTGGAGAGATGACTCAGTGGTTAAAAGCACTGACTGTTCTTCCATAGAGGACCTGGGTTTGATTTCCAGCACCCACAAGACAGCTAGCAAACCAACACAAAACACACAACTAAAAGACAGAAAATAAGGGGTTGGGGATTTAGCTCAGAGGTAGAGTGCTCGCCTAGCAAGGCCCTGGGTTCGATCCCCAGCTCAAAAAAAAAGACAGAAAATATTGAAAAGAAACGAAATGTCGGAGGAAAGCTCCCAAGACAATCTAAGAAAAAAGGTTATGAATACTACCATCTAAAAAGCAACAAAGGGCTGGGCGGTGGTGGCGCACACATCTGATCCCAGCACTCGGAGGCAGAGGCCAACCTGGTCTACAAAGTGAGTTCCAGGACAGCAAGGACTAAACAGAGAAACACTGTCTTTGAAAAAAAAAAAAAAAAAGGAACAAAGGCTTCTCAGATAAGAAGAGCTCAGGTTGGCTCACAGCTGCACTCAGGAGTCTAAGGCAGGAAAACTGCAACAAGCCCCAGTCCTTGGACACTGTAAGACACTATCTAAAAACAAACAGGTGGGTGTGGTGGCACACTCTTTAATCCCAGCACTTGGAGGCAGAGGTGGTTCCCAGTGAGTTCAAGGCCAGCCTCGTCTACAGAGCCAGTTCCAAGACTACAGAGAAACCCTGTCGTAACTCCACTCCCCCTCCCCACAAAAAATTCAAGGCTACATAGCCAATTGTAGATTACAGGGCTGAAGAGATGGTTATGAGCAAACATTAGAAACTCAGTTCCCAGCAGGCACATCAGATGGCCTGGCATTGCACACACATGCTATCCTTACAAACCTGGAAGCAAAACACACACACAAAAAATCTTTAAAAAAAATGCCATAGGAAAAAAAAAATGCCTGCATTTTCCCCACTACAGAAAATACAATAAAACATGAAGTCAGCTTAGTTTCACACCCTAGAAAATCACTTTCAAACTAAATAGCCCTTGAACTCAATTTCCAATGCAAATATGTGTCTGTTCTTTGCTTTAGAGCACAAAACTGGTTCTAGGGTTTGTTTGTGATCATTGAACCCAGGGCCTCACATACATTAAACAAGCACTGTACCAAAAAACTTACATTCCCAGACCTTTTTATTTGGGAATATGGTCTCACTATACTGCCCAGATTGGTCTCAAACTTGACGACATCCTCCTGCTTCAGATTCCAAATGTCTGGGGTGCCACCGTTGACTGGAATTCCAACTTTAGTGTAAGAGGGGTTAAAACAGCATTAACAGCAGGGCTTGGTGGGACCCAACGTGACCACAGTGCTTAGGAGGCTTTAGCAAGAGAACTTACTATGTCCTGGGCTATATAAGTGGTGTCAGGACAGACTGAGGTACACAGCAAGAAAAAAAGGAAAAGCACTTGCCAGCACTAACTCACCTCACAACTTCCGCAGTGTCCCGTGTCGTCGTCGCCCCCCCCCCCCCCCCCCCATCACTGGAGTTGTCGGAATAGTAAAACTATTCAAGCCAGCTACACGTGATAAGAAATCTGAGGCCTATTAAGATTTGGACCTTAAAGCTGGGCGGTGGTGGCACTCGCCTTTAATCCCCGAGCTCAGGTGTCAGAAGCAGGCAGATCTGAGTTCAAGACCAGCCTGGCTTACAGAGCGAGTTCTAGGTCAGCCAGGGCTACAGAGAAACCCTATCTCAGAAAACCAAAGGGGCTTTAAGACTGTACAGTTAGTTAGTGCTGACATTTCAAGAATTACGTGACCTTGCTAGAAGACGCAAAGCACTAATTGAGAGTAATAAATTGGTTGCCCATCCTGGGTACAAGCAGCTCCATATGGTTAAGAGAGCAAACGTGGGGGAGTGCGGTGCACAATTCACCCCTCAACAAAACAGCCCAACTAGCTGAGGGTTAGAACTCCAGCGCTGCCCCTGGCAGAGTTGGGACCAAAGAAAGGTAAACACGCACAGCACACTCGCAGCTGCTACTGAGGACAAGCCCGCGAGCCTAACCAACGCTGGGGAGGCCCAAGACGGAAAGGGTGAAGAACAGGAAGAGAAAAGGGGGGTGGCGGGGCAGGACGGCTTTGGGGCTGAGTAGGAGCACACACCTCTGGGCTGCACGCTGGCACTTTTCTATTCCTGACACCTGGGACTTCAGGGCGGCCGCAGGGTGACGCACGCGGCATCGCAGCATGTGGATGCGGCCGCACCCGAATCCCAGGGCGCCCAGCTCGGAACTCCCGGGGGTGCTGCAGCCTGCAAGCCCGCCGGGTCGCACCCTCCACCCGAGGTCGCCCGAGCGCGTGAGGACCGCCAGAAGACAGCCTCCCGGCGCTGCGCCCGAAGGCACGAGCTGCAGTCCGCGGCCGCCCCTTCCTCCAGACCTGCGCCCCGGGGAACCTACCTGAAGGCAGCGCCTCCTCCGCCCGACCGCGCCGGCTGTCACCGTGGCGGCGTCCGGGCTCTAGACGCCAGTGACGCTTCATAAAAACAACAACCTGCTCGCGGGCGTCCGCAGCGGGGAAGCGGCGGCTGGCGCGGCGCCGCGAGGCATGCCGAGACTTGTAGTTCCCCCTGAGCCTCCCGCAGGCCAGCGGCGGGGAGAAAGAACTACGAATCCCGAAGCCCCTTGCTGCCCGCCTCCCTGAAGCTGCCGGAAGCTGGGCGGGGCAACCACGGATCCCCACAACATCCGGGCTCCCACGCCTACAGCCGGTTGCCATGGGGACTCCCTGCCACACTGGAAGACGGAAGATTTCCAACCATTCTGTCACTCCCCAGATCTGGCAGTTTATGGGACACGAATCGTTCTGGCCTCGTCCTTGCTGCTGCTTTCCGTCAGTTCGGTGAGAAGACCGGACCCTGCGCCCTCGCCAGACTTCTCGCCATCCGGAAAGAGCTGCTTTTGCAGAAGAGATTTAGAAGATGGAGTGTCAGACCGACTGCGGCTTGGTGGGTTTGGGCGGAAGGCTAGACGCTTTTGAAAGTCAAATTCTTTTGATAGTGTTTGAGGCACCATCTACCCCCACTCACTCACCTGGTTAGTCACCAGGCTTTTACAAGTGTAAATGCACGATCCACTGAGTAATTATTGCTCTGAAGGTGTAAAGGCGGCACCCACTACAAACTGGTGGTGGTTTTGACCAGGGAGGTTTTTATTTCTTGTCTGTTTGCACTCGTAGGGATCTCATCCAGGGCCTTGTGAATGACAGGCAACCGCTTAACTACAGAACTACATTGCCCAGCTAGGGGAACCTAGCTTCATTTTAATGTCGTTTATACTATTCCCTGTCTACCAGGATCGGGGAGGGGGAACGCAGTGCACTCACACCAGAGGAACGCTAACTTTCCTTTGTCCCTTACCTAGCTAATGAGTAAATAATAAAGGAAGCCATTCAAGTAGCTGATGTTGGGCAAAAACTGGTTTCACAATTAGACCTGATATTTGTGTTGTTGCAACCAGGGACTGAACTTCAAGCCTCACACAATTAGGAAAGCACTCTGCCAAGGAGGTATATCCCCAACCCCTTGTTTGGGTGAGAGAGGAGTTTTGGGTGCTATTTTTTTTTTTAAGACTGAGCTTCTCTGAGTTCCAGGAAAGGTACAAAGCCACACAGAGAAACCCTGTCTCAAAAAACCAAAAACAAACAAACAAACAAAATACAAAAACAGAGCTTCTCGGCATAGCTCAAGATGACCTCACATCCTCTGTGTAGCTGACACTGAACTCCATAATCTCTTGCCCCTACTTCCCAAGTATTGGGATAACAGGCCTAAGCCACCACACCCTGCTCTTAGAAACCCTTGAAGAGGCTAAAATTCAAATAACAAAGCTGCTTTTACAGTGAGTAGGGTAAAGTGGTAGTTACTTTGATTAGCTATAAGTATCTTCGATTACAATGGAGATCTAAAAGATGTAAGTCGATAGCATCATCCCCTGATTTGATAGTAGATAAATCATCCAGTGATTTGCATTATTCGAATGACTTTTAAAAAATTATTAAATCTGGAGCGGAAGGGGATTAAGTTTTAGTGTCAGCAGTAGCAAGGGTGAGTTGGTGAAAACTGGAGTCCTCATTAACTGAAGTGAATAGTAATAACCAGTGAGAGCCCGTGGTATGGCTAGGCATGGTGGCCCAGACCTAGAATCCCAGCACTATAGAGGCTAAGCAGGAGGATTGCCAGGAGTTTGGGGCCAAGTAATTATTGGGACCTGTCTCAAAAAAACCCATTTATCCAGCATTTTAATGTTTATAGTCAATTTTCCTTCAGGTGAGCACAAAATCTGTGGTTTGTTTTGTTGGGTTTTGTTGATGTTTTTAGCCATTTTTAAGTGGGTCACATCTAGATGGAAGTTTCTGCCTTAAACCACACTCTTCTAGTATTCCAGTTTCTAGATTTTTTTTTTCCTGAGACCGAGCCTCCTGTATCTGAGGATGCCCTCTCCCCTTTTGTAACTTTGGATGACCCTTCTGATCCTCTGTGGGATTACAGGTAGGACGACCTATCATGCCCTGTTCATGTGGTACTGCAGATAGACCCCAGGGCCTCTTTATATATTTGTTAGACAAGTATGCTACCAACTAAGCCACATCCTCAGCCCCTAAATTTGCAAATTTTGTTTTTGTTTTTGTTATCCTAGCAGGGTTTCTCTATGTAGCCATCCTTGGCTACCTGGAGCTTGCTCTGTAGACCAGGCTGGCCTTGAACTCAGAGCCCTGCCTGCCTCTGCCCCCCATGTGCTGTGATTAAAGGGTGTACATGTGCTACACCAGAGCCAACCCTGCCTTATGCTTATCAGTAAAGTAAGAAAAACAGCCAGGAGTGGTGGCTAACTCTGTAACCCCAGTACCTCTTTGGAGAATATCAGTTCACAGTATTAAACCACACTATGCTACTGCCTCATTTTTAACTGTGTAGGTTTATAAAATAAAAATGTGATGGAGCTAGTACGGGAATTTCGCAGCCAAGCATGGTGGCACAAAGCCTGCCACTCCAGCACTCAGGAAGCTGAGGCAGAAGTTGTTCCTTGAGTTCAAAGCCAGTCTGGGCTACAGAATGAAATTGTGTTTCAAAGAACCAGGAAATGATGGAGTGTCAGCAACATTGGTAGACAGTACCCCTCTACCATGTTAAGCAGCATGAGTGCTTTCCAGAAGTCTTTTGAGTGAGAAAGATTATTGACTGATGGAAACAGACTCGGGCATTAAGTATAAAGCAAGGCTGGAGTTATGAGGAAGCCACTGCGGGGTTTGTAGGTTACAGCACAGATACTAAGAAGGGGAGAGCCATGTAAGAGAAGGACAGCAGCGTGCATGGTGGATAGGCCAGGGCTGCTCGGGACAGGCCTCGATAGATGACTTCACAGCAAAGTCTGTAATTCGGTGGCTTTTTAAGTTTCAGTAGCCAAAGGATTTAAAAGATTAAGTAAAATGTAACCAGATGTGGGGTTGGGGATTTAGCTCAGTGGTAGAGCGCTTGCCTAGCAAGTGCAAGGCCCTGGGTTCGATCCTTAGCTCTGGGAAAAGAAAGAAAGAAAGAGAGAGAGGGAGGGAGGGAGGGAGGGAGGGAGGGAGGGAGGGAGGGAGAGAGAGAGAGAAAGAAAGACAGAACGAAAGAAAGACAGAAAGACAGAAAGAAAGAAAGAAATGTGATGGCCCATGAAATGATGCTAATGCTTGGAAGGTTGAAGGCAAGATGGTCAAAAGTTCACGTCATCTACAGTTACATAGAGTGCTAGGCTAGCCTGGGCCACCTGAGAACCTTTCTCTAAAAGACAGAGAGAGACAAAGCCAGGTATGGTAACCCTAGACTTTAATCCCAGCACTAGAGAGGCAGACAGAACTGTGTGAGTTCCAGAATAGCTTAGTCTACATAGTAAGCTCAAGGATAGCAAAGGCTACATAGTAAAACCCTATCAAGAGAGAGAGAGAGAGAGAGAGAGAGAGAGAGAGAGAGAGAGAGAAGGAAAGGAAGGCATGCTAGGAAAAGAGGATATGAAAAGGTGAAGGGTGAGGGGAACAGGCCTAAGTCTGCTCCTGGGTAACTGAGGATGGTTTTATGTGCCCTTTAGGATAAGAAAAGTATTTTGACTTCAGATGAAGAAATGAAACCTGAACCACCAACTCCATGTGTGAACCCTGGCAACCCTGTGTTTTCCTGTATGTTGGATCCTAAGACACTCCACACAACCACGTCACTGTCCAAACCACAGATGATCATGTACAAAACCAATTCCAGCCAGTATGGTGCATTCTCACCCAGGCCCCATTTCTTTCCCTGCAAGTACACTCCAAAGGAGCAAGTGTTCTCCAGTCACATCAGAGCAACCGGGTTTTATCAAAACAACAGCCTAAATACTGCCCCCGACAGAACCAGAACCATCGATTTTCCTAATTTCCAACATACTCTATGAGAACACACCCTCCTGACACCTGAAGATAAATTGTCCTCAAGAATGTTAGTTTTTAAGTCTAGAATACCTCATTTTTTAACATGAAAAGATTTAACAACTTTTAACAAAAAGATATGAATACATGTTCTAAAAATACTTTTAAGAAATAAAAAATGTAACTGATAACTTAATGACAGTGACTTCATTCATTTATTTTAGAAAAGGGGTCTTGCTGTGCAGCCCAGCTAGCCTAGAACTCTCCATGGTAAACCACCACACCCTGCCATACAGACACTGTTTGGGGTGGGAAGATGGCTCAGCAGTTAAGACCGCAGACTTAAAGGGATAGCTCCTATAACCCCAGCACCCCGGAAATTCCATGCCTCTGGCCTCTGAAGGCATCTGCACTCACCAATACTACCAACACACACACAATTTAAAAAGAAAATCAAAAAAATCTATCTTAAAAGTGTTCAAAGCTAGGCATGCTGGGGAACACTTGTACCCTAAATACTCTGCAAACTTATGCATGAAGACCAGAATTTCAGGGCCAACCTGGGCTACATAGTAAAACTCTTTCCAAAACAACAACAAAAACCACTTGAGGGTATCCCACTTTATAATAAGCCCACCTATCCCTACACTACCAAAACCCAAATACAGTCAGGACTGGTGGCACAGGCCTATAACAACCACTCAGGAGGCTGAGGCAAAGGAATAGGAAGTTCAAAGTTAGCATAGTCAATTCAGTGAGACCTTGCCTCAAACAACTATGTGAGCTGAAGTTCCCAGGAAGCCCCCCCCCCCCCCCTCGGTTAAAATGATTTTAAATGTTGGTTCAGTTGGAATGTTACAGATCTAGAAACAATCTTTGGGGCTATCTCTAGTCCCCTAACTAGCCACTCATCCCAGCTCTATCTGACCTGGCGTCCTGTGATTATGAGGCAGAACCTTTGGAATGCATTTACTTGGCAGACCAGTGGCTTCCAACAACCCAGCAGCTAAGAATGTTTCAGACAGCACCTAAGGTCCATAGTTTTCCTTGATTTAATGTGACCTGACTATTCCCACCAATGAACTGAAAAGTGCCTGGATTTGTGGCTTTTTTTCATTTTGTAACTAAAAACTTCAAATTATTTTCACATTGGAGCATGTTATTAGGGGGCACTTGAATCATTGTTTTTGGGCTATGATCACTCCTATTAAGCTCAAGAATAAACGATCTCAGGCTAGGCGTTTGGCCTAGTTGGTAGGAGTGTTGGAATTCCTAGCTACTCCCCCAGCTAGAAGTGCTGTCCAGTAGCCCAGCAAGATGATTAGTCATCCAAGGGCCTTACATCCTACGTAATCCATGAGCTGTGTCACATAATCTATGTGTATGTGAGGCATAGCTACATAAGCCCATATGCACATGGGGGGGGGGGGACTTATAAAAGCGGGTTCCACCTATTCCTTCTCTCTCTTCCAGCACGGTCATTCCATAGGCCTATACACACCCTTTCTATTCCCTTCCCTTAACAAACTCTTAAAGTGGGTTTTGTTGTGCCTCATGGCTTCTCTGGCATGGTAAACAGCACCGCTTAATAAATAACAAGGAGTGCTTGGCTAGCATGCCCAGAGTACACGCACCCCACTAGCTGCAAGGAACTGCCATCCTGACACTCAGTACTAAGTATACTAAGACAGAGGAACATAGGAGCCTGGCCTAGTGGCTCACATAAGTTCAGCATTTGAGAGTTTGAGGCAAGAGGACTGCAAATTTGTGGCCAGCGAGGTTACAAAGTGAATTCCTAGCCAGCCAGTACTACAGAGTGAGGCCCTACCTCAAAAAAGCCAAACACAGCCAGGCGGTGGTGGCAGTGCACGCCTGTAATCCCAGCACTTGGGAAGCAGAGCCAGGTGGATCTCGGTGAGTTCAAGGGCAGCCTGGTCTACAGAGTGAGATTCAGGACAGGCACCAAAACAACACAGAGAAACCATATCTTGAAAAAAAAAAAAAGAAAAAGCCAAACATAAGAAATAATATATATCACAATTTAGCTATGCCCACAACTGTAATCCCAATCCTTGGAAGGCTGAGGCAGGAGTATTGCCATGAATTCAAGACCAGCCTGCGATACTATGATGGTTTTGAAAGAAAATGCCCCCCCAAAAGATTGGCACTATTAGGAGGTATAGCCTTGTTGGAGGAAGTGTGTCACTGTGGAGGCGGGCTTTGAGGACTCTTTTTTCAAGCTTCACTCAGTGTGACAGCTGACTTCCTGTTATCTGCAAGATGTAGCAATCTCAGCTTCAGCACCATGTCTGCCTGCATCCTGCCATGGTCCCTGTCATGATCATAATGGACCAAACCTCTGAAACTGTAAGCAAGCCACCCTCAATTAAATGTTTCCTTTATGAAAGTTGCCATGGTCATGGTGTCTCTTCACAGCAATAATAAACCCCAAACTAAGACAAACACATAGCTTCTACCAAGGCAGTCCCACAAAAACGAATACAGACGGGCCAATGAGATGGTTCATCAAGTAAAGGCGCTGGAACTTGAACCTACACAGTGAAAGGGGAGAACTGGCTCCTACAAGCTGTCTTCTTTTGACCTGGGTTGCTCTTGAGTGCACCTGCGTGCATGTACACACACACACACACACACACACACACACACACACACACACACACACAGAAAGACCCGAGTTTTGATCACCAGAATCCATGCAAAAGCCAATATGGCAGTACAGGCCTGTCGCCCCATCACTGGGGTGTAGGCGGTGGACTGGTAGATCCCCAGCTAGTCTATCTAGTCAAATCAATGAACTCCAGGTTAATGAGAGATCCTGTTTCAAAAAAAGAAGGTAGAGAGCTATTGAAGCCAACACTCAATATCCACTTCCGGCTTCCACATATATACACACACATATGCATATATGAATGGACATACATATATCCACACACACACACAAATACAAAATGAAACAAAACAAAACTCCACTCATCACCTCCACAGTTATTTTCCCTGTAAGACAATAAAGATGGAATAAAATAACTGGTAAGATAACATCAAGTGATCTCAAACTACTTATTTTATGTAAGGATAAACCAGAGGCTGAGGATAGGACTCAGCAGCAGGACGAATGCCCAGCATGTATGAGGCCCTGTGTCTGGTTCTTTGTACTGGCAACCACCACCCTCTCAAAAAAAAAAAAAAAAAAAAAGCTAACAGATTAAAGCAGAGGCAATCCCTGAGCACATAGATTGAAACTAGCCACTTGGGCAAAATGGCTGCTTCCTTGCCTATGGTAAGGTCTGAGTAGCAGGTCAGTTGGGGTCTAGATTCATTATGCTTTCCAGTCCTCCATCCGCTGATTTATGGGAAGGTCAGTAAGTTAGTGTAGGTTTGGAGACTGAATTGTACTGGGAGCGAGTCAGTGATTCCATTTTACTATTTAGCCTCTCCATCTCTGTCCCCACCCCCTCAGCTGAGGTAGGGTCTGCACTCAGGGCCATGTTCAGATTCCAAGTGTGCACAGCCACACCCGGTATAAGACGTAGTCTCTCGTGGGGACGTGGAGGACTGAGTGGAGAGCACAGGCTTCTGCAGGATGGCTCTTTCGCAGCAGAGGAATACAGATGTGCTGAAGAACTCTGAGGGTGAGAGGGAGGGTCTTCAAGCGAGGAAGCCCTCCTGTGATTTTACCAGTGGTCAGTACTCTTTAGGGTCTCCTGGGCTCAGCCAGTGTGACTTGCTGCCGGAGATGGGCCAGGACTCTGCAGGGACCCTTCAGCACACAGCTGTACCTTACCTTGTGAGTAGCAGAACACACCATGCTGTTAGCTGGTAGACAATCCATGCTAGGCTGACAGCCGCTCTTTGTTGTCTTTTTTTAAATCCTCTGGCTTATTCGATGATACAAGAATACAATTTGACTAGAAAACTTTTCCTCAAGACAGTGTTGTGCAATACGATTGATATTTGTATAATACAGTATTACAGAAAAATGATAGGGGTTAGGGACCTAGCCTGCTCTTAGAGTGCTTGATTAGCCTGCAGGAGGCCCTGTGCAGGCCCTGTCTTCAGACTGAGAAAGAAGACAGATCACAGGAGACCCCTGCTGTGGGCTGTGTTCCTGCTCTAGACTCCAACAGGCTAGACCTAAAATCAAAGCAGAAACTCCTGTACCAAAACTCCACTCTGTAGCCACTCGAAACTCATCTGACTGTCAGGAGGAAGAGACTGTGGTCCCAAACCTGTGCCCTCCTGTTGGTGTGATCGGGAAGCCTTCATTTTAGTCCCCACAAAGCAAGGAGCTGAAGTGACCTGAGGTCAAGAACCAGTCATTTGCGTTTTGTCTCTGTTCTCACCCTTCAAGAAAAATCATCCTGTTGGACCAACCTGATCTTGTTTCTGTCTTTCCCAATTCTCTCTCAGCTCCCCCTGCCCAGCAGATTCTACTTTTGGAGTGAAGTGTTTCAAGATTCTAGAGTCACAAAAATCAAGACCTGTGAACTAAGCTGAGCACAGGGACTCAGCACTAAGGAAGCTGAGGCAGGGGATCGTCCTAAGTTTGAGGCCAGCCTAGATTTTTTTTTTTGGGGGGGGGGGGTTTCAAGACAGGGTTTCTCTGTAGCTTTGGAGCCTGTCCTGGACTAGCTCTGTAGACCAGGCTGGCCTCGACCTCACAGAGATCCACCTGCCTCTGCCTCCCAAGTGCTGGGATTACAGGCGTGTGCCACCACCGCCTGGCCCAGCCTAGATTTATATAGTGAGTTCCAAGCCAATCTGGACTGCAAAGTGAGACCCTGTCTCAAAGAAAAAAAGCCATCTGTTAACTAGCCGGGTAAAGTGTATAGTGACACACACTTTTTTTTTTCTTTTTCTTTCTCTCTCTCTTTTTTTTTTTTTTTGGTGTTCCAAGATGAAGTTTCTCTATGTAACAGTCTCTGTAGCCCAGGCTGGCCTCAGACTCACAGAGATCCCCCTGCCTCTGCCTCCTGAGTTGCTGGGATTAAAGGTGTGCGCCACCACTGCCCAGTGTCACATACTTTTTTATTTTCATTTTTCCCAGTTTTGTTTTGATTGTTTTGTGTGGTTTTGCTCGTTTGTTTCTGAGACAGTCTCTAACAATGCCCAGGCTTGGCCTCAAACTTGTGAGGATCTTTCTGCCTCAGCCTCCCAAGCTTAAAGGTGTGACTCATCATACCCCACCAGGTTCTAGGTTCTAAACCTAGTATTGGTAATGATGAAATAGGAGGACCACCATGAGTTCTAGGCCAGCCTGAGCTACAAAGCAAGACTCTGTCTCAAAACATCAAAATCTACAAACTAAATTTGTTTTAACTATTGTTGGGATGAATTTTTTAAAATTTATCTTTATTTTGTGTGTGTGTGTGTGTGTGTGTGTGTGTGTGTGTGTGTACCATGTGATTTTGTGCTCAAGGAGGCCAACAGAAAGAAGGCATCAGATCCTCTGAACTGGAGTTCCAAGTGGTTGTGAAACACCCAATATGGGAGTTGAGAATTGAACTTGAGGCTTCTGGAGAAGCTGCACGTGTTCTTAACCACTAAGCTCTACCTCTCCTGCCCCTTGGTTACTCTGTTGTTTTTTGTTTTTGTTTTGTTTTGAGAAGTGAGCATCTTCATCCTGTCTCTTTTTTTTTTTTTTTTCCAGAGCTGAGGACTGAACTCAGGGCCTTGCACTTGCTAAATCCACTGAGCTAAATCCCCAATCCCTTCATCCTGTCTCTTACTGGGGAGGGCTGGGACTAAGGGCATACACAAGACTCTGCTCAGTTTTGTTTTCAAAAACAGTCTATAACTAAGTTCAAAATAAGGTTTTGGAACTCGAGAGATGGCTCAGTGGTTAAGAGCATTGACTGCTCTTCCAGAGGACCTGGGTTCAATACCCAGCAACCACATGACAGTTCGCAACTATCTGTAACTCCAGTTCCAAAATATCTGATGCCTCTGGCCTCTGCAGGTACTACATACACCAGTGGTGCACATTCTTACAGGCAAAACACCCACAGATATAAAAGTAAATAAAAATAGATAAATAAGTTTTCATAGTAACTAGTAACTTGTTTGATCCTTCACTTTTTCTTGAGATAGTCTCACTATATATAGCCCAGGCTGGCCTGGAATTCTGCATCCTTTTGCCTATCAGACCCAGGGTTAGTATGCAACACAACACCACACTCTAACTTATCTAACCTCAACAAACAGTATAAAGAAAAAATGGTCCTGTGTATTTGTAAATGACTAAAAATTGTCTATGTATAGTATACCAAAGCCAGTCATTCAGAATGAAATACTATATTTAATACAATAAAAACTTTGTAAGTACAATCTTTAATGTGGAAACTCTATTCTGTTGAGTCCTCAGTAGTATCCTGGAAACCGCCCCAAGCAACAGCTTAATAACAAGAGCAAGGAGAGTTCAGGACAGCAACATGGAAGCCCAAGCCCTGTGCTAAGACCAAGAATTAGAGCAGCCCATTCTCTCTGTTTAGTTCTGTGCTGTGAAACAGGGTCTGTCTCCCTGTGTAGCCCAGGCTGGCCGTAAACTCACAGAGCCCACCTGCCTCTGCCTCCCAGTGCTGGGATCAAAGGTGGTGAGAGACAGGCCATTCTCGCTCTGGAAATGGTTCTTCGGCACTGCCTTTCCAAAGGATTGCAAGCACTTTGCTCTTCACGGTGATGGAGCACTACAGTGACTCCTGTGCCTAGCCACTTCTAGTCATGAGACTTCAACGCTGTCCCTTGAATTATATTCCGAATCTTCTCCGCATCGTTTTGTACAACTGCGTTGGCTGGGTCGATCCTAAGTGCAGCTTCATAATCTTGCAAGCCTGTATCGACACATCAATGGTAATCAATAAAGCAAGTATTTCTTAAGTACCTGTGTTATCTAGACAACTCCTTGTTTTTTTTGTTTGTTTGTTTGTTTGTTTTTTTTTGTTTGTTTTTGTTTTTTTTGAGATAGGGTCTCCTGTATGTAGCTCAGCAGACTTTGAACTTGATTGGTAACAAAAGACAACCTTGAACTTCTGATCTCCTGCCTCCACCTCCCAAATGCTGGCATTGCAGGTGTGTGTGCCACTACACACAGTGTCTATGGTATCAAGGATCTAACACAGGCCTTGTGCATGTGAGGCTATTACTCTGCTCACAGCTGCACCACACCCCCATCAATCTCTTACCTTCAACATATAATTCTAGTTGACAGAATGCTGTACCTCGTCGGACATGGGCCTTCATTCTTGCATTGGCATTGTCGGAAACAGGTGGTGTCAATAGTTCTATTGCCTTTTAAACAATATATATAATTAGTGTTAGGGAGCCGATCAGTGGGTAAAGTGCTTGCTCTGTAAGCATGGAGACCTGTGTTCAAACCCCAACATCCACATAAAACTCCATGCACAGTGGGACATACTAATGTCAGTTCTGGGGCAGCAGACACAGAGGATTCCTGGGGCTGCTTGACAGGCTAGCCAGCCTAGCTGAATCAGCAAGGCCTGATCCCAGCGAGAGACTCTGCTTAAAAAAAAAAAAAAGGTGAGGAGTAATAATTTTAAAAAAGAGACCATGAACATGGTGGGGGTAGATATAGGTGGACATGAACATGGTGGGGGATAGATATGGGTGGACATGGACATGGTGGGGGTAGATATGGGTGGACATGGGACCCTGAAGGGAGGAGTGGGGAAATGATATAATATTTTAATTAAGTTAAAAAAAAAAAACAACTCACACACACAAATGCAAGTGTGGGGCTAGAAAGATGGGTTAAGAGCTAAGAACACTTGCTGCTCTTCCAGAGGACCTTAGTTTAGTTCCCAGTACTCATATTAGGCAGCTCACTACTGTCTATAACTTCAGATCCAGGAGATCCAGTGTCCTCCTCTAGATTCCAAGGACAACTGTGCAAATACCCACAGTTACACATACCATACACACAAACACATAATCAAAAATAAATGCCTAAGCCTACCAGCTTTGGGTGGGTTAAGATTTCTGTTGGTCTTTTCTGTGTTGAACACACAGATTACAAGCCCAGAGCCAGTTAGAGATCTTTGGCAACAGTTAACTCTGCAGCTCTCACATGATTGAGCCTGTATGATAATGAGTATTCAGAGACCGGTAATGCCTGGGGGGGGTGCTCACCAACCTAAGACAGAAAGCCTGTGTGGCCTGGACAGGTGTCTCCATGACGGGTAAGGTGACCTGCTGACGTCCCACACAACCTAAGTCAGAAGCTCATTTTTTAGTAAAAGGGGTGGACCTGTAGGGCCCTGGCCCCCGTTTTCGGTAACTGTTGCTTTGATTGCTGACCTGACCTTGATATCCTCCCTATGCTAATTCCCTGCAAGATTCCACCCTCCTGAATGCTTAAGAGAAGCTCCTTGTCTGTGTATCCAGTATATTGGGCGTTAACAGCTTAAATGCAAGATTGTAAAACATCAGAAGCAGGGTTGGGGATTTAGCTCAGTGGTAGAGTGCTGGCCTAGCAAGCTCAAGGCTTGGGGTTCAATCCTCAGCTCAAAAAAAAAAAAAAAAAAAAAATCAGAAGCAAACTTCTGCCCTCCGGGGTTCTCCCACTGTGCTGTAAGCCTGTATTTAAGACCTCCTCCCTCCTTCAATAAATGACATTGAGCATTCAAAAAAAAAAGAAGAGGGGGTCAAGATCATGATGGGGAAACCCACAGAGACAGCTGACCAGTGCTAGTTGAAGCTCACTGACTTTGGACTGACAGCTCGGGAACCTGCATGGGACTGAACTAGGCCTGCTGACTGTGGGTGACAGTTGTGTGGCTTGATCTGTTAGTGGGGTCCCTGGCAACAGGGCCAGGACTTATCCTAGGTGCATGAACTGGCTTTTTGGAGCCCATTCCCTGTGGTGGGATACCTTGCTCAGCCTTGATACAATGGGGAGGGGCTAGGCTCTCCTTCAACTTGGTATGCCAGACTTTGTTGACTACCATGGGAAGCCTTACCCACTCTGAGGAATGGATGGGGGTAGAGTGGGAGGGAGGTGAGGAGGCGGGAGAAGGTGAGGGAGGGGGAAATGGGGTTGGTATGTAAAATGAAAAAAAATTAATTAATAAATAAATATATTTAAAATAAAAAATACAAAAAAAATAAATAAAATAAATGCCTAAAAAATAAAATAATGTGAACAGTGCCTGAAGAAGAATACCAAGACTGGCCTCTTATCACTACACATGCCTGCACACATATATCCACATACTACACATGCCTGCACACACACATTCACACACTACACATGCCTGCACACACACATTCACACACTACACATGTCTGCACACACACATCCACACACTACACATGCCTGTACACACACATTCACAGATATCCACACACATACTGTGTGGATAAAACAAAGAACAGACAGACATAAAATTAAGTCTGAGCAAAACCAGTGAAAATTCTAAATTCTAACTTCAAAGCAGATATCAGTAAGACATAATGGTTTACGCCTCTAATTCCTGTGCCTGGAGCATTACTGAGCTGGGTGTGGTCACAGGCCTGCAATCCCAGCACTTGTGAGGATCAGGAGAGCATAGCCCTCCTTCTCTACATACAGTATTCCAGGCCATGAGACCCTATCTCAAAAACATGAATAAAACCTAAAAATACAAACAAATCAAACTGCTGGGCCTGCGGACACATGCCTATAATTCCAGCTAACTAGGGAGGCTAAGGCACAGAATGGCAAATTCAAGGCCTGTTCAACTTTAGCTCAGGCAAGCTAGACCTGAAATATAAGTTATATTGGTAAATTCTAGTCAGTATTATTTGTGCTTATTGAGAGCTGACTCAAGCATGTTTATTTCAAGATCTTCCAAAACTCCACGTCCTAGGTCAGGTTGCCCCCTGGCTTCCTACGACAGGAAAAGAGGGAAACAGCTAAGAGGCAAGGGTGTTATTAAAAACATGACACCCCTGAGAACAGCAGAGGTTACGATTGTTTATCATACAGTATAAAAATGCTTGCAGTGGGAAGGAGGAGCCGGAGGCTCATTCATGAAGCGAACTCTTTGCTCTGCCTGGGAACCTCTCTATCGGGACCCCAGCAGGACTTGCCCAGTCCTCGCTGCTGGATGTTGTCAGCACCTAACTTAAAGATGTTTTACCATTTGCCGCTTCGCTTCCTATCTGCCACTTGCTGATTGTTCTTCAACTTTGCTCACTACATACTTAACAAGCTCACTCTCTGGAAACAGAAAACACAGCTGTTGCAGATTATACTCCACGTAGAACAAATAAAAAGGAAAAGGAGTACTAGACCCAGAACTCAACGGTAGAGCAGGCAAAGGGGCTTAGCACCTCACTTCTGGGGGAGGGTACTGAGTAGAGAACCCAGCGCCTCACACTAGCTAAGCAGATGCTCTACTACTAAGCTAAGTACAAGTCCTAGAGCAGTGTTCTCAACCATCCTAATGCCGTGACCCTTCAGTACAGCTTCTAGTGTTGTGGTGACCCCGAACCATAAAATTCTGTTGCAGCTGGGCGGTGGTGGCGCACCACCATAATGGTTTGCGCCATTAATGACATTTACATTACAATTTATAACAGTAACAGTAGCAAAATTACAGTTATGAAGTAGCAACAGAATTTTTTTTTTTTTTTTTTCTTTTTCGAGACAGGGTTTCTCTGTGTAGCTTTGTGCCTTTCCTGGAACTCGCTTTGGAGACCAGGCTGGCCTCGAACTCAGAGATCCAACTGCCTCTGCCTCCCAAGTGCTGGTTACTTTGATCTTTTAAGACAGAGTCTCATTTTGTAACCTGGCCTGACCTGGAACTTGCTGTCTAATCCACGTTGGCTTTGAACTCAGGGATCTTCCTTCAATCTCTTGAGGAGCCACCACATCTGGCTCTCCGGGATAATTTTAAAGCATCATGTTTTTAAATTAAGCAAGAAGTATATGAACATACACACAACACACCCATCGGAGGAGTATACATACCTTAGATGAGTCCTCAATGGCCTTGTGTAAGTTCCTCAGTTTGAGGTGGCAAGCAGCCCGATTCAGATACAATAATGGAATCTTTCTGTTCAGTCGTATGGCTAAATTATATGCATCAACCGCTGCCAGGTAGTTTTCTGTTGCGAACAATTTACTAATGAGACAAAAAGAAAAAGGCCAACTTAACATCGAAGCAGACATGGAGAAATAACATCTACCCTCCTTGGCAGCCAGACAGATGGCTTACTGCCCCCTTATTTATTCCCTGTCTGGTGGAGGCCGCCTGCTGCACAAGCTCCCTTTCTCTACATACTTCAAGCATGTGCCTTGAATAGGACGGATCCCCCCACCACCCACCCCCACCCACCACCCACCCCCCGCAACCCCCAGTCCGTCATCAGTGGTTTAGTGCAGCAAGTGTATGTCTACCTTCCTTGAATCAGTGATTTGTTTAGGGATGGGAAAGGGGCTTACAGGGGCCTCAATGAAGCTGGTGATTTTGGTCTCAAGTTGGAGAGTGAATGTTGGTAAAACTTCTCCCCCTGCTGGATATGTATAAGGAAAGCACACAGAGCAGATAGATGATCATCTTTAACCACAAGAGAAACTAGTTACATTAAAGCCAGTGCAGTGAGAACAGAGCAGGAACGAGAAACAGGAAACAGCACTTCATGACACGGCAAAGCTGCTCTGAGCTTGACACATGTCAACTTACCTTCAACAAAGAGCCAGTATCAAGCAGCCTGAGGTGCAGACCTGTCATCCCAGCTGTTCCACAGACTGAGGTCACAGGACTGCAAGATCAAGCTTTACCTGGCCTACACAGTAAGTTGAAGCCCAGCCTGAGGAACTTAGTGAGACCTGTCTCACAATAAAAGAGGAAGAGCTGTAATCCCATCACTTGGGAGGAGAGAGGAGGAGCTGGAATTTAAGGCTCTGTTGGGCCTAGCAAGTTCCCCACACTGTGCATGGGAGCCCCATGTCAAAACAAACAATAAGTGAAATAATAAGTCAAAACGAGAAAATGGCTGGGGATAGGATATAGTGTTTTAGCACTTGTCTAGATGAGTGAGGCCCCTGAATCAATCCCCAATACCACAAGAATCTACTAGATGAATAGTGTGCACAGACCAGCCAGCCAGTATCTGTCCACATTAGGGCCACATGCCCCTTCACTTCAATTTAGCATTCAGAATGAAGAAGGGAGAAATTAGCATTCTGCATCTGATAAAAAATAACATGGACACGGTGCTGAAGACCTGTGATCTCAGAAGTTGGGAGGTAGAAGCAGGAGTATGGACACAAGTTCAAGGCCAGCTTAGTCTATATAACAAGTCATACGCCAGCCAGCAAGGGCAACATTAGGACTGTTGTTTTCTCATATGGTCCTCCAGAGAAAAAGGAGGCCATGAGACATACAGTGAGACCGCAACATTTTAGCCAACAAGGGAATGCATACTGATCCTCTAAGAGTCTATTACCTAGTGATAGCGTAGCCATCTTAGTTTGTGTGAGCACATCGACAGCTTTCAAAATCAAAAGCCTAGTACCGTCTTTCTCAGACCAAGCAGCACATGGGAGTACAGACAGGTAGAAAGAGATGTGTACTGGCAGCAACCGGATCAAGCAACGATGGAGGCTGAGGAGTGAGTGCTGAGCTCCATCTGCTCACTAGATACCAAGCAAGCACTGGTATAGTGAGGTCTATCTCGGCCCCAAAGACCAGGAACCTGGGGAGTCAAAGGTTCCAGCGCATGACAGGTGTGAAGGCTGGGGGGTTGGGAGTGCTGATATGCCAGCTCAAAAAGAGTACATTTCTTCTGTGTACTAACAAAAAAACCTAGTTAAACCAATTCCCCACGGGTATGATGGGATATGCCAGTAATTCCAGCACTCAGAATTCTGAGGCAGGAGGATCATTGTGAGTTCAAGACCAGCCTAATCTACATAAGGAGTTCCAGGCCAGCCAGGGCTAGATAGTAAGGCCTTGTTTAAAAAAACCAAACAAACAAATAAAATAACAACAACAACAACAACAAATAACAATAACAAAAAACAACAAAACGGCAGGCAGCACTCGGGAGGCAGAGCCAGGCAGATCTCTGTGAGTTCGAGGCCAGCCTGGTCTACAGAGCTAGTGTAGGACAGGCTCCAAAGCTACAGAGAAACCTTGTCTCAAAAAAAAAAAAAAAAAAAAGAAAAAGAAGACTGATTTTCTCTCCTCTGCCTTTTGTTAATACACTCTAACCACCAAGTACCACAACAGACTAGGATAGACTGTAAAACACCATCAATGGAAGGCAATGACACCGGCATCTGAGAAGCCACCGTGTGATGCCAAGCCTACCATCCTTTCATTAGGAAAAGCCGTGTGAGGAATCTGCCTGTCTCCATCAACCAGATTTTTTATTTATTTATACTGCATTTATTCCAATGCAGCAGCGAAGGCAGGCTTCCTGGCCCTGTTCTGAAAGCACACGGGTACATGGGTTACAAGGCAATTCTCACACTAGGACTGGTGGCTCACACCTATAATCTAGCACTTTGGAGGCTCGGGCAGGAGGGCTGCTGCAAGTTCAAGGCTAGCCTGGGCTACAAGAGACCCTGGCTCAACAAAATAAAATGACAATTCCCCACGGATCTCCTGTGATGATCTGGTGGTTTGGGGTTGGGAGGAGGGATCTGCAGGTTGAAGCCTGGACCTCAAGTGTCACATATGGGAGGCAAATTCTCTACTCCCAGCCTTGGCAGACAGTGTCTGCAGAAGCGGCAGCCAGATATATTCGGGTAATAATCTCTCTGCAGGGCAAGACAGCAGGCGTACTGTAACCTTTTTACACAAAGGTGACCCTTAAGCTGGTCCTCCCTCAGTTGTGGTGGAGAGCTACTGTGAATGCCACACCCACCTGGCCTGCTTCTGCACTGGCTCCTCGGGACCACACCAGCAAAAGGAATGTGCATCAACGGTCTGCTTGGGAGCCACCTGCCTTGTTTGGTGGTTGGTTTTGTTTGTTTTGAGACAGGATCTCATCATATAGCCCTGGCTGGTCTGGAACTCATTATGTACACCAGCCTAGCCTCAAATTAAAGGCATGTACCCTACACCCAGCCTCACCTTGCTTTTCAGACAGGGCCTCTCATTGGGATCAGTTTAGGATGACTGGCCAATGAGCCCCAGAGATCCACCTGTCTCTTTTAATTCCAGAGCTGGGATTAAAAGCATGCACCACAATCCCTAGATTTTTACATGGATTGAATTCAGGTCCTCAGGATTGCACAGTCTCCCTAGTCATATATGTATTCATTTTATATTTTATTTTTATGTTTATGACTATAATGCACTACGTATATATGTGTACCACATATGTGTCTGGTCCCTGAGGATGCCAGAAGAGCGATTCAGATCCTGTGGAACTTGAGTTACAGACAGCTGTAGACAAATTTCTAAACAGTTTTATTAATAAGAAACACAGAGCCAAATACAGAGGTAATAGCCAAAGAGATCAGAGCAATAGCCATGACTAGCCTTAGCTTACCACCAGCAGTAGCTTCCATAGAGAGAGCTTCTTCCCATCTAACCCATGTTTTTACTACCTTCCTTGTTCTGCCTTCTCATTAGCTCTAGTCCCAGCCATATGACTTCCTCGTCAACGCCTGTCTATACAGACCTCCATGTCTCTATGGTTGGTACTGGGATTAAAGGCTTGTGTCACCACACTTGGCTGTGTCCTTGACCACACAGAGACTCTGCCTGCCATGTGATTGGATTAAGGGCGTGGGCTACCACCTCCAGACTTCTGTTTTATGGCTATTTGGTGGCTTTGAAAACACAGAGATCCAGAGGATCTCTGCCTTTGGAATGCTAGGATTAAAGGCGTGTGTGCCACCATTTTCTGGCCTCTATATCTAGTGGCTGTTCTGTTCTCTGACCCCAGATAGTTTATTAGGGTGCACAATATTTTGGGGAACACAATATCACCACAGGAGCTAGGAATCAAACCTGGGTCCTTTACGAAAGCAGACAGTGCTCTTCTTTTTTTTTTTTTTAAATAATTTATTTGTTTTTATGTGCATTTGTGTTTTGCCTGTGTGTATGTCTGTATGAGGGCATCAATCCCCTGGAACTGGAGTTATAGACAAGTGTGAGCTGCCATGTGGGTGCTGGGACTTGAACCCAGGACCTCTGGAAGAGCAACCTTAACCTCTGAGCCACCTTTCCAGCCCCACAGCCAGCGCTCTTAACTGCTGAGCATCTCTCCAGACTTGTATATGTAATTTTGTTTTTTGTTTTTGTTTTTGTTTTTTTGGTTTTTCGAGTCAGGGTTCCTCTGTGTACCTTTGCACCTTTCCTGGAACTTGCTTTGTAGACCAGGCTGGCCTCGAACTCACAGAGATCCACCTGTCTCTGCCTCCCGAGTGCTGGGATTAAAGGCGTGCGCCACCACCGCCCGGCCTGTCTATGTAATTTTTAAGGCAGCTTTTCTGTTTAAAATTAAGACTTAGCATTCAAAGGCTAGGTAAAGAAAACTGCAAGGAGGTCTTCATTTTGCTAAGGACCTACTTGTAAGGTGACATGGTTCCTTAACAACTGTTCTTGTGAAAGGCCTGCCTACTTCTGCCCTTCATAAACCCAACATCCCACGGTTCCACGGGGTTAAGCAAGAGGATATCTGCAAGCCTGGGCTGTGTATCTACTGCTAGGCATCAAGTCCAGGACCAGAGCAAGACCCAGTTCAGAAAAAAAGCCTCCTGGCAAGGACCCTCCTCCTAAGGTCCCTTGGGTCTGGTCTGCCTGGTCCTGTTCTCGCCCCAGAAGCTGCTCGGCTGGCCTCTGCCACACCCTTTCCTCACTCTCAACTTTTCCTTTTTTTCTTTTCAATATTTTTACTCTGTATTTCATCTATTTCTATTTTTTTATTAAGAAAATTTTTATTCATTTTACATACCAACCACAGATCCTCTCCTCTTCCCTCCTGTCTCCCCCAGCCTTCCCCCCAGCCTGCTCCCTATTGCCTGCTCCAGCAAGGTGAGGTCTCCTATGGGGAGTCAGCAGAGCCTGGGGCATTCAGCTGAGGCAGGTCCAAGCCCCTCCCCCTGCATGGAGGCTGTGTAAGGTGTCCCACCATAGATAGGTAATGGGCACCAAAACGCCAGCTCAGGCTCCAGGGATGGATCCTGATCTCCTAGTCTCCCTGTGCAGCCCTGGCTGGCCTAGAATTCACTGTGTAGACCAAACTGGCCTCTAACTCACAGACAGCCACCTGCCTCTGCCTCCTGATTGGTGGCTTTAAAGGCATGTGCCAGCATACCTGGTTTTCTGTTGTTGTTTTGAAAGGGTCCCTCCCCCCCCCCTTTTTTTTTTGTTTTTCGAGACAGGGTTTCTCTGCAGAGTTTTGGTGCCTGTCCTGGATCTCGTTCTGTAGCCCAGGCTGGCCTCGAACTCACAGAGATCCACCTGCCTCTGCCTCCCTGAGTGCTGGGATTAAAGACCTGCACCACCACTGCTCGGTGAAAGGGTCCCTTTTCTAAGGACGGCCTCCAAGTCCATGAACAGCCCAAACTGACCTTAAACTCCTAATTCTCCCGCCTCCACCCGCCAACTGCTGGGATTACAGGTGTCAATCACACCCAAAGAGTGAAGTGATAAGAATGGCACCCTGGGGGGCTGGAGAGATGGTTCAGTACTTAAGGGCACTCAATACTCTTCCAGAGAACCTGGGTTCAATTCCCAGCACCCACATGACAGCTTACAACTGTCTATAACTCCAGTTCCAGGGGACCTGACAGCCTCACACAGACATACATGCAGGCAAAACACAATGTACATAAAATAAAAATAAACAAATTATTAAAAAAAAAAAAAGAGCCGGGCGGTGGTGGCACACACCTTTAATCCCAGCACTCGGGAGACAAAGGCAGGCAGATCTCTGAGTTCGAGGCCAGCCTGGGCTACCAAGTGAGTTCCAGGAAAGTCACAAATCTACACAGAGAAACCCTGTCTCGAAAAACTAAAAACAAAACAAAACAAAACAAAACAAAAATAAAAACAAAAAACCAAGAATGGAACCCTGGGCTTTGTGTGTGCCAGGCAAGCGCTCTACCTATCCAACCACATCCCTCAGTCACTGTACTGCATTTAACTGTCATATCATCAGACTTATTAAATCTGGAGCTTGACCTACCTGCCCTAGTTAGGGTTCTGTTGCTGTGGTAAACATCAGGGCCAAAGCAACTTGGGGAGGAGAGGGTTAATTTCATCAGACAGCTTTGTTGTCCATCATCTAGGAAGTCAGGGCAGAAACTCAAGGAAGGAACCTGGAGGCAGGAACTAACGTAGAGGCTATGGAGGATCCACGCTTACTGGCTTCCTTTTGTGGCTTGCTCAGATTTTCTTACCATACCCAGAACCATCTGCCCAGAGGTGGCAGTGCCCACAGTGAGCTGGGCATTCCCATATCAATCATCCATCAAGAAAATGCACCACAAATGTGTCCACAGACCAAGCTGCTGGGGACATTTTCTCAATTGAGGTTTCCTCTTCCCAAGTGACTCAAGCTTATGTCAAGTAGACATAAAACTACCAGCAATGACCTATCACTCCCCAACACACACACACACACACACACACACAAGGTCAATCTGCGCCCGGAATGTGGTGAGCCTAGTGTAGCATGCAGAACACTCTGGCAACTCACTTTCCTTTTTCCTTCAGCCAGTCTGGATTCTTCTCTTCTTCCTTCAGGTCACAGAACTCAGGAAGGTCGGTGCTCATGGCTCTCCGAGCCTCAGCTTGTTTATGCAGCCACTACAATGAGAATGCAGTTTGGTGACGGACATCATCTACACTGGCTAATGCAGTCAACATGACAGTATCTGGCAATCACCTGGGCAAAGGGCCTCTGGCACGCCTGTGGGGCGTTATCCTGATTACATTATTGAATGTGAAGAGATTTATTTTAGCTGTGGGTGAAGCCATTCCTGGCCAGGGGTCCTTGACTGTGTATGTGGAACAGCATACATGTACTCACTCACTGATCAGCTGCTTCAAGCTTCTGCTGGCTTCCCCACCATGGTGGACTGTATGTACCTTTTACTGTGAGCTGACATAAACCCTTTCTCCCTTAAGTTGCTTATGTTAGAGTATTTTATCATGTCAAGAGGAAAAGAAGCCAGCCATGGAGACAGAGCAAGGTGGATCTCTGAGTTCAAGGCCAGCCTGCTTTACATAGTGAGCACATGTCACAGCACACACATGGAGAGCAGAGGACAGCGTGGCAGAGTCAGCTTTCCCCTTCTAAAAGGTCTTGTTTTTATTAACGATTTTAGATTTCTCAGCAGGCAAAAAACGTCATTTGGATCAACAGGCGGAAGAGTTTTCCAATTGCAAATACACGTTAAAGGCCTAACAACTGATGTGACCATGTCAGAGATGGGGAGGAAGGAAGGCCATGGAGTTTAGATAACACCATGAAAACCTTAGTCTCCTCAAAACAGAAAGCAATCACAGCCTGCCTCCATCACCGCCATTAGGAGACGGGATGAGGACCTCACCAAGAACCCCTGGGCAAGACCCTGGTCAAACAACTAAGACATGAATGTCCATTCCTTGAACCACCTAATTTTAGGTGCTTTGTTTACAATGGCCTGATCTGATAAACCCTCTATCCGATGGTGGTTTTAACTTTCAGTATTTATAGACTCTTAGACATTTTTAAGACTCATTTGCTAAATTAAATAGATAAATGTTTGTAGTCCAGAGCTCGAGAGATACTCAGTGGCTAAGGAAGGAATAACCATATTGCTGAGGACCCAAGTTCAGACTCCAGTGCCCACATCAGGTGGCTCACAACCACCTGGAACTCCAGCTGCAGGTGCTCTAAGGCCTCTCGTCTCCTCAAGCACTGCACTTGTGCACATACCCACACACAGGTACGCACACACACACAATTTTCTAACGTAAGAAGTCTTTTTTAAAGGTTTCTAGTCCAAATTGGGAATTCATGTGATTATTATTGTACCTTTGTTTTGTGTGTTTGTTTTTGTTATTTTTTTAAATAGATAGTCTTTGTTCATTCACTTTTTAAAAATTGTTTATTGTTTTTTTAATGATCTATTTATTTACTTCTACTTTATGTGCTTTGGTGTTCTGTCTGTAAGTATGTGTGACAATGTCAACTCTCCTGGAGCTGGAGTTACAAACAGTTGTGAGCTGTCACGTGAGTGCTGAAAACTGAACCTGGGTCCTCTAGAAGAGCAGACAGTGCTCTTAACCATTGAGCCAGCCAGCCTTCCTTCCTTCCTTCCTTCCTTCCTTCCTTTATTTATTTATTTTTGTTTGTTTTTTGGAGACAGTGTTTCTCTGTGTAATGATCCTGGCTGTCCTAGAATTCATTCTATACACTGGGCTGGACTTGAACTCACAGAGATTTATCTGCCTCTTGCTCTCAAGGGCTGGGATTAAAGGCGTGTACTGCTACCGCCCAGCTATTTATTTTTTAAACAAATTCTCTCTATGTAGCTCTGGCTAGCCTAGAACTTTCTCTGTAGAACAGGTCGACCTCAAATTCACAGAGATCCACTTGCCTCTGAACACAGGATTAAACATACCTGGCTCAGTCTTACACTGTAGCCCTGGTGGCATGTACCATGGGTTCGGTCACTTAAAACCACACAACATGTTAGTACAGGCTGAAGTGAGAGATTCATAAGTTCAATACCAACTTGGGTTAACAGGGAGTCTTAGGCCAGCCTGGGCTATATAGTGAGACACTGTCTCAAACAAACAAGCCAAACACTAAAACAAAACACAACACAAAACAAAAAAATCCAAAACCTAATTTCTTTTCTTTCTTCATTTTTTTGGAGACAGGGTCTCTCTACCTATCCCTGGTTGTCCTAGAACTCACTATGTGGACCAGCCTACAGTGAACTCACAGAGATCCCCCCCCCCCTGCATGCCACCACACCCGGCCCAGTGCTAACTTCAGTAGATGAAATAATGGAGGTGTTTCAGCCATGGTGATGCCAACTGAAGCGGTGCTGCCTGAGTGAGTTAGCTGAGCGTGCGTGCGTGCGTGCCTACCTCCTCCTCTTCTGCCACCTGGGATTCCCGAAGAGCAGTTGGGAACACTCGAGGGGTGAAGCTGATTTGAATACTGCCAGCAGAGCGGGGTGCGGGGATGCTGTCTTCCTTTAACTTCTCAGAAAATATGTTTTCCCAGTTCCTCCCTTCAAAAGCAATGGTAACGAATAAGCAATTTATTTCCCATTTCTAACTAACAAATTGACTTTTAGGATAACTATATACCAAAGCCAATTCTAAAATTAATAACAAATAAACAAATAACATAACAAATAAAAGCAAATAATAAAAACTCGTCGGTAAATGACAAAACACGGCAAAGACGGGGCCTGTGAGCTAAGACAGAGGGTAAAGCTCCTGCTGTACAAGCATAGCAACTGGACCTCACGGAAGTAGAAGGGTCTGGGGGGTGTTTGAGACCGGCACTCAGGGCAGAAGGCTCATCTCTGTGAGTTCAAGGCCAGACTGTTCTACATAGAGAGTTCCAGGCTACCCAGGGTTAGTGAAGCCATCAGAAAAAAAAAAAAAAAAAAAAAAAATGAGGCATAGAACCAACTCTTCCGAGTTGTCCTCTGACCCCCACATGAGCACTGTGGCACACCCCATCCCCACATGTCATACACACATAATAATTACAAAAATAAAAATAAACCAAAGATGTTTTCTGCAACAAGGAATAGAATACTCAGCATTAACATGGCAGTTGTTTATTCTTTAACTAATGACCCACTGATCTTCTGGGGTTCACGGTTGAACCTCTGTCTAGTTCACATCCACTCAGGAGGGGCACACCTCCTCCAATTCCCACCCCACAGCAGTGTCTCTACACACCTCCTGAGGAGGAAGTGAGAAAGTGCCCACACTGCTAACAAGAGGCAGACGTTCTCATAAGGTGCTCGGCAGGTGACAGCCAAGTCTCAGTGAGAGGAGGGGCTAAGCCATGTGCTGGGATGTCATCCACAGACACAGGGAAAGACAGCTGTGACTTAGAAACACTGAACACCGACGGAGGACACATAGACACAGGGAAACACTGAACCGGTGGGAAAATGATTTCAAGAAAAAAGACTCCGACTAATATACGTGAGAGAAAATGAGCACATATGAGTAAGAAAAGGAGGGGCTGGAGAGATGGCTCAGTGGTTAAGAGCACTGGCTGCTCTTCCAAAGGTCCTGGGTTCAATTCCCAGCACCAGCATAGCAGCTCACAACTGTCTGTAACTCCAATTCCAGGGGGTCCAACATCTTCATTCAGGCAAAACACCAATATACATAAATTAAAAACACATAAATCATTTTGTTAAACAGAGAAACCCTGTCTTGAGAACCAAAAAAAAAAAAAAAAGACAGAAAGAAAAGACAGGGACAGTTTTAGCTATGTAGGGCATTCAGGACAGCTTAGACTACATAAAATACTGTCTCAATTTTTTTTTTTTAAAAAAGTGAGTGCGCTTTAGATTTAGCTCAAGGTCTACAAGCCTGCCTAGAAAAGCACAAGGCCTTAGACTTGGTCCCCACAGTGAGGAGAAAAATAGGCAGCAAGTCTGAGGCTAGCCTGGGCTACAGGAGCGCCTGCCTCCAAACAAATGAAAGCGAGGGTAAATGAGTGGTCTGTCCTTGTCCTCTGACCCCACCACTCCACCCGCTGTGTGGACCCTCCGCTGACCCTGCCTTCCGCCTAACAGGTTCCGGGGTCTTTGGTGTTTCTTGTTTTCAGCGTCTCTCTAAACTAGCTATTTACGGAATGTACAAAATGACTACCATGCGGCCAGAGGCCAGAGAGCCAGGCATGGTGGTGAGTGCCTGTAGTCCAAACATTGTGGCTGAGGCCAGAGTATCACACATTCCAGGATGCCCAGGTCTGAACAGCAAAACCCCTCAGAAGAGGTCCTTCATCTTACATCTTCGTAGTATATGGCTTATTCTCAGTATACCAGAGCCTGGCCTATGCCTGAGAAAAGATTAAAGAAGAGAGAGAGAGAGAAAGAAAGAGGAGGCACCATACCTCTTTCCGGGAGGCGGGCGGGCGGGGCCTTCCTGGGCAAACTCGGGGGCTTCAGTGCTCCCCTCTCTTCAGCTTGCTTTCCCGGATGGCATGTCTCTTTCCTTGGGATTCTGGCTGGCTCTTCAGCTTGTCTTTGAGATTCCTTCCAAGCTTCCAGTTCTCTGGTTGCCTTTTTCCGTTCCTTTTCTTTCATCTCTTCTATTTTTTTCCTCTCCTCTTCTTCAATCTGTAAAAATCGTAATTAGCAAGTCCTTTCCAACATGTGGAAAGCACAGCCGTGCACGTGTGATGAGTGTGCGCAGTGTGTGCTGTGTTCATGGGAGGGTCTGCACCGTGGGATAAGAGCCACGTGCCACCACAACAGGGTTTAGTTCGCACTGAAACAGTAGTGTGGCCTCTGCATGCCTGGGTGACTGGCACTCTCTCCTGGTAAACTGAAGGACAGCAAATGGGCAGTCCCCATGGCCCCCCTACCCTCACCCCCCAAGAGTGTGCACACAGGAGCATGTCCTGGTGACCTGTGAAATGGTGGGGCAGCTCACAGGTCAGTGGCCAAGAAGCCGGTGTCTTAGCTCAGTAGCTGAGCATTTGCTAGCACTTGGAACAACCTGGCTTTGATTCCCCAGCACCGAAATAAAAGGCGAGTGACCAGGTGAGTTATCCTGGCTGAGATGGTTTGAGCCCTTCCTCCTCCTCCTCCTCCTCCTCCTCCTTCTTTTTTTTGAAATAGTTTTAAGAAGCCAAGATTGGCATCAAAATCAAGATCGGCCTCAAAATCAAGACTCTCTTGCCTCAGCCTACAGAGGGCGGGGATTATGCTACCAGAACTGGTTGTTCCCCTTCCTTCCTTCCTTCCTTCCTTCCTTCCTTCCCTCCCTCCCTCCCTCCCTCCCTCCCTCCCTCCCTCCCCTCCCCTCCCCTCCCCTCCTCTTTCTTTCTTTCTTTCTTTCTTTCTTTCTTTTCTTTCCTTCCTCCCTCCCTCCCTCCCTCCCTCTCTCCCTTCCTCCCTCCCTCCCTCCCTTCCTTCCTTCCTTCCTCTCTCTGTCTCTCTTTCTCTCTCTCTCTCTCTCTTTTTGGACAGGGTATTACTACATAGATCTGACATGTAGACCACGCTGGTTTTGAACTCAGATCCCCCTGCCTCTGCCTCCTGAGTGCTGAGATTAAAGGCCTGTGCCATCATGCTGGCCTTTTCACTTCAATTGTGTGTGTGTGAGCTCGCATGCACGCACGCACGCATGCATGCACGCACGCACGCGCACATGCGTGCTCCTGAATGTGGGCACGGGCACAGGCATGCTAAGGTGCACGTGAAAATCAGAGGACAGCTTGCAGAGTCGATTTCCTCCTTCCACTTTGTGTGTCCTGGGAATTGAACTCAGGCCATTAGGCTTGGCAGAAAACACCTTTAACTGCTGAGCCCTGAGTTAGGTTTTGAGAAAGTCGGTTGTCAAGCCTGAGGAGCCCCGGATCTCTCTCTGGCTTCTGTCTTGCTATGTGAGCTGTCTTTGACAAGCAGATGGGCTGCCTCATCCTGGACTCCCAGCCTCCAAAGCTGTAAGCTAAGTAACACCTTTTCTTTAGAAAGTTGCCCAGCTTCACACAGTTTTCTTGTTTCATCATGGCTGAGGACTGAATCCCTGCCTCCAGCATGCTAAGTGGGTGCTCTACCACTGAGCTACTCCCTAGAAATGTTGTCATAGTAACGAAAAACAGACCAGTGCATCTGCCTAAGGCTTACACACTAGTCACCAAAGACAGTAATCACTGCATGCTGACAGCGCAGAGAACTCACAACGGGAGGAACCAGGCCATCTGCACATGACAGAAAGGAAACCCTGAGTTTAGATGCCTCACAAAAGGGCATAATGATGTCAGAGAAGGTGCCACAATCTAAAAGACAACAATTTGCTCCATTTAATAACAAGTATGTGTTGTGGAATATTTGTGTACACTGTAAAGATGTGTCGGGTTGGAGATTTAGCTCCGTGGTAGAGAGCTTGCCTAGCAAGCACAAGGCCCTGGGTTCAGTCCTCAGCTCTGGCAAAAAAAAAAAAAAAAAAAAAAAAAAAAAATGTCTCTGCCTAAGGCACCTTCTGATTGGTTTAATAAAGAGCTGAATGGCCAATTGCTAGGCAGGAGAGAATAGGTGGGATTTCTGGGGAGAGAGAGGAAGAGGAGGAGGAATCTAGGCACGAAGATCTCACCAGAGACTCTGCAGATGTTGGATATAACAGAACAGAGGTAACTGAGCCATGCAGCAGAATGTAGATTAACAGACAGGTTAATTTAGGTTACAAGAGCTAGTGGGAAAAAGCCCAGGCTAAGGCCAAGCTGCCATGACTAATAATAAGCCTCCATGCTGTTATTTGTGAGCTGATGGAAAGTTCAACTGCAAGCATGCCTTCACTTTTCCCTGCAAACACAGCTCAGAGAAGAGGTGTTTAAGGGGTGGGCTATCCTCACCCCACAGTCCCCAGCTGTCTCCTCGGCCTTCCCACCACATCTCCCAGTCACAACACCCTCCATGATGTTCTTCATGGAACAGTGCTTATTTGTACAACCCTTAATCATTTCCAGATGCCAAAATGAGAATTAAAAAAATGAGAATTAAAGAGAGCAAAGTATTTGGAAACTGGGCAGAATTGCTTAAACAGAGGCAGAAGACTAGCATTTGTCTAGAATCAGAAGTTGGGGAGAAGAGGTCTATGTGACCTGATACTCACTCTATGTAGACCAGGCTGGCCTTGAACCCACAGAGATCCTCCTGGCTCTGCCTCCTGAGTGCTGGGATTAAAGAGGTGTGCCCCCTCGGTCAGCTTCTTTTTTTTATTTTATTTTTTTTAAGGTTTCTTTATTATGTATAGTGTTCTGTCTGCATGTACACCTGCAGACCAGAAGAGGGCACCAGATCTCATTACAGATGGTTGTGAGCCACCATGTGGTTGCTGGGAATTGAACTCAGGACCTCTGGAAGAGCAGTCAGTGCTCTTAACCACTGAGCCATCTCTCCAGCCCTCGGTCAGCCTCTTAAGCTTCCCACTCATAACTCCTTGCCATCTGTGGGTTCCAGGAATCAAGCTCCTGTGGTCAGGCTTGGTAGCATGTGCCTTTCTTTATCTTCTGAGTTATTTCACAGGCCCTGCTGTTGCCAAGTTTTTTCCATCCTCCACATTTAAGTGAGTAATTCCATATGGGTCTTAATCCACAGTTTAAGAAGGGGAAGGAATAAAAGAATCAGTGGCCTACATAACAAAATAAGCCCTACGACCAAACACCAAGGAAGGACTGAGATTGCAACTATGGGGGGGGGGGCCCACAGAGACCGAGGGTTCAACCCAGGGCTGCAAGCATGCTAGCCAAGGCCTCTACCACTGAACTATACACCCTTCCTTCCTTCCTTCCTTCCTTCCTTCCTTCCTTCCTTCCTTTTCCTTCTTTCCTTCCTTCCTTTCTTCTGTCTGTCTGTCTGTCTGTCTGTCTTTTTTGTTTTGTTTTTCAAGACTGGGTTTCTCTGTGTAGCCCTGGTTGTCCTGGATCTCCCTCTGTAGACCAGGCTCACCTCGAACTCAGACATCTGCCTGCCTCTGCCTCCTGAGTGCTGGGATTAAAGGTGTGCACCACCACAGCTGTTGTCCCCGGCTTGAACTTCTGATGCTCCTGGTTAACCATCCTGAGTAGCTGGGTGGCCTGCACCCCCACACCTGGCTGAACGTCTCATCTTTTCCCAGCTCACTGTCCTCTCCTTCAGCAGGCCCCGGAGGTTTGCAGCTTACCTTCATCATCACACCTAGCGCGTATCTCTGGTCCTCCCGCTTGGCAGCAGATTTTGCTTCTGTGGCCTCTTTAGCTTTCTCCTGTGCTTGCAGAATAGATTTTTCTCTTATTCTCTGCATCATCTCTTTGTCAACTGCAACACAGGGAAAAGTAATAAATCAGGGTTATGATTAATTTGTTTTATTGAGGTGAAAAGCACTCATCATACTGACCCAGGATAAGATTCCTTTAGATCCAATTTCATAAGAAGTGGAAAAATGTTATGGAGACAGAATCTTTGATCCAGCCCAGGGTGGCTTTACAATTGTGATCTTCTGATAGGTCAACCTTTTAGGAGCGGAGAGTGTAGCCGGGTAGTGCTGGTGCACACCTTTAATCCCAGCACTAGGGAGGCAGGGGCATGTGGATCTCTGTGAGGAGAGACTGGTCTACAGAGTGAGTTCCAGAACAGTCAAGGCTACCCAGTGAAACCCTGTCTCTAAAAAATAAAACAGCAAACAAAAAAGAGCCAAGAGGGCAAGCATGCACCACCCAGGGGCACCATAATGCCCAGAGTAAAAGCTTTTTTTTTTTTTTTGGAGTCAAGATTTCAGGTAGTCTGGCTTCCCCAGCGCTTGGATTTCGGAACAGACTGAGCTCTTGTGAAAGACACCTCGCTCAAGCGAACAACTTTCACTAAAAAACTTACCACTTGGCAGAGAGAGGGTCTCCCACATAACCGGTTCCTTTTTATACAATGTAAAGAGAATCATGTCATTCCCAATCTTGGCTCTGCTGCTCCCATCGTCTATGGGAGCGTAAAGAAACACCTCAAATAAAAATGGAGGAAAGTTAACCTGTTCAGAAGAGAGGAAGCAGGCATTAAGTTAGTTACACAAATTAAAGACACTGCCATTGAAAAACAAGTCTGGGCTGGAGAGATGGGTCGGTGGTTAAAAGCACTTGTTCTTAAGAGGACCTGGGTTCTGTTCCCAGCACCCACACAGAGACTAACATCCATCTGTAACTCTAGTTCCAGGAGGTCTGACATCCTCTTCTGAGCATCAGACAAGCATATGGTACACACACACACACACACAAACACACACACACACACACACACACACACACACACACACACACAGGCAAAACAGGCATAGACATAAAATAAAATAAATAAAAATTTACAATTATGGGTTGGAGAGATGGCTCAGAGGTTAAGAACACTGGCTGTTCTTTCAGAGGTCCTGAGTTCAATTCTCAGCACCCACATGGTGGCTCACAACCATCTAGTGCCCTCTTCTGGCCTGCAGGCATATACCCAGAACACTGTACATGTAATAAATAAAATCTTAAAAAACAAAACAAAACAAACCTTTAAAAAATGTACAATTATTTATTCCAGAAAAAAAAATGTTATAGTGGAAATATAGTTCCCAGCATGGTGTTGAATCTGGGCACTCACGGGTAGAGGCAGGAAGCTCAAACTTTTTGGGTCATCCTCAGCTACAAAATGAGTTTGAGACCAGTGTGGACTACATCAGACCCTATGTGTTTGGGGATGTGGTTTTCTGAAAACCCCACTGCATTTATTCCCGGTAGCATAAGTTAGCAAAGTGTATGTGGGTATGTGAGGAAGCAATGGATGGAAGCAATCTCTGACCTGAATGTGTCTGTAGATGACGCCACACTCCGAGGTTTGTCTTTATTGTTGCTTTCGTGACGTTTCCTGTGCACGGATGTGGGTGTATGAGTACCACTGCATGCACAGGGAAGTCAGAGAAGTGTGAGAAGTTGGTTCTCTCCCTCCTGGGTTGGTGGGACCAACACATGGACCCATCTCACCAGCCCTAGATTTGTTATTTATTTGCAAATATTGGTGGGTTTTTTGTTTGTTTGTTTGTTTGTTTTTTTTAGAAAGGGTTTCTCTGTGTAGCCTTGGCTAGAACTCACTCAATAAACCAGGCTGGCCTCAAACTCACAGAGATCCACCTGCCTTTGCCTCCCGAGTGCTGGGATTAAAGGTGTGTGCCACCACCGCCAAGCCTAGAATTTTTTTTTTTTAAAGCTGAGGACCGAACCCAGGGCCTTGCACTTGCTAGGCAAGTGCTCTACCACTGAGCTAAATCCCCAACCCCAGATTTGTTGTTTTAAAAGAGGACTTTAAATTGAGGTCTAGCTAGCCAGGGAAGGTGAAGCATCCCACTAATCCCAGCACTTGGAAGTATGAGACAAGAGGGTTGCCTAAAACTTGTGGTCAGTGAGGCCTACAGAGTAAGACACACCTCCTCCCATAAGCCATTGGGGCTGGAGAGATGGCTCAGTGGCCAAGAGCATATGCTGCTCTTGCATAGGGCTGGGGTTTGGTTCCCAGCACCCAAATCATGGTTTATAACCATCTGTAACTCCTATTCCAAGAGATCTGACGCCCTCTTCTGGCCTTCGCAGGCACTGCACACACCTGGTGCACACACATAGGTATAAACATTCATACACATTACACACACACACACACACACACACACACACACACACACACTACACATAATAGCTGGAAATGTAGCTCAGTGGTGTAGCATACACAGGAGGCTGGGTTTGATCCTTAGCATTAATAATAATAATAATAATAATAATAATAATAACAATAACAATAATAATAATAATAATAGTGAAAAACGTAAATTAAGAATAAAACAGCCAGGCGGTGGGGACACACGCCTTTAATCCCAGCACTCGAGAGCCACAGACATGGCGATCTCTGTGAGTTCGAGGCCAGCCTGGTCTACAGAGCGAGTTCAAGGGCAGGTTCCAAAGCTACAGAGAGAAAAAAAAATTAATAAAACATGGAAAAGTAAACACCAGGGACACCGCGCAGAACTTCGTCCAGGCGCCCCGCCCCGCCCACCTTCAGGTAACTTTCCCCGCAGAACACGTCGGCGTCGCGCACGCTCACGCCGCGCAGAGGCAGCGACAGGAAGACCGCGGCCGGCGTCTGCTGCCAGGAGAACTCGCTCACCTGCACCGGCATGGCGGGACCGGGGACGCGGGAGCCACCTTCCGTCGCTAAGAAGCCGGCTCGGTTGCTAGGAAAGCAGGGCTCGCGGAGCTGCCATCACTTCCGGCCCTTCGGGCGCTTTCCGGTTCAGGGGTCCCGCTGGGAAGCCTCGTGCGCTCACGGTCATTCTTGGGTGTGCAGCGTCTGGGTCCCGGCTGCCCCTTGGCCTGAGCGAATGAGGAAGAAGTAGTTGGGGGTCGGGAGGATGCGCTGCTCTTCGGCGGGTCCGAGTTCGGTTCCCAAGCACCTGTGTTGGGCTGCTCACTAACAAGCGCCTTGAGCTCCAGTCGGATACCCTCTTCTGGCTTCTGAGGGCACTGCGCTCACACGCAAACACAGATTAATGAAATAAAAAGAATTTCAAAGTGAGTTTTTGTTAAAGGAAAGGAGAAGCTGTGATGTGGCACCCTGGGAGAGGCTGGGCTTGCTTTAGGATTCCTGGCTCTGGAAAGAAAAAAGCTTGGGGCGTTAGAATGCAGAGGGATATGGATCAACGGAGCTGGAATGTGTGCATTGTGACACCCAGGACGTTTGGTTTGCTCTCAACATTTGCTGGACATTAGCAGGGTGGTGGCCTGTAATCTTAGCACTTGGGGAGGCTGGGGCTGGAGACTTCAGGTGACGACTACCCCGATAAACACAAACTCTTGTCTCAAAACATAAAGCAAGGTGATGATGTTTCTGTTTAGAAGCTGTTGCCCTCGCACATCCTGGGAGCTCTGGTGTGCACACTTGTATCCTCCAAACCTGGGAAGGGACCTAGAGTTCAAAATTTGAGTCACGAATAACAGCTATAACTCCATAGCAGGATCTATCGTAAACCGATACATTTTTCCAATAGCTTAAGTACACACTGAACTTCAGTTGCCAAGAAACTTGAAGGTTATGTAGTGATTAAGGAACCTGAGCTCCAGGCACTTAATCCCATTGTCACATACGTTATTGACAGAGCAATGACTGAGATCCTTAATTCACTTCAAATGCTCAACACTACTTCCTTAGACCCAGTTTCTACATTACTGGAGTATAATTTAAGTACCAGAAAAGTTACTTGCCCATAGGAAGCTGGATTTTAAACGTAAAACTATCAAAAGCTTTTGGAGAGCATTTACACAAACTTTTAAATTCCAATGTAATTCCTCTCGCAAAAAGTTTAGTATCAATAGAGTTGGGTTACTGTGTTTCCCCCACTGCTGATCCTGACAGATTTCGTCAGCGGTTCATGATCTCAAACTTCTGGTCCTTTGGAAGAACAGGGGCCATCTTAACATTCTCTTGTCCCTCTGAGCTGAGAAACCTACAAATCCTGTAGCTTGTTCCATCTTTATCGGGTTTTCGCCATTCCCCAGTTTATTCTATTCTTGTTTTTATCAGGTTGTTATCTTAAGTTCCTCTGTCTCTTCCAGCCTCTGCAGGCACCGTGTTCACACACACACACACACACACACACACACACACACACACTTAAAAAATGAAAAGTCAGGTGTGGTGCCTCACACTTGTCATTGCAGCACTTGGGAAGCAGAAGTAGATAGATCTCTGAGCTCCAGGCCGACATGGTCGACAGAGTGAGTTCCAGGACAGCCAGGGTGACTCAGAGAAATCCTGTCTCAAAAAAAAAAAAAAAAACCCCAAATAAATAAACAATAATAAAAGGAATTGTTGGGCTGAGGGTGTAGCTTTCTTAGCAGATGCTTGCTCAGCATACACAAAGCACAGGATTCCCTCCCCAGCACCACCTCCACCAAGTGCAGCTTCATTTGCCCGTCATCCTAGAACTTGAGAGATGGAAGCAGGAAGATCAGAAATTCAAGGTCATCTACTACATACTGAGTTTGAGGCCAGCCTGGGCTACGTAAGACCCTGTCTCAAATAAAATAATATAAAGCAACTGATCTTAATCAAAAAGCATAATATTGTTAATTTGCTTTGTTTTGTCTTTTTGAGACAGGGTTTCTGAGTAGCTTTGCGCCTTTCCTGGAGCTCACTCCGTAGACCAGGCTGGCCTCGAACTCACAGAGATCCGCCTGGCTCTGCCTCCTGAGTGCTGGGATTAAAGGTGTGCGCCACCACTGCCCAGCTGTTAAATTTTTTTATCCAAGATATTTTTTCAAAAGTTTCAACCTTGGCCCACTAGACATCTTTAGTTGAACAAATTTAGTTCAGTTTATTGACTACAAGAAGAATAAAAGTATGTTGGAATTTGGGGACAGTCTAAGAGAAAGAAGATTCCAAGTAGGTTCAGTGCTTTCAAAAATCTAAAGTAATCCCTACTGACCATCCTATGTCATGCTAAGGGATTCCTTAGCATGTTGAATATTTTAAACTTGAAGGAACTTTTTTTTTTTTAAATATGTTTTTAGTTTTTCTAGACAGGGTTTCTCTGTGTAGCCCTGGCTGTCATGGAACTCTCATTGTAGACCAGGCTGGCCTCGAACTCAGACATTCACCTGCCTCTGCCTCCTAAGTGCTGGAATTAAAGGCCTGCATCACAACACCCCCCAGCCTGGCTTAAGCTGAAGGAATTTAAGGAAGACTCCCTAACGCTCTATAACCCAGTCTTCTCTGAGGCAGATGATAAGATCCTTATGTGAAAAAATGTCCTCGCTAAGGGCTGGAGAGATGCTCCCAAGACAGGAGCCCTTGCTGCCCTACAGAGGACCCAGGCTCAATTCCCAGCACCCACATGGCAGCTCATGACTGTGTGTAACTGCAGTTCCAGGAGATCTGATGCCCTCTTTTGGCCTCTAAGGGCAACGCATGCCAATGCATAGACATACCCCAGGCAAAACACACACACATAAAATAAATCTAAAAATTTAAACCTGGAAAGCATCCAAATGTTTCTCAAGTATATATACACAACAGGATATTACATAGCAATAAAAACAAGTAAATTGTCACTATACACTAAATGGATGATTGAAAAAAGAAAGTCAAGCCGGGCAGTGGTGGTGCATACCTTTAATCCCAGCACTTGGGAGGCAGAGCCAGATGGATCTCTGTGAGTTTGAGGCCAGCCTGGTCTACAGAGTGAGATCTAGGACAGGCTCCAAAACTACACAGAGAAACCCTGTCTCAAAAGACCAAAAAAAAGTCAAAAAGGTTTTTAAGGGTCTAGGTAAAGGAGCTTGCTGCCAAGCCTGACAACCTGAGTT